>NC_092761.1:35947752-36269741 GCF_047496795.1 Chiloscyllium punctatum | reverse complement strand
TATTGTGGGGAAACTTATCGAACAACTTGCTGAAACCCATATACACCACATCAACCGGGTTACTGTCATCTACCTGTTTGGTCACTTTGTCCAAAAAGTCAACGAGATTCGTTAGGCAAGGCCTAACCATCAAAAAACTGTGCTGACTGTCCCTGATCAGATTATTCTTTTCGAGATGGTCATAAATCCTATCTATAATAAGCTTTTCCAACACCTTACCAACAACTGCAGTGAATTCACTGGTCTGTAATTACCAGGGTTGTCTCTACGAAACTTTTTGCATAAGAGAACAACATATGCTATGCTCCATTCCACGGGCTCTATTCCTGTAGACAACGATGATTTGACGATCAATTCCAAAGGCTCATCAATCTCTTCACTTGCTTTCCAGAATGTTCCTAGGGCAGATCCCATCCAGCCGAGGGGACTTGTCTGTTTTCACAATCTTCAGTATTTCTATAACCTAATCCTTGTGAACCTCAATCTCTACTACACTAGACGCAAGTATCTCTGTATCTTCCTCGCCAACATTTTCATTTTCTATAGCGAACACTGTCGAAAAATATTAATTTATTGCTTCCCCTATCTCCTCTGACTCCACACAAAACTTCCCACTATTATCCTTGATTGTCCCAAATTTAACTCTCGTCATTCTTAGAGATAATGCTTTAAACACAGAACATTTCTGATGAAGAACTCAAGTTTCCCAAGTCTAATCAAATTACCGGTCTGGTTTGCAAGATAAGCTTTCTGAACTTCGAGTAGAAATTGTTCCAGCAGGAAAGCATTCATAACGTACGTCAGCAGGACACGAACCAACGTGGGGAAACCCCAAAGGACTTCTAATCATTCATCTCAACCACGCGGCCATGACTACAGACAAAGCTGCAACGTTGAGCAGTGACCAAATCAGCCGATATCTCATTGAAAGCTGCCGCTGACGAGTTAAATGTTTCCATCTCCATTCATACCTTTGCTGTCATTTGTAAGGTGCGAGACACCAATGTAAAAGAAGAAAAGCACAAAGTTAGGAAAAGATATTTGCAGCAAAATTGATTCAAAATTATTTATTGAAAGGAAAATCACACTTGGCAATTTGCTAGATCTCTTTGCAAACATGACCAGCAGAGGTAATCAAGGGAGCTATTGATCTGAGTATTCTTGGACATGAAACAAACAAAGGTTAGTGACATATTCATTTCTTTATTTTAGCGATCGAAATGGTCTTTCCTGATGGTTACAATGAAAGAGATGGTTCCCAATAAAAGACAGAGATTAAGTCGCTTGTAGATATACTTCAATGTGATACGATTCACTTTCAGCCCCTAATTACCCCAGAGATGGAGGGGGTGAGTTACTTTTCTTCACTCTTCAACTCCACAGCATGGAGGTACAGACATGAAACCGCTAGAGATGGAGTTCTTGAATTGGGAACCAGCGACACTGAAGGAACTAGGCAAAAGTGAGGACTGCAGATGCTGGAAACCTGATTTTAGAACAGAAAATGCTGGAAAAGCACAGCAGCATCCGACGAGCAGGAGAGTCGATGTTTCTGTTGCCAGTCTTTCTGCGTTCCGCAAAAAAATTTCGTTTTTGGCTCAGATTTCCAGCAACTGCAGCGATTCGTATTATGTTAACATACATAATATTTTGGACAAAACCAATGACCTGCTCGCATCGGAAAATCGGCAGAAGTACTGGTACACCGATATGTTAGCTGAACAATACAACCATTCCATGAGCGGGAATACGATCAGGGCCACGGTGCTGAGAGTATCGAATCCTCACAAGTAAATAACAAGACAAGGCGATAGATGCTATCGTATTTGGTGTAAATAAAACACCCTTTATGAACATTTTCCTTGCAGATTATTTTCAACTTGTCTTCGTAGATTTACAAAGTGGGAAAAGGCCATTCCGCCTGTGTGCATTGCGGCTAATCAGAGATCCATCTATTCCAGTCGCAGTTTCCAACTTTGGCCCAAAGTCTAATGTGTTCTCATGTTCCCAGGGCAAATGTCAATGACTTTATCCTGTGTTCTTAAATGGCACAACGACTTTTGAGGAACTCATGCTCATTTTCACCCACAAATGGAGACACACAGAAAGATACCCCCAAAGCGACAGAGGTCTCCGTTGTGGTGAGCTGGAATTTGAAATGGACAAGAGGACAAATGCAAGTTTCAAATGTGGAAGCACAGAAGCGACGTCCCGGCAGGACTTCACAAAGGATCGTCAACGTGGGGCACGGTTAAAGTCAGACATTCCCCTCGAGCCAAGTTGGACTCGAACCTACAATTTTCTGATCCGAAGTCAGACACGTTATCCAGTACGCCACTGGCCCAACAGGCACACTCACCGCTGGCAGAATGTCGATATGTAATGCTATGGACTTTCACGGAATCAGAATTTAAAAGATCAACAAGCAGCGAAGATAATCACCAACACTGCTTCACTTCGAAGTTTCCAATTTATGAAGCAGTGCCTTTCACTGGCAAAGGAGAAACATTTGTCCTCAGCTGCCTGCTTCAGGGTCGCCTCCTTCTCTGCTGGAAGTTTCCATCTCTTTATTCACAATCCCGATGCGATTTCATGATCCACTCCAGTGAATAAGTGTCATGTTGTCGTCTATGCAAGACCCTGCCGAAACTCAGCGAGAGACATCTGGTCATTTCGAGCTCAGGATGTGGAATTAGACGAGCTGCGTGACACCTTTTATTGGCGCCGCCACTTCACTGCAAATTAGCGGCTCAAAACGAGCCGTTGTTAGGTTCAGCTTGATTTGTACCTTCCTGTAGTGCATTTGCTGAACAACATCAGATAGATCCCATCCGGCCCAGCTGACTTATCTATTTTCACACCCTGCAGTATTTCTAATATCTCTTCCTTGTGAACCTCAATCTCTTCTAGTCGAGACGCAAGTATATCTGTATCTTCCTCGCCAACATTTTCATTATCTATACAGAACTCTGTCGAAAAATATTTATTTAGTGCTTCCTCTATCTCCTCTGACTCCACAGAAAACTTCCCACTATTATCCTTGATTGTCCCAAATTTAGCTCTTTTAGTGCTGACATACCTATGGAAAGCCTTAGGGTTAACCCTGATCCTTTCAACCAACAACTTCTCATGTCTCCTCCTGGCTCTTCTCAGCTCTCTTTTTAGGTCTTTCCTGATATCGTTGGAACCCTCGAGCGCTCGAACTGAGTTTTCACGTTTTGTCCTAACATAAGACTTCTTGTTCTTCTTGACCAGGGATTCCACTTCCTTAATAAACCACGGCTCACGCGTTCTATATCTTCCTCCCTGCCAGACAGGTACATACTTATCTCGGACACACAGGAGCTTTTCCTTGAATAAGTTCCACACTTTTAATGTGCTCACCCCCTACAGTTTCCTACCCCATTCTACGCTTCCTAAATCTTACCTCATTGCATCGTAATTACCCTTCCACCAGCTGAAATTCTTGCTCCGTGGAGTGCACATATCCCTTTCCATCATGAAAGTAAACCTGAGAGAATTGTGATCGCTGTCTCCAAAGTGCTCACCTACTTCCAAATCTAACACCTGGCCAGGTTCGTTACGCAGTACTAAATCGAAAGTGGCTTCTTCCCTTGAAGGCATGTCTACATACTGTCTCAGGAAGCCCTCCTGCACACACTGGACAAAAACTGGCCCATCTATGGTACTCGTACTGTAGTGATCTCAGTCAATATTTGGATATTGTCTTTAGTGTTGCAGAGTTTTTCATTGTCCCAGAGTCCAGATGAAGTTTGTATTCCTCACGTACGGGAGCGAGACTTCTTTCAATGTCTCAGATCAGTTCCTTTGCCGAGAACATCAGTCAATATCCCTTCCTCTACTCGGACTGACAATTTACACTTCTTCAATCTCCTCTGATTCCATTCCCCAAAGAGTTTCTCAAGATTTCCAATGCTGGAGCTTCCTAAACATTTTTCCAACTGCCAACTGACTATATTTTCACAATATCTCTTCACAATCCTCTGGTTTGCACATGTCCAGGGATGAGAAGTCACGTTTGGTGGAGACATTCCCGAGGCTGGTGAGTTTCACTTTGGAACAAAGATGGTTAAGTGGCAATTTCCTGCGGTTGTTTGTAATGATGGGAGAAGGAGCGGTGGGGAATGAGCACTGTGACGAGCAGGAGGAAGTGTTGCCAATGACCAGAGTCAGAGAACAGAGGACAATGGATTAAAGGAATCTAATGAAAAGCAGCACTTCTGCTCAGGGCGTTCAATAACAACTGCAGAAACCCGATGTGTCGAGCAGTGTATCTGGAAAGAGAAACAGAGATAATGTTTTAAATATGGAACATTTCTGATGAAGAACTCGAGTTTCTCAATTCTAATCAAATTCCAGGCGTGATTTGCAAAATTGGCTTTTTGAACAGAAATTGCTCCAGCAGGAAAGCATTCACAACAGATCTCAGAGGATTCGAACCTACGTGGGAAAACCACAATGGATGGTTAATCCATTGACCTTAACCACTCGGCCATGACTGCAAATAGGAACACCGTTTTGAGAAGTAACCAAATCAGCCGTGATCTCATTGAAAGCTGCCGCTGACCTGATGCGTTAACTGCTTGCATCTCCTTTCATACCTTTGCTGTCATTTGTAAGGTGCGAGACACCAATGTAAAAGAAGAAAAGCACAAAGTTAGGAAAAGATATTTGCAGCAAAATTGATTCAAAATTATTTCTTGAAAGGAAAATCACACTTGGCAATTTGCTAGATCTCTTTGCTAACATGACCAGCAGAAGTAATCAAGGGAGACATTGATCTGAGTATTTTTGGACACGAAACAAACAAAGTTTAATGACATATTCATTTCTTTTGCTGGCGAAGGGACTGGTATATCCAGATGCTCACAATGACAGAGATTTTTCCCAATTAAAGACGGCAAATGCATTTGGGCTGGGGCGGTCGGTGTGGAGTTGCTGTGCTGAAGGGCCTGTTTCCACATTGGAAGTGTTCTAATCTACAGTAATAAATGACATAGGTACAGTGCACGTTGTTCGATGAGGCATATATGACTTTTCGATTGTTTTTCTTCAAAGTTTCTTTACAATTCAAACGGGAGAGGAAGAAGGGAAATGAATGTCTCCCATAATTCTTGCCTTCTTTTATCATTCACAGGCGGTTTATTTTTCCTGTACGTTTTATTTTACAGTGTGGTTACTGTTAGTGTTCTTGTAAGCTACACCGGCTGGTTTCCTCTTTCCTCAATGTTCCTCATCTCTACCCAAACACACTTTCCATCCTTATCTCCTGAATCAAAGTAATCTCTAACCATTGCATAATTGCCACGGAAACTGGGCTTTTCACACGCCTGGGTATGTCATTTCCCAATATTAATTGATCGTTTACTGTGTTGCAGTTGCGCACGAGAAGAGGAAAACAAAATAGAGGCCGGTGGTCCTGGGTTTCAAACACACGTAATTGCAGCTAAAACGCAATTTACTGCACACAATGCGATCAGGGAAGCATGCACCAAACCGTCAGGAAGCACACAATAAGTACAATGATGGATGTCGTGTCAGGAATAGGACTAGAAACACAACAGAAATACATCTCTTGGGTACTATTTTGGACGTATTTCTCGATGAGCTATCGTGTTTTACATATGTTCCATCGGGAGTTACCTCACACAAGGAAGTAACCAGTGCTGCAGACGGTCATATAATCCGAGTTCCAAGTCCCGGAGTCAGAGACACTCAATGCCCTGTGTGTACCTCCAAGGAACAGCTGTGCATGGGGTTTACAGGGTAACTGAATTGCATGAATGCAGCTCGATCGTCGTCTGTCTGCTTCTCCGCTGTAGTTTTCTGTGCAGTCCCTGCGTGTAATCTTGTCAACTACGTTTGTCCGGCACAAGATGGGCAGTGGTCACTTGTCTCTGAGAGAGGCTGTTGGTTTATGTGTTGGCATAATTCCGAGTGTAAGGAGGAATCTGGCTGTCAGTCCCCAGAAACTTACTTTAATAAGTGGAAGCGTGCTTTTTAACTTGCCGCGTGGCATGTACTCGTTGCAAAGTTCGTGCACTGCGAATCACGTTTCGGGACTATCCAATTTTGGCAAAGAATTTGTGTGGCAGTCACGAGTTGCCACGACCAGCTATCCCTAGTAGCAATACGGACAAATGGCAAGAACTACAAATTCGATTAGAGCAGCACAAATTTAATCTGACAGGGCAAACAGAAGGCAGCCAGAAGATTTCTGGGTGTACGGCAATCGCCCAAGGTACCTTTTCATATGAAAGTCTGTGCATCAGTAGAATCTGGGACCCAAGTAGTCAATGTTGGTTATTCATATTCCAGACAACTTGCGTTGTTCCCCGTTTACTGTGAAAGTGAATAGACACAGTTATTTCACCGTTATTTCGAAAGAAGATCCTGCATTGAATCTGTTCGCCGTTCTTTGATGCTGTGGCGAAAAGGTGGGCAATCGCGATGTGAAACGTTGCTATACTTTCATTTCCTTCATTACTGTCTTGGTGAGGGAGAAAGGTGATTTGCTCTCTCGATCAGAATGGGGCACCGGCGCATTGATGGCCTAATTTAGTCACGGATATGCTTGGAAATGTTCACTTTTAATGGTTCGTTGTTGTGTTTTGTTTTATGATACTTGAGCACTGTCTGGGGCTTGGCAATACACTAAATCTCCAGTAGGTTTGGAATTGCCTCGCTGTTATTTGTGCGAGCAGTTCATGTCAGAGACGACTCACAGTGCCTCACAGACAGCACTTAAGCTTCGGTGTGTCTGATCATGGTTCTGCCTTTTCAGTTTTGATTCTGGTCCACGATAAGAGCTGTCAGTTTTTGGATTCGCTGTAGAGCAAATTTGGTAATGCGATATGTGAGGTATTTTTCTTCAGCCAAAATCTTTGATGGCAAACTTGGGAAAGTGTCAAGAAGAATGGTCATTGGCAGCAAATATCCGGAAAACCTTCATCTCTGGATCGGTTGGGCTCATCCACCCTCCAAACAAAAGAACCAAACTCGCTGGCTGAGTAACAAACATCATGCGTTTTCTTTTGCAAATGGTGTATTCAAACCGTTGCCAGTGGCTGGAGCATCTCAGACTTGTCGAGCATGGAAGCAAATCCCGCTATCCAACTTGCCCTTGCTGAATAGATAACCGAAATTAATCCATACATTTCTGCCAATATTTGTGCCTTATCTCTCCGAGGTCTTCCTGTCTATGCATCAATTCAGATGTCTTTGAAATGTTGTGAGTGCACCAGACTGCCACTAAATGTGACAATTCATTCCACACACACAAAACTTCTATGTGAAAATAATGTGTCCCTCACATCCCTTTTAAATTTTTCCTCTCTCACATTAAACGTTTGCTAAGTAGATTTGAACTCGCGTGTCTTGTGAAGCAGTGCTCCCTGACTATTTACTCTGTCTGTCTTCCTCATGATTTTATAAGATTCTGTGAGGCCATATCTAAGCACTGAAGCTCCTGGGAATCTGTCGAAGCCTATTAAGTTTCGTTCTCATGTCCAAGCAGTGCAAACCTTGCAAATTCTTGTAAAGGTTTCCTAAACTTACACTTGCAAGAAGTGTGTCCAGCTGCAGCACTTGTTTAATCACGTGGCCACTCTGGAGCTGTGGGTGGACTCACTGTGAAGTGTCAGCAATTCTGGAGAGTTATGTTGCCTCCCAGGTACTCAGGCCAGGGATGTCGCCCATCGGCTGAAGAGCATTCGAAAAGGGGATCGTGAACAGCCAGTTGTCTTGGTGCATACAGGCACCAACGAAAAAAAACGAGATGAGGACGTGCAGGGAGAATTCAAGGAGCTAGGAGAGAAATTAAAGAGGAGGACATCAAAGGTCGTAATCTCGGAATTACTGCCGGTGCCATGTGACTGCCAGCGCAGAAATGATTAAAAAAATGGCACGGTGAACACGTGAGTTGAGGAATGGTGCTGCAGGACGGGTTTCAGATTTGTTGGATTTTGTGACCAGTTCTGGGGAATGTGGGACTATAAGAAAACTGACGATCTACATCTGAACCAGACAGGAACGTATGTCCTTTCGGGAGTTTTTGCTACTGCTATTGGGGAGCTTTTATACTAATGTGTCAGGGGGCTGGGAACCACAAGATTAAACGGGTCGGTAGTGAGGTGGAAACTGGAAACGCTAAGAATCTGGAAGCTAGCATTAAAATGGGAAGAGTAGGCAGAGAGCAGATGAATGCAAAAGAACTGGTGGCCTGAAATGCATCTACTTTAATGCGTCGAGTATAGACAGATGAATTTAGGGCTTAGATTGGTGCCTGGGAATATGACGTTATTGCGATTACAGAGATTTAGTTGATGGAAGGGCATGGTTGGCAACCAAATGTTCTAGGATATAGACGCTTCAGACGGGACAGGGAGGGAAGTAAAAGGGGAATGAGTTGCATTGCTGGTCAGGGATGATATCATGGCTGTGCGAAAGGAGGACACCATGTAGGGCTTGGGTCGTGAGATGGAGCAGTGAAATAAGAAGGGTGAGGTTATTTTTTTGGGCTGTATTACAGAGAGCGTGAGGTGTAAGAAAAAATTGTTAAACAGATCATGGAAAGACGTAGAGACAATAATTTAGAGTTGATTGGAGATTTCCATTTTCCCAACATTGACCGGGATACTCTTAGCGTCAGAGGTCTGGATGGGATACCATTTGTAAGAAGCCTCCAGGTGTGTTTTCTGGAGCGGTATATCAATAGTCCGACGAGGGAATAGGCCATATTGCAACTGATATTGGGGAATAAGCCAGGGCTGGTGATAGCAGTTGCCTTGGGTGATTTCTTTGGGAAGTGTCCAATATTTTGTAAGTTTTAGAATACTCATTCACAAAGATGAGAGTGGTCCTGAGGAAAGAGTACGAAACTGGGCCAAAGCTAATTATATCAAAATTATGCAGGAGGTCGGAAATGTGGATTGGACACAGCTATTTGTAGGAAAGTCTACAGTTCATATGTGTCAGGCTTTCAAAGCTAGGTTAAATATAGTGCAGGAGAGGCATGTGCCGTTGAAGGCAAAGGATTTGAAAGGCAATATCCGTGAACTGTTGATGACAGGACAATTGTACGACTCGCCAAGAGGAAAAGGGAAGCATACATAACGCCTCGGCAGCTAACAACTTAATGGTCCCTGGAGGAACATAAGAAGAGTAGGACAAGTATTAAACGAGGAATCAAGGGGTTTAAAAGGGGTCATGAAACAACTTCACGCTAGCACAATTAAGGAGAATCCTAAAGCCTATTATTCATATATAAAAAGCAAGTGGGTAACCAGAGAAAGGATTGGTCCACTAAAGGAAAATTAAGGAAGGCTGTATGTCGAATCTGAGAGAGTATGATTCTGAATGATTATTTTGCATCAGTGTTCACTGAGGAGAGGAAAATGATGAATGTTGAGTCCAGAGTAAGAGATTTGATTAGTCTGGATCATGTTGACACAAGTAGGGAAGCTGTGTTGGGCAGGCTAGGGGTAATTAATGTGGACAAATCCCCAGGAACGGATGGGATCTATTCCTGGTTCCTGAGTGATGTGAGAGAGGAAATAGCTGGGGCCCTGACAGATATCTTCGTGGCATCCTTCAGCACAGGTGAGGATCTGGCCGACTGGAACGTTGCTCATATTGTCCCCTGTACAGGAAGGATAATAGGGATATTCCAGATAACTACAGAACAATGGGCCTAACATCAGTGTTGGGAAAGGTGCTGGAAAAGGTACGGAGGCATAGGATCTATTCATATTTAGAAAATAATGTGCATATCAGTGAGAGGCATAGAGTTTTTCGGGGAAGTGCCCAAGTTAATAGATGAAGGAAAGGCTGTTGATGTCATATACATCCACTTCAGTAAGGAGTTAGATAAGGTTCCCCATGGTAACCAAATGCAGAACGTAAAGTAACATGGTGTGCAGGGTGTTCTTGACAGGTGGATAAAGAATTAGTTGAGCAACGGGAGACAGAGAGTGGCAGTTGAATGGAGTTTCTGGAAATGGAGAAAGATGACCAGTAGTGCTCCACAGGGGTCAGTGTTGTAGCCACTGTTGTTTGTGATATACTTAAATGATCTGGAAGAGAGCACTGTTGCAACGATCAGAAAATTTTCAGATGACACGAAGATTTCTGGACTAGCAGAAAGTATAAGTGACTGTTAAAGAATACAGGAGGATCGAGATATACTGGAAAGTTTGGCGGAGAAGTGGCAGCTGGAGTTCAAAACAGACAAATGTGAGGTGACGCATTTCGGTCAGTCTAATTCTAGGTGGGGTTATACAATGAACAGAAGAGGTTTGGGGGGAAAATGTTGATGGACAGAGAGATCTGTGGGTGCAGGTCCATTATACACTGAAGTTTGCTGCACAGGTGGATAGAGTAGTCAAGCAGACATATAGTATGCTTGGCTTCATTGGATGGGGTATTGAATAAAATGGCTGGCAAGTCATGTTAAAATTGAACAATACATTGGTCTGGCCACACTTAGATTACTGTGTAATTTTCTGGTCGCCACATTTCCAAAAGTGTGTTGACGCTTTGGAGAGGGCGTGTAAAAGGTTTAAGCAGATGTTGCCTCGTATGGAAGGTGCAATCTAGGAAGAGAGGTTGAGTAGGTTAGGTTTGTTTCCATTAGAAAAAAGGAGTTTGAGGGAGACCTTTTTTGAAGTTTACAAAATCATGAAGGGTACAGACATGGTAGATAGAGAAAAGTTTTATTTCCCAGGTTGAAGGATTAAAAACGAGAGGTCACGCTTTCAAGGTGAAAGGTGAAAAGTTTAAGAGAGATACTCGTGGCATCTACTTGACACAGCGGGTGGTGTGTGTCTGGAACGCGTTCCCAGCAGAGACGGGAGAGGTAATCACGGTAAATACGTTTAAGAGGCGTCTGGACAGATGCATGAGGAGGTGGGGAGCAGAGGGATACAGATGCTTAGGAATTGCGTGACATGTTTAAGCAGTAGATTTGAATCGGCTCAGGCTTGAATGGATGTAGGGCCTGTTCCTTGTCTGTGCATTTTTTTTGGTCTTTCTTCTAAAATGATGCCAATTTCATTACAAAATTTGCGAGGTCTTAGTGCCTGAAGTGAATCCATGCTGAAACAGTAGTCATAACAAATCTGAGTGCTGGCTTTTGTGTAGTAGCGTGGTCGAGCGGTCTAATATGCTGGATTTTTAAGCTTCAATTTCTATCGAATCGTGGCTTCAAATACCAGCATTGTCAGTGAGCAACTATGTGGAGATCTATGTGAGAGAACTGCGCATGTGTGGATGCCTTTTAATTTGAGTGTTTGCAGCTCCTCAGTGTGCTTACCCTCTCGGTGATAAAATCAGCGACCGTCTCTGAAAACATCGCAAGTTCCTGCTGTCCGACAGATCCTCATATCCCGTCGATAACTTTGCTTTTGGATATCTGCGTTGCCAGTTTCTTTATCTCAAATGGTCAGCGCAGTTGGCTGAAATGTTGGTGGTTCGAGCCCACCCAGGGAATAAGCCTCAATTATTTCAACACAAGCATTTACCTCGACCATGTATTGACATTGTAACCGGGAAAACTCATCCACAATTCACCCCAAGTCAGCAGGGAGTGAGACGTTTTCACGCAGCAGAATATGATATCACCTTCTCCAAGCTCCCGATGCCAACAGAAAGCGGCCACTGCAGCTTCAATCAGCGACTGTCTGCCAAGCCATGGGAAACAACTCATGGAAACTGCTCCCTTAGTAACAGCTCTTTCCGTGTGAAAGGAGCAAAACTTTCACTTTAAATTGGAAAGGGCTTCAGGACATTGGAATGTTGCTCCAGTTCTTGGAACGTGTTAAAAATAAAACTCCTGACTTGAAAATAGGAAGTGGTAAAAGTTTTAGGTAGAAAGAAAAAAGAAAGTGTTGATTGAGACGACTCTGTCTCGTCAGCAGATGGGAAATGCCCAAAACTGTATACGGAAATGATTGGGTTTCCTTAGGTAATTTCGCGACTGATTTACTGTCTGCCAGAGCGATTGGAAATCACATTAGCGACATAAAGGTGAGGGTAAAAATATGAAGATATTACAGTTGAATTTTGAATCCCGGGACAAGTGCGGAATAGATTTTAATGCTTTGAAGGAATAACTGAAGTGAAAGGTGTGAGAGAGAGATAGGTACGCACAACAAGGTAGATTTTAGAATTGGGGGAAGGGAAATTACGATGCTGTAAGACAGGATTTGAGGAGCATACGTTGGGAGCATAGGCTGTCAGGGAAGGATGTGGCGGAAATGTGGAACTTTTTCAAGGAGCAGATATGACGTGTCCTTGATATGTATGTACCTATCAGGCAGGAAAGAAATGGTCGTGTGAGGGAGCCTTGGTTGACGAGGGAGGTTGAATGTCTAGTAAAGAGGAAGAAGGAGGCTTACATAAGGTTGAGGAAACAGGGATCAGACAGAGCAGTGGAGGGATACAGGATAGCGAGGAGGGACCTGAAGAAAGGGATTAGGAGAGCTAAGAGAGGGCATGAAAAATCCTTGGCGGATAGGATCGAGGATAACCCCAAGGCATTTTATGCACATGTGAGAAACCTGAGAATGACGAGAACGAGGGTAGGTCCGATCAAGGACAGGGGTGGGAGACTGTTTATTGAGTCGGAAGAGATAGGAGAGGTCTTGAACAAGTACTTCTCTTCAGTATTTGCGAACGAGAGGGACCGTATTGTTGAAGAGGAGAGTGTGAAACGGACTGTTAAGCTAGAAGAGATACTTCTTAGGAAGGAAGATGTGTTGTACATTTTGAACAGCTTGAGGATAGACAAGTCCCCCAGGCCAGACGGGATATATTCTAGGATTATGTGGGAAGCAAGAGAGGAAATTGCAGAGCCGTTGGCAATGATTTTCTCGTCTTCACTGTCAACGGGGGTGGTACCAGGGGACTGGAGAGTAGCGAAAGTTGTCCCCCTATTCAAAAAAGGGAATAGGGATAACCCCGGGAATTACAGGCCAGTTAGTCTTACTTCTGTGGTAGGCAAAGTAATGGAAAGGGTACTGAGGGATAGGATTTACGAGTATCTGGAAAGACACTGCTTGATTAGGGACAGCCAGCTCGGATTTGTGAAGGGTAGTTCTTGCCTTACAAGTCTTATTGAATTCTTCGAGGAGGTGACCAAGCATGTGGATGAGGGTAGAGCAGTGGATGTAGTGTACATGGATTTTAGTAAGGCATTTGATAAGGTTCCCCATGGTAGACTTATGCGGAAATTCAGGAGGCATGGGATAGAGGGAAATTTGGCCAATTGGATAGAAAACTGGCTTACCGGTCGAAGTCAGAGAGTGGTGGTAGATGGTAAATATTCAGCCTGGATCCCAGTTACAAGTGGAGTTCCGCAGGGATCAGTTCTGGGTCCTCTGCTGTTTGTAATTTTTATTAATGACTTGGATGAGGGAGTCGAAGGGTGTGTCAGTAAATTTGCAGATGATACGAAGATAGGTGGAGTTGTGGACAGTGAGGAGGGCATTTGTCGATTGCAAAGGGACTTAGATATGATGCAGAGCTGGGCTGAGGATTGGCAGATGGAGTTCAACCCTGCCAAGTGTGACGTTGTCCATTTTGGAAGAACAAATAAGAATGCGGAATACAGGGTTAATGGTAGGGTTCTTAGTCAGGTGTAGGAACAGAGGGATCTTGGGGTCTATGTACATAGATCTTTGAAAGTTGCCACTCAGGTGGATAGAGTTTGTAAGAAGGCCTATGGTGTATTATCGTTCATTAGCAGAGGGATTGAATTCAAGAGTCGTGAAGTGATGTTGCAGCTGTACAGGACTTTGGTTAGGCCACAGTTGGAGTACTGTGTGCAGTTCTGGTCGCCTCACTTTAGGAAAGATGTGGAAGCTTTGGAGAGGGTGCAGAGAAGATTTACCAGGATGTTGCCTGGAATGGAGAATAGGTCGTACGAGGATAGGTTGAGAGTTCTCGGCCTTTTCTCTTTGGAACGGCGAAGGATGAGGGGTGACTTGATAGAGGTTTATAAGATGATCAGAGGAATAGATAGAGTAGACAGTCAGAAACTTTTTTCCCGGGTACAACAGAGTGTAACAAGGTGACATAAATTTAAGGTGAAGGTTGGAAGGTATAGGGGAGATGTCAGGGGTGGGTTCTTTACCCAGAGAGTGGTGGGGGAATGGAATGCGTTGCCCGTGGGAGTGGTGGAGTCAGAATCATTGGCGACCTTTAAGCGGCATTTGGATAGGTACATGGATGGGTGCTTAATCTAGGATAGAAGTTCGGCACAACATCGTGGGCTGAAGGACCTGTTCTGTGCTGTATTGTTCAATGTTCTATGTTCTATGTGTGAATGATATTTTTGTGATTAGGAGGAATGAACTGGATCCTAACAAATTGCTGATGAATTATGCTCGCAATGTAATAGCAAACTAATCCACAGCGCACCGTGCTTGGTTCGCTCAGTCGGTGCAGTGTGAGATGCTTAATCTGAGAGTGGTGGGTGCAAGCCTCACAATGGGCGCTTTCACTGCTTAATACAATTCCGGCTCTTCGTTCCACGTGCAGTATTGCAACCCTTCGCAGGGGAATGTTCTTGCTGCTTTCATTGACACATCTGTCCGCCTGCTTTTGATCACACGTCGGTTTCTGAGTGAACACTGTTTCCATTTTACTGGTGGCGCCAGAGACAACTTTATCAGTGCAGCCGAAAATACAATGAATGATGTCCGCTTGAAAACGTGAGGTTCCAAACCAACCGTGCACCACCCAAAGTTTTCAAAGGCATGGAAAGCGAATGGCCACTTGCGAGGGGTCTGACAGAGACGGATCAATGTCACATGGGTCTTGAACCAATTTTCGGTGATTCAGATTGTTCTGATGGAAACCGAAGGGTACTCTCCCTCAACGTTTTGCAATTGTTCTTCTTGTGTTTAACGTAATGAACAGTATATTGTCAGTAACGAGAGTGGAGGTGCGGAAGGATCGTGAGGTTTCAGTGTGGGACATAGACACAGTAAGTCAAATATCCCCAGAGCACGGGAGAGCTGTTTGGTCCAGGATCACTGCCATCTTCTGTTTCTAAACCAACAAATGAAATTACTGGAAACTCTCAGCAAGTCTGGGAGCATCTTGGAAATATAAATCGATTTAAGTCTTCGGGACGAGTGACACTTCTTTTCCATGTCCATCTCCACCTGCTTTTGCACACTCTTCATTTTTATTGAATGTCTCCTGACTTCCAACTTTATATTCAGCTTCTCTTTTATTACTTCCTCTCCAACCATTTTCCCAGTCTCCAATTTTGTATCAGACCTGTTCCATCTTTCACATTGCCCAGGACTTCGAACTGAACAAATAACTCTGTTTCTATTTCCTTAGATAGCAGATGGCCAGAGACTGGAAGGCAGTGTGGTTCCGAAAACTCATCCATGATTCACCCCGAGCCCACAGGAAGAAAGATGGTTTCACGCGGCAGAATACGACACCATGTTCTCCAATTCCCCCGATGCCAACTGAAAGCGGCCACTGCAGCTTCAATCAGGGCTTCCTGCCAAACCCTGGGACTCAGCTCGTGGAAGCTCCTTTCTCATTAACTGCTCTTCCCGTGGGATAGGAACAAAACTTCCATTTCAAATTGGAAACGGCTTCAGGAGATTGGGAGGTTGTTCCTGTTCTTGGACCGTTTTATAAACAAAACTCCTGTCTTGAAAATAAGAAGTGGTAAACGTTTTAGGCAGGAAGAACAAAGAAAATGTTGATTGAGAGGACTCTGTCTCGTCAGCAGATGGGAAATTCCCAATACTGTGAACAGAAATGATTGGGTTTCCTCAGGTAATTTTCCGACGGATTTACTGTCCGCCAGAGTGACTGGAAATCACTTCATATGAAAAATTCGAGTTGAATCTTAAATGCCGGGACAAGCGTTAAATAGATTGTAATGTTTTGAAGAAATAACAAAAGTGCAAGATGTGAATTATGTTCTTTGTGATTGGGAGGAATGAGCTGGATCTTTGCAAATTGCTGTGCCAGGTGAATTGTGCTCAGAATGAAATAGCAAACTAATTCGTCGTGTGCCAAGCCTGGATATCTCAGTTCGGTGAAATGTGACGTTTTTAATCAGAGAGTCGTGCGTCCAAGCCCCATAATAGTCGTTTTCACTGTTTAATAGAGTTCCAGCTCTTCGTTCGACATGCAGAATTGCAAACCAACGCTGGTGGAGCATTCTTGTTGCTTTCCCTAACACATATGTCCTCCTGCTTTGATCACATGTCGGTTTCTGAGTAAAAACTGTCTGCACTTTACTGGAAGCACCAGAGACAACTTTATCAGTGCAGCTGAAATGATACCCATTTCAAAACGTGAGATTCCACTACATCCGTGCACCAACCAAAGTGTTCAAAGACACAGAACGCGAATGGCCATTTGTGAGTGGTCTGACAGAGACGACTTAATGTCTCCTGGGTCCTGAACAACAATTAACTGATTCAGAATGTGCTGATGGAACGTAACGGAGCTCTCCCTGAACGTTTTGCAATTGTTCTTGTTGTGTGCTCATGTAAGTTTATGTAATCTACAGTTTATTGCCAGTTACGAGGGTGGGGGTGGGGAAGGACTCTGAGGTTTCATTGTGGGACAAACGTGATCTGATCGAACGGGTAAGTCAAATATTCCTAGAACATGGGAGAGCTGATTGGTCCAGGATCACTCCCATCTTCTGTTTCAGAATCAACAAATGAAATTGCTGGAAAATCTCAGCAGGTCTGGTCGCATCTTGAAAATGAAAACCGAATGAGATTTCGGGACTGGTGACTCTTCTTTTTCCATCTCCATGTCCCTCTACCTTTCTACAAACTGCCTTTTTATTGAATTATGTCCTGATTTCAAACTTTTTATCCAGCTTCACATTTATTGCTTCCTCGCCAAACATTTTCCCAGCCTCTAAAATTGTACCATGCTTGTTCTATCTCTCACTTTGCCCAGGACCTCCAACTGAACAAATAACTCTGTTTCTATTTCCTTAGATGCCAGATGGCCAGAGATTGGAAGACATAGGAGGACGGTTAGCGCTTTCAGAATATCTAGTCTGCTCCGCCATTCAATCTTGGAGAATATCGTTCTTAACCCCATTCTCCTGTCCTCTCCCTGAACACTTACTCCCCAGTCTTAGGATCCAGTCTTTTTTCCCAGAGTGGGTCCTAATCCGTCCCAAAACTCTCCACATGAGTTGGCAGCTGTTACACCGTGTCTACGTGTTATCAATCTCAGTTTCAGTGATTCTCGGCAAACACGAACTGTTCTGAGCAGCTCGATCGAGTCTCTGGCCCCACTGTGATCCTGCAGGGGAGCAGTAATCATCTTCATCTCCTGCGGAAAGGATCGGCGCTTCAAAAAAAATCGGACAGAAAGAAAGATCGGCTTGTGTGTGAAGATATGTGGAGGTAATTGCTTTCTGACCTGGTCAGTAAACCTTACTCTCTATATCCCCGCACATTCTCGCTGTTGTGGTGAAAGGGAATACAAGTCCAATTAATTGCCATCTACGCTTTTATTCGATATGTATTCTTCCTTGTTCTGAATATGCAGGGATGTTTCCAGCACTGATGGTCACCATTTCTAAGAGTGCATGCCACGAGCCCTGATATTTTCTGGAGAGTAGCAGTATCAGTTTGTGCGAAAGTGGCCCCGTACAAAGCTTAGAAGAAACAATGTTGTTCCCTCATAACGGACGACAGTCTTTCATATCATGATCGATGGGGCTTTATTCATACTCATCAGCAAGCCTTGTTTTGAATTTACTCGCCCAATACTACTGTAGCGGTGGAAAGAATATAATTCCGAATACCTGCTGCGTGAATTTCATTTTCAAATTTCTATTCGCAGTCTTCATTCATATGTGGCGATGTTTATATCACTGCTGGCCACCCTGTTTTAGAGTGCAGTTACATATGTTCCTCTGTTGTGGCGCTGCAGGGAAAATTGTCTGCGCCTTTGCAGCCAATATTTCCTGGATATTTCAATATGGTATTCTTTATTTTTTCGATCATGTCCACCTTAAGGACACAGTTACCAGGCACTGATCCTTTCTGTAACAACAGGACCGCATTTGCTTTACATGCGAAGGTGGCCTGGATCAGTAACAAGAAGAACATTCATTTCCTTCTGTCACAGCGAACACTGGATTCATGATGTTCGTCTCTGTCAAATGCATCCGAAAATGTCCTTTGAAAGCTTCATTTGAACGCTGTCTGGCGTTTCTCAACGTGTGTCAAACAAAACCAGAAATCCTCAATCACAGTTCGGAGCAATTCACATATTCGAGTTTCAAAGCAGCAAACACGGATACAGTTCATTCAGAATGAAAAGATTTACAGGCACAGGTGAACTATCGACTCTCGTTCTCATACTGTTACTCATATTACCGTGTGGCCTGAAGTCTAAGCTATGTTGTAATTGAAAATGAGGAAATCACAGACAGGCTGCCGAATGACAGTATGTATTTTGTTTTCTTGTTCTCACAGAGTTCCAGGAAAGTATGACAGCGAGGCAGAGGAATGCAAGTCAAGTGCAGCTCTGGTGAAACACCTGTTTGAGTCAGTAATCAACAAGAAACGTGAATGCGACTAAAGCGGGAAACCTTTTCACAACTCGAACAAAGAGCAATCACGAACCACTTCTTTGACATCTCAGATCGCCTTTGACCTTCCCTGAATATGTATAGGAACTAATTTTTGCACACCTCAAAGTGAGAACTGTTTGATTTACCGACAATAAGTGAGTCACATGTCCTTGATTCCCACGTAGGTTTCCAACTCAGCTTGCAGCCAGGTGGCAGTTGCTCATGGCTCTGCTGGATAATGCACTATTATGGAGAAATAAAATGAAAGTTGGAACTCTTATTGGCTCTGGGTTTCGAATACTCTTGCTACGTGTTCTGCCATTCTCGGATTCCAGTGCTAAACCAGTTTTTCAGTTCATCTGAGCAGCAGGAGAGTCGGCGTTTCTGGCAGGAGCAGAATTCATCATCTCCAGTGATCACTTTATCTGAGGGGAGAAAATGAGCAAAGTTTCACACAGCGAGTAATCGGAATTGCATTCCGTTTCAGCATGGCAGCAGATATGGGCTAGCAAATTCAAAGCCATATTTGCTGATGAGAACAACAAGCACGACCGCTCAGATAGAGCAATTCCTCCCCACCGCTTATTCTGCAGAACTGGTACAGTTGCTGTGAGTATGCTGCAGGGTATCATCAGGTACATGCTCTTGGGTTTCTGGTTTTGGTCTGTGTGCTCGCGTGGCTGAACAACCTGAGACTCTGATTTCAGATTCCACTTCTTAACAAGGCTTGTGTTTGTATCCGAGCGCGGCCACGTGTGCTAATGGATTCAGCTGGCAACGTTTTGCAGGGATGAGTATTGTTAAAGTTGAACAGAGGAAGTAGTAATTTCTTCGAACCCGGCTGTGATGTGGCACAGCAGAAAACAACCAACATGTCAGTGCCCACGCTGTTTTCCCCTTCCACGCTGGAGTTGTCACGTTCCCCTTCAGCTCGAAATGCCACCAGCATAATATGCGACTCAAAAACAGGCTGCGCCAAACTTTCATATTCCAGACAATTTGCATTTTTCACAGTTTCTCTGAAAGTGAATGGAGATATTTATTTCTCTGTTGATGTGAAATTAGGTTCTACATTGAATCTGCTCACAGTTTTCTGTTGTTGTTGCGAAAAGGAGGGAAATTGCGATACGAAACTTGGTTACTTTTCCCTAATTTCCTTAATTTCTGTCCTGATGAGAGAGGCTGGTGATTGGTCCTCTCGATCCGATGGAGACATCAGCCCAATTGTTAACTTCATCTAATCTAGACTGTAATTGGTAATCTTCAATTTTCATGGTTCATTGTTAGTCAGTTCTGATTCATGTTACTTGAGCACTTTTCTGGAAGTATTGGTGCTCTAAGGCGCCAGTACGTTGAAAGCACCATTTGGAATTGCGTCACTGCAATTTGTGTGAGCAGCTCATGAGCCAGACGACTCGCTCTGCCTCACAGACAGCATTCATGAGTCCGTGTGTCTGAAAATAGGTTCTCTTTGTCGGTTCTGCTTCTGTTCATGAGTTGTCAGTTTTTGGTTTCGCTGGAAACACACACACAGACAAAGACCCACATGCACACATATATTGTGTGGTGAATTTTTTTGGTACTTTCAGAGTTACATTGCACTTTGCTGAGAAACAACATACATTCATGTAGAACTCTCAGCTCAAAAACTGCATGATATTGTGTAAAACTCTGTTATCTCACATTTTGGATTGGAATCAATCTAAACATCAGGTCAGAGACAGAGAACTCAGGGGGCTAACACCTACAGCATATTGTCTAGCTATTACATTTGTTAACAGCTTACCCGAGAATACAACTTTTTTTAAAAAAACGGGTTTTGTGATTTACTCATAAAATACAGTGATAGTTTCACTTCTTTCAACAGATGAAAGGCTTAACAGACAATCAATTCTTCCATGTATAATTTCAGTTACATCACACTGCAAATTTTTGCTATAAATTCTGTGTTACGATCGAGCCCTCCACAAACACCTGATGAAGGAGCTCGCTCCGAAAGCTAGTGTGCTTCCAATTAAACCTGTTGGACGATAACCTGGTGTTGTGTGATTTTTGACTTGGTACACCCAGTCCCACACCGGCATCTCCAAATCACAACTTATTCCCGACAGCTTTCAAGTGTTCCCTTAGAAACTGCAGCTTTTTGGAAACGTATTACTGGGACCAAGTCATTGCTCAATGTGATGGGATGCACCGTCAATCCCTAATTACTCGAGAGATTGAGATTTTGAGTTACTCCGCAGAACCCTGGATGTCCTCAGTAGCGGGGTACAGGTATGATGCCATGAGGCAAGGATTTAGAAGTAGTGACATTGAAGGAACAGCGAGATATTTTCAACTGGGAAACGCGAGAACTTTGGAGGGGTAATTGCGGTGATTGCTTTCGCTTGTATTTGCTGCCATTGTCCTTCCAGACAGATGCTGATCGATCAATGAATTGTTCTGGCAGGATCCGTGTGTGTGTTCTGGGTGCAACCAGGATTTAGTTTTCATTCGGATAGTTCACAAGAAGAGAATTAAATCTCTATTTCCTGACTGGGAATAGCCTGTCCTGGGCAATGCAAACTCAGACTCGTATGCAGGGATGTCCATTGATACTGCAGTAGCCTTTGGGACCTGTACAAACTCTAGTGCCTGCTCTTCACGCCATAATCGTCTTCGTCAGAGTGTTTCTCTCTCCAAGTTTCCAAGTCGGTTCATATTATCACCCTTGGTTTCAATGTGAAGAAGGCAATGCTGTGATAATCTGATGTTGTTCAGCAGATATACTGCAGCAAGTTAAGTAAAGACTGATGCTAACACGAGCTCGTTTTGAGCTGCGCTGATGTGTTGGCAGCAAGAAAGGCGACGTTCAACTCGCCTCATTCCGGATGACGGGCCCGAAATGACCAGTGGTTTCTCGCTGAATTAGTTCAGGCTCTGGAATGTAGAAAACTTCAAGTATGAAAGTACAGTGAAAGGAAATGTTTCACAGAGTGGGGCATTCCAAGTGAAACAGTGACGGTGATTATGTTTGCTGATTTTTCACCTTGTGAATGCTGTTTCCCTGATGTGGACGTTTACATTACCTATAGACAAACTGTCACAGCCAGACCTGGTCTTTGGGTCAGTGACGGAATTGGTAACACGCCTGACGTCGAATTAGGGGATTGTCGGTTCGCATTTAAAATCACGAGGATGCAGCGTGCTAGTCCATTCCTGTTGTCTGTCAGGAACGGAAGGGTTTGGGTTTTCGAATTTACAGTTTCTTTCGTCCAATTCAAATTCTAGCTCAGATCAACGTCTCTCATTGTCTGTAGAACTGGCTTTGGTTTAACCAAAAGCTGCCTTTTGGAGGTTGAACTTGCATGTTGGAGCGGACATCTGAAGTGAAGCACAAGGTGCTGGTCAAATCCTGAGAACTCTGCCACTCTCGGGGAATGTGTCTGTGTGTCTCTTTCTGTGGGAGACACAACGTGGGGAATAACACAGTGTGACTATGTCAAACTTCAATCCCATTGTTGTGTCATCTGAGATCAAAGCGAGAACCTCACTGTTATTTGCACTGGAAACATCAGAACACACAAGGTTATGGACCAAATCTGGAAACTGGGAATAGAATCGATGAATGTCTTTAAACCAGACTGCACCATGGGCCAAATGGGATTTTCCATTCTGCAAACTTGAAGACGAGTAGAAACCAATCTGCAGTGAAACTGATCAGAAATGAAATGGAACATCCATTTCATTGAGAATAAGCACAAGAGCGTCTGTCTTCATTCCGTGTAATCTCGTAGTTAGGATTTGGAACTCGAACCGCAATAGTGTGGTTCTATTCTCGGACAGCGAATGCATGTTATACTGTGCAAATATTTCGTGGTACCAGTATTTCTTACCACTGGTCCGAACCTGGTAATGCTTGGTTTTCTGCCAGGTTATCAAAAATCAAAAAGATACAGGTTTTGGAAATATGAACTAAAAACGAGAATTGATAGAGAAACCCGCTACACCTGGCAACATCTGTGGAGAGAAACAGGTTTTGTTTCTTAAGATGGACAGAAACAGGTTAGTTATTGATTTCTAGATTATACTGTTGGGAAAATGATAATCTTACCTGTCGAATCAGGATATTTATCAAAATCACTCTTGATCTTACAAACATCGAATTTACAATCTTAAAAGGACTTTATCAGCTGTCATGCTACTTTCATTTTCCTGAGCTGGTGGAAGGCTATGTTTTAATGGCTACATTTCCTTTTAGTTTCCGTTATTTAGCAGTCACGCTGAATGGAGAATTGTTTCTTTCAGTGTCTGCGTCAATATGGGTCTTAGTTTTTTTTCTATATTTGTCTCTGTATCCTCCTGGGCCTTTTTCACATTCTCCGACTCTCTGGCTGTCCATATCCCTCATTTCCCATTTCTGCTCTTGAAAAGCCTGACATTCAGAAACAGTTTGAGATTCGAACTGCTGACAGGCTTTCTGACGCCTGGCTGGAGTCGGTCGAAGTAGTCTCACATTCTCTGGAGTATTCTCTGGATACTTCGACCTGAGGCAAGGAGACATTTCTTCCTCAAAATCTAAAGACCCTTTCGATGTTAAAGTTGATTTCCTTATCCAACAGAAAAAGAAAGTAATTACATGACAGCTGAAGAAGAACAACGATGCATTTACTGTTGGTGTACAACGAATGAATGGTGACTGCAGAGAATGAGGGTGATCATGTCGTGGTGTCAGTGCCATTACCACAACATTTCCTGGGAATGCTGCAGTGTCTCCTGCCTCACCACTTAATTTCCACAAAACTGGGAATGAAGGAATGAGAATAAGAGGATGAGAAGCCGAAGTGCTTGTGAAACTGCGGGAAGAATCTCCAGGTTAAAATAGTTGTTAAAAAGAGCGACCTACACGACTGGATTTAAACCAGGAAAATGAAGCCGGAATGCGAGATCAGAATGTACAGCAATTCAAACAGGACACTGAGGTTCTCGATCAGCAACACAATACTTGAGAGAAATAACGAGCTTTCAATACAATGAGCAGGCACCTGTGCGATGGGAGCTGCTTTCACCAGCTAAGCCATGGCGCCACGTTCAAAGCCAGATTTCTCGTCCATATGTGCAATGCCTGAACCACTTGATCACAGGAATTCGAAAACGCGTTTTCTGTATTAATGTTGCTCAGTATGAATGGCAATCAAACTCTGCTTAGGCAAAAACAGTCGTTTCAATGCTGAGCATGCCCCATTAAAAAGGCGCAGAAAAAGACAGTATCCTCTTGCATTGGCATCCAACAGATATTTTTGTCTGTTTAAACTGACAGAATAAAGAGGATGTGCTCATCTCCTCTCGCATCCCATTAACCACGCTAATACACACGCAGGGATTTTCAAACCAAGATGAATAGGATCATTGTTGTGAATTGACAGCAGTAGTGTGTGAGTCATTGCGAACAGTGTGCAATAAATGCTGAACCAATAGCACTGACACTGAGCCTTGCACCATCAG
Organism: Chiloscyllium punctatum; assembly: GCF_047496795.1. NCBI lineage: Eukaryota > Metazoa > Chordata > Chondrichthyes > Orectolobiformes > Hemiscylliidae > Chiloscyllium > Chiloscyllium punctatum. Next base: position 36,245,647 of record NC_092761.1, on the reverse strand, counting down.
CTCCACACTCACATCTTGTGTTCTGTCTCCTAGGCATCAGTGCATTTGACTTTAATTATTCTACCCTGCACCTCTCCTCAAGTTATTCCCGACCGCTTGCAGTGTCGAATTAGAACATGCAATTATTAGAAATGCATTTCTGGGACACAGTTGTCTTTCAATGGGATAAGATTCACTGACCACCCCTAATTATCCCAAAGATGTCGGGGACGAGTTACTTTTGTTAACTCCTCAAATCCTTAGTATGTAGGTACTGATAAGAAACCGCTAGAGATGGATTTCCTGGATTGCGGAAAGCAGACAGACCCCAAATTGCTAACGTAACACATCCAGGGAAGAGCAGATGGACCCCACTCTGTCAATGTAACTCAACCAGGGGACAGAAGTCTGACATCACACGATCAATGTAACTCAACGATGAAATTATGGCCTGACCGCACTCTGTTCATGTAACTTAACCAGGGAAGAGTAGACTGACGCCACTCTGTCAATGTTAGTCATCCAGGGAAGAGGAGACTGAACCAACACGTTATATGTAACTCACCCAGTAAATGGCAGACTGACACCACTCAGAGAAGACCAGGCTTTACCCATTCTGTCTCTGTCACTCATCCAGGAAAGAGCAGGCTGATTTGATTCTGTCAATGAAACACAAGCAGGGAGACGAGCCTGACCGCACTCTGTCAAAGTAACTCACTCAGAGAAGAGAAGACTTATTCCATTCTGTCTATGTGAATCATCCAGCGAAGACAGTAATGAAATCATCCATGCTGTTAAACTCAGACAGAGAAGAGCAGACTCTCACGATTCTGAGAAAGTAACACGCCCGTGGAGGAGCAGACTGACACCACTCTCTTAACGTAGCTCACCCAGGGAAGAACAGACTGAGTGCACTCTGTGATATTACTCACTTAGAAAGGAGCAGACTGACCCCATTCTGTTAATATGACTCTCCCAGGGAAGAGCAGATGAAGTCCAATCTGTCAATGTGACTCAACCAGGGAAGAGCAATCTGACCTCACGCGATCACTTTAACACAACTAGGAAATTGCAGACTGACGCCCCTCTGTCAATGCAACTCACCCAGGGAAGAGCAGACTGATCCCACACTGTCCAAATAACTCACTCCGTGAAAAGCAGACTGACGCCACTCTGTCCATGTGACTCGAACAGGAAAGAGTAGACTGATGCCACTCTGTCAATGTAACTCACTGAGGGAAGAGCAAACTGACGCCACTCAGTCAGTGCTCCTCACCGAGGGAAGGGCAGACTGACCCCACACTCTCAGTGCAACACAGCAGACTGATCCCACACGGTCAATACAAGTCATTCACTGAAGAGCAGTCTGACCCCACTCTATAAATGTAATTCACTCAGGGAAGAGCAGAGTGACCCCATTCTGTCTATGGCACTCACCCAATGAATGAACACTAACCCCACTCTACCAATGTAACTCGCCAGAGAAGAGCAGACGGAAGCCAGACTGTCAACATAAATTATCGAGGGAAGAGAATACTGACCCGGCTCTTTCTGTTTCACTCAGGCAGGGAAGAGCAGACTGTCACCACTCTGTGAAAGAAATTCGCCCAGAGAAGGGCAGACTGACCCTACTGTATCTGCGTGACTGACACAGGTAAGAGCAACTAATCCAAACCTGTCAATGTATCTCCCTCAGGGAAGAATAGCCTGACCCCTCTCTGTCCATGTTGCTCACCCAGGAAACAGCAGACTTACCCCACTCTGTCTATTTAAGTTCACTAAAATCCTCTGAAGTACGTCCTATCCAGACACTCTCCACATCCCTGTCTCTGTAACCGTGTGCTTTCAATGGCGAATCCAAATAAACTGCAAACGTTTAGAATATCGCAGCAAACCAGAGCTACCACACAGAAATTGGGCGAATGTGCAAACTTCCATCAGGCAGTCACCTAAGCCTGGAATGGAAACCAAACCCAACTGCAGTCGTGATTATAAAATGGTAGAACAGAAACCCAGCAAACAGAATTGCGTCCCTGTGTGTTGCAACGATTCTGAGTATTAATGAAGCCCCCCTTACTGTAGTTAATTTCCATTTTCATCACTGCCAACCTTCTTCAAAGCAGAGCACGCACTTGCTTTTTTCAGACTTCTGATATCCCGCTTCCATCCCACTTTTAACCTAATCATATTTCTGACTTTACAATCTACGTCATAACAGGTTAACAACTGCAGAATGAGCTTTGTTCCCTTCCCCACTGATGTTGAGAGTTGTAATACAGCATATTCGAGTAGGACTTGATGTGCTTGCGGGTGGTGTATTCGCGGCATTATGGCTTCTTTTTTTCGTTTTCGGTCTACTATTTCGAGTTCATTGCGCAGACTTCTGAAGAAGACTCTTTGGAGTCGAAATGGTCACTGTGTTTTCTCTCAGAAGACAGACGTAGCTTTATTCCTGTTCTCTTATAAATTGATCTTCTTCTGATCTTTGCAAGTGAAATAGGGTGCATTACTATTGTCCGTTTTTAGTTTCAAAATCAATAGAAACATGAAGCAGACAATATCAAAGAACATAAAGTTCTGAGTTGTTAAGATAATTTTTGCAGCAATGGTGGAGATGAAGGTCAAATTAAGATAACGGTTCAAGAACATTTAGTCTGAAAGTGGTATGTGACTTTAGTTCCAAATATATGTTTCCGTTCTTCCAGTACATCTTTTTGACTCCCAGAAATCATTGATTGTTTTCTGTATTCACTTTGTTTCGCGATATCTGTCTTCTGTTAGACCAGGGACAACTTGAATTTGCGTCTGCATTGAATAAGATTTCGCTCTTTCTTTCGAGAAGCAAACCTATGCATTATGTAACATTTATCATGCTGATGGCTAAGAAGTTCAAAATGAATTGGGGTTTATGGATCGTGAGCAAGAATGAAGTGATTCACTTGCGAACAGATGTCACCACGCCCTATTCCTACATCGGGCCTGAACGGTCTATTGGCAGAGTTTGCAGAAAGGAAATGTCTAAGTCCTTTGTTTCGTTTGATTTGATACCAATGGTAGTGCTGTTTTGGGGCAGAAATGTGTCAACATCTCTGACGTTAGAGTCAAAATTTAAGTCAGATCTACTCCATGGAGTGTCTTCTCATATCGGAACATGCTGACATGAAAACATCTAGCTCTGACAGCAAAGGTTTTTTCATTAAACTGGGAGTATGTTTAACTAAGCAATTCAGACTGCCAAAATGAATAATTGGCATTTGGTTCTTCAAGCTGAGCTCTCCACACCAACTGCTCCAACGAAGGTCGTGGATAAGATCCCCATCGATTATTTTGGTCAATTTTAGTCTCAGCAACAACCAATTGTTCTGAACAATGGTACCCCACAAGCAGAGGGCTAAGTCTGATTTTCATCGTTAATTTTCAAATTCAGTTCTTAATGCACAGTTTCTTACGAATGTGGACAGCAGAAGACCGTTAACATTCCATTTCTTATATTTCCAGAAAATTCTACTCCGCTGATATCGCCTTGCATTATCACACCTCAAGCCAGGAACCTGGATCAGTCGAGTTCCTTTCCACACATGGAGTTGCTTTTTCTAATTTATTGACTGCTGATATAATAGATAATTGGCCTTGAGAGTCAGTTGTAAATTAGGTTGAACTTTCTCAGCTTGACTTTCAATTGATTTAAAAAAAAATCATCATCTGCAGGTACATGTATTGCATTGCTTCTTGTTTTGCTTAATTCCAAACCCCTGCTCCCGAACATCCAAATTTCACGATAGTTCAACAAATGTTTTGGAACTGAAATCCAAATTCTGCAAAGGAATAAATGACTGTTGAAAGATTTAACGCTGTGAGCAGGATTCGAACCTGCGCAGGAAAACCCCATTGGTTTATCAAATCCAACGTCTTAACCTCTCGGCCATCACAGCTGCAGCCAAATTTGCCAATTTTCATAGTAAAAGAACTGAATTAATGAAATGCGTAATTTGAAGAACAAATTGTCAAGACTCAGAGATTTCGCCAAATCCTTTGCAGAGACCCAGACGAATGTTACCTTAGCAGATTGACAGGCTTTCACCGCAAACTAGATCCTGACACAGCTGAAGTTTTGGAAATGATTCTTCGTCGAATTTTAGAGTCACGGATGTACACCACATGAAGAGAGGATCATTGTCTCACTGCGTCCGATCGACTTTGACTCAATTGCTCATCTTCTGGTGCCAAAGTTGTTTTTAAATATTCAGCAAAATATGGTATTAGAAATACTGATGCTAAGTCCATAAACACTAGCTATATTCATAAAAGAAAAATCGGAATGAGAAAGAATGCAGAACCAATTTACAGGAATGGATCCAGCAACTCATCCGTAAGTTCTGACATCAGGTAATGAACTTATGAGTACAAGAGAGGAAGATTGACCGAAGATTTGGAACTTGAAATCGTCTTGACGGAATTATTTGCAAAGTTTTTGCGGTTGTTCTAGAGTCATCAAGTCCTTGAACAATACAACATGGAAAGTGGCCCTTCTTTCCAACTTGCCCATGGTGGACAGTTATCCTATATTAATAGGTCCCATTTGCCAACATTTGGCCCACATCCCTCTAACCCTTGTTACTCATATATCCATCCAGATGCCATTAAATGTTACAGCTGTACCAGTCTCCAACAATTTCTCTGGCAGCTCCTTCTGGACACGACTGAAAAAGTTGCCCCTGACGTCCCTTTTAAATCTTTAACCACTAATTTTAAACCGATGTTTTCTAAATTTTGACTTCCTCACCAGCAGGAAAACACCTTGACGAGTAAACCTATCCATGTCCCTCATGATTTAATAAATAGCAGCGATTTGACTTTATCATCCTTGTCAGGAGGGAGATGTGTGGAGATTATTATCGAAGGTGTGAAGTAAAAAGTCTGATGGACAGATTTTTAGAATTGCATCTTGGAGAAGTTTTTAATAAGTCATTGAAGTCTAGTAGCAGCTGTTGAAGTCTGTTGTGAAAGCTGCAGAAGGATTTCAGGGAATGAGAACGAAGCATTATTTCCAATGTATTGTGGCTCAGTTCGACCGCACTTGGACTACAGTATGAGGAATTATAATCCTCAATTTAGGAAAGATACTAATGCCATATGAGGACTATCACGAATTGTAATTAGTCTTGATGTCATGGATGAAAGTTAGTCCTGTGAATTGAAATTGGGCAAATCCGGTCTTTTTTTTTAACAGTTTCAAAACAACAGAGGCAATTTCATTGAGAGTTGTAAACTATTTGAAGAGATAAACAGGGTGGTGCAATTAAATTTTGTTCCCTCATCGGTGAATCTAGAAGCAGGAGAGGACAATTTTAAAATGAAGCATTGTGATTTATGACCAGGATGAGAAATATTGATTTTTGTCTTAGCCTTGAGAAGTCTCACTATTCAGCACTACAGTGAGCCTTGGATATTTGGTCTTTGAATGCATCACTATCAGCCTGACCTGCCGACACTTACTGCATCACTATAGACCTGACCCCTCACACTTACCCACTTAATATCAGCGTGAACCCCTCAAAGTTACTGCATCACTATCCATCTGGCGCCCTCACATTTACTGCGCCACTTTCACTTCGAGACCCTCATTTTGACTGCGACATTATTAGCCTGACTGCTAAACACTTACTTTGTCCTATCAGTCACGCCCTTACACTTCCTATGTTACTATTACCCTGACTCCTTACGCTTACCGTGTCACTACAACACTGCTTCCTAAAAGTTACTATGTCACTATCACCTTGACCCTCTCACATGTACTGCGCCACAATCACTCTGACCACCTCACACCTACTGCTTCACTATGAGCTTCAACACTCACACTGACAGCGTCACTAACAGCCTGACCCCCTCATTATTACTGCTTTGGTATCTCTCTGATCCCCTCAGAATTACTGCGCCACAATCAGTCTGTCCCCTCATACTTAATGCGTCACTATCCCTCTGGCACCCTCATACTTCCTGCATCACTCACACCCTGACACATGCGCACCTACTGCATCCCTATCAGCCAAACCCCACTCACTAACGGCGTCACTCTCCCTCTAACTTGCTCACACTTAATGCATCCCCATAACCTTGACACTCTCTCACTTTGTGCATCAATATCAGCCTGACCCCCTCACGCTTACTGCATCATTACCAGCCTGATCCCTTCAAATCTACTGTGTCACTATCAGATTGACCCACTCATACTTACAGCATCACTATCACCTTGACCCCCCAAACTTAGTGAGTCCAGATCACACTGAACCTTTCACTCTTCTTGCGTCACCTTCAGCCAGACCCTGCACACTATCACTCTGACCTCCTCATACTTGGTGCATCACTATAACTCTATCCCACCCACACCGTGTGTGTCACTATCACCCTGACAACTCATACTCACTGCATCACTATTATACTGACTCCATAACAATTAGTATGTCATTATCAGCCTGACCTCTTACACTTACTGTGTCACTCTCAACCTGTCCCCTCACATTTCCTGTGTCACTCTCAATCTGACACCCTCAAAGTGTCTGCATCACTGTCACCCCGAACACGTCACACGTACTGCATGGGTGTCTACCTGAAACCTCACGCTTATTGCGTCACTATCATCCTGAGTGGCTCACACTTACTGCGTCACTAGCACACCAACACTCTTACTTCTACTGCGTCACTATCGGCCTGAAACCTCACACGTACTACATCACTATTAGCCTGACCCGCTCACACGTTTTGCGTCACTATTACCCTGACCCCCTCACAATTGCTGTGTCGCTATTAGCCTGAGCCCCTCACTATCACGCTGATCAAGCTCACAATTACAGCATCACTATCAACCTGACCCCCTCACACTTTCTCTGTCATTATCACCCTGACCCTCTCACACGTAATGCGTCACTGTCACACTGAGACACTCACACTTTCTGCGTCGTTATCAGCTGGACCTGCCAGCACACAGCGTCACTATCAACCTGGCCCCTCACACTTGCATGCCTCAATATCAGCGTGAACCCCTCACACTTACTGCATCACTGTCCATCTGCCATCCTCACACTTACTGCACCAGTTTCACCTTGACATCCTCATTTTTACTGCATCACTATCAGCCTGACAGCCACACACATATTGTGTCACTATCAGTGACGCCCTCGCACTTCCTATGTTAATATCACGCTCACTCCTAAAACCTACTGCGTCACTGTCAGCCTGACTCCATCACACTTTTTGTGTCAGTACCTGACTGACGCTTCACTGCGTCAATATCACACTGATCCACTCACACTTTTTGTATCAGTTTCAGTCTGACACCTCGCACTTACTGTATAACTAAAACTCTCCCCCCCCCCACACTGACTGTGTCACTCTCAGCCTGACCCCTTCATACTTACTGCGTCAATATCAGTCTGACCCCTCAGACTTACTGTGTCAATCTCACTCTGATCTCCTCACATTTACTGCGTCAGTTTCACCCTGACCCACTCACACAGTCTTTGCCATTTTCACAATGCCGGCCTTATTTTTATTGCGTTCCCATCAGCCTAACCGCCACACACTTATTGTGTCACTTTCAGTCACGCCCTCACACTTCCCATGTTACTATCACCCTGAATCCTTACACTTATTGTGTCATTATCAGGCTGACCCCTCACACTTACTGTGTCACGATCAGCCTGACTCCATCACATTTATTGTGTCAGTATCAGACTGACGCCTCACACTTACCTTGTCACTAAAACACTGCCCCGTCACATTGACTGTGTCACTATCAGCCTGACCCCCTCACACTTACTGCTTCACAATCCCAATGCCCCTCTCTCACTTACGACGTCATTTAAACCCTGACACCCCACACTTGCTGTGGCACTATCACACTGAGGGCCGTACACTTGGTGTCACTGTCATCCTGACCCCTTACACTTACTGCGTCACTATCACACTGGTATCTCACACCCACTGTGTCACTATCATCCTGAGCCGCTTACACCTATTACGTCACTATCACTTTGACCCCAACACTCTAACTGCATCAATATCAGCCTGACCATTTCACACATACTGTGCCACTACCAGGTTGACTCCCTCACATATACTGCGTCACTATCAGGCTTACCCCCTCATGCTTACTGCGTCACTATCACCCTGACTCCCCAATCTTACTGCATCAAGAGCATTGTGCCCCCATACACTTACAGCGTAACTATCATCCTGACAACGTCACACTTACTGCGTCACTATCAGCTTCAACACTCACATTTACTGCGTCACTTCTAGCACTACCCCTGCTCACTTACTACATCCCTAACCGCCTTACCCCCTCACATTTACTTCATCACGATGAGCCTGAGACACTCACACTTACAGCTTTAATACAACCTGGCCCTGAGAGAGCATCTACATCACTGTCACCTGCGTCACTATCACACTGACATCTCACACTCACTGCGTCACTATCACCCTGACCCCTCACAATTACTGCATCACTACAACCTTACCCCCTGAAAGCATCTGCGTAACTGACACCCTGAACCCATCACACTTGCCATGTCACCATCACAATGACACATTCACACAGTCTGCTTCACTGTCATCCTGACACCTCACACTCACTGGATAACTACCATCCTCCCCCTCATACTGACCTGTCACTATCATCCAAAGCTGCTCACACGTATTGCGTTCCTATCACTCTGGTCCCAACACACTTCCTGCATTAGGATCACTCTGACTCACTGACACTTACTGCATCACTATGAGCCTGACCTCTCACACATACTTTGACACTATCAGCCTGACCCCCTCACACTTACTGCTTCACTATCAGACTGACCCCTCACACTTACCGCATCACTAACAGCCTGACACCTCACACTTACTGCGTCACTATTCCCCTAACACTTCCCTTTTATTGGACACTATCAGCCTGACGCTCTCAACTTACTGTGTCACTACCAGCCTGAACGCACACACTTACTCCCTCACTATCACCCTGACTGTCTCACACTCACTGCGTCAGTCTCTGCCTGACCCCATCACACTTACTACGTCACTATCACCCTGCCCCCTCCCACTTTATGCGTCAGGATCAACCTGACAGAGTAACACCTACTGCATCACTATCAGCCTGATCTCCTTCCAATTACTGCATCACTATCAGCCTGACCACTCACTCTTACTGCGTCACTGTCACACTGACCCCTCACACGAAGTGCTTCACTATCACCCTGACCACCTCACACTTACTGCGTCACTATTGGTCTGATCCCTCAGACTTAATGCATCACTATCACTCTGACCCCCCTCACTGCGTGACTATCGGCAAGGCGATATATAGTATAAAGGGAATATGTGAAAACCGTCAGGCTCCATGTTATGAGGCGTCTTGCAAATGTGTCGGGTCCATTCTACAAATGTAAAAAATAAACTTTTTCTTTGTTCTTGGTAGCATTTGCGTCAAGTCGATTGAAATTCCACGTCAGTAAACTCGGGGGCTCGCCTGGGACCCTGCAACTTGGTAAGATTTTGAAGATTCCCAGGAGGTGTACGTGCCACTGCCTTGAAGGTCTTTCACTTCTTCTCGAGCGCTGAATTGGCCCCTTTGAGTGAGAGGACTGGGGATAAGTGGATCGCCCCAGAGTCGCGTTCCGAATCGAATAGGTTCAGGGTAAGAGTTGTGGCTAAAGTAATCCACCATAGAGACTCGTTCGAAGAGAATAGACGAACCAGGAAGAGGGACCAGTGAACTCTCATGTCGTATTCGAGTAAAACTCAAGGGAAAGGATTGCCGTCTCTAGAGAGTTTAAGAGACAGCAAGATTAACGGTGGTTTGAGACTTGGAGCCACCATGGGTAGCGTTGGAGTCGCCAAAGCTGTACCGGTTACGTGGGTTCTGGTTTGTGAAAACCAAAGCAATGAGGTGGTCGTGCCCATGAGAGGGGACCACCGGAGGTAAAAGCAAGTTATATTGGCAAAAATAAGATTATGGTATCGTGAGAGAGAGAGAGATAGACAGATAGACAGACAGAGAGAGATGAACACTTTTCCAATATCCATGAAAATCGGCTCCAGCAAGAGCAAACAAAAAAAGGGTCGACAGATAACTCGGAATGGTCAAGAAAAAATACAATATATGCGAAATAATTATGGCCCAGTTTCTGTAAAACAGTTAAAAATGTAAATCAAGGAATGTGTTTTTCTGGAGGAAGGAAGTTTTAGCAATATTCAGTTGCAAATGCTGAGGTCACCGTTGGAGGAGAGAGAGAAGGAGAAATGGAAGGGTAAAATAGAACCTGTGAATTGGAGTGCTTACCACATGTTGAAGGCTGAGCTTGATTTCAGGGAAAGAAAATCCCGAAATAAAGATAGATCAAGTACACGTTCAAACACCAGTGCACATGCACACACACACACGGAAAACAACCTAATGACGCTGGACAGTGTCTGAAGACTGGATCAGATCCTGACCTTAATGGGTGCCCTCGAAGAGTTACAGCCCCCCTACGAGATCCACTTCACGAAGATTCCAAGTCAACTGTCGCCGCCTCAGGGTCGGCTGAATCACCAATAGCATATCGTAACTACAATCAATTGAAGCAAGAATCCCTAAAGAAGTCAAGACAATGTCCCAGTACCTTAAGCGCCTCAAGAAAGTCGATAACGTCTATTGTGGACTGATACCAGCCAAGGACATAACGACGGCAGAGATCACACCATATGAGGCACACCTGAGGAGCAGCTTCATCAATGGAATCAAGTACAAAACAACAAAATAGGTAATAATATACGTATATTACCTGGTACACGGGAAAGTTGAATTATATAGAACAATACGTGATACATACTGAAAAACTACTGGCTCAAGAGAACCATAACCGGAAATTAAAGATGGAACGGCAATCACATGAACCTCAGCTTATTATGATGCAAATGGTCGTTCAGCCGTTGGAGGGAGGAACTGCGGGAAAAGAGAGAGGCACAGGTGGAGTTCGCAAAAGAGGAAGGGATTGCGAAAGTGAGCTTGCAGAGATAGATCTGGCTGGTGATTTTTTTTGCGGAGCAATGGACCACTGGTCAAGACAGTGCCCGCACAGACACCCTCAATCGGTCCTGGAGGCTGGACAGCATGGTGACTGACAGGGGAAGACTAATGTTGAGGTGGCCAGGCTACAAGATACAGGTAAGCCTCTTTCCTTTATACTTGGCAACGAAGAATCCCTAATGCAAATCACTTCTACTAACCTAACGGGCACTGAGATGTGTCCCAACTCTATATTGAACATTGAGATTGCGAAGTGTGGACAATATGGTCAATATAACAATGATGCGTATATGTCGATGCCTACCTCTATGTTATACGTGGAAAGTACACCAGTTACCTTTTTGGTAGATACATGGCCAGCATATTGACTCCTGAAATCAAGACAGTTCAGAGAGTTGACACCAGTAAAGATGAGTGGAATGTTCCTGAACTCAATGGAGGCATCAGGCGTCGTGATATGAGAGAGATTTACCGCACCCATATTGTGTGAAATCAGTAATGTGTATCCATTCTAATTCTCAATTTTGTTCGCAGAATTCTGTCCTTTACATTTGATGGCTCGGGATCTCATAGTTAGACTGGGGTTGTATTTGCTCAGTACTCCGACGGGCTTGAAGGTAATTCAAAGGGAAGATTCACAAGTGTAAACTGTAAAATACAACCCACGACCCCGGATGTGTGTCTATGAGTGGCGATTAAACCAGAGAGCAATGAATTCAGTGACCAATTCACTCACCCTGGAAGCAGGTAACCATGTTAATCCTATTAACACCGATTTTTTTTGCGGGAATATGCTGCACTGCACAGCACACATACACCACGATAGCCCTGAGGAACCATAAGAGAAGTATTGGTTCAGGAGATTGGCTAAACCAAGTCAGTTGTTATTGTGAGAATTTTATTGAGGGGATGGCAGATGTGCAGTCAGTGTGAACTTGTGTAAAATACCTTTGACGGCAAGTTATCTCCATATTTTTGATGTGGAAGGCTATGCTCCTCGCGTGTCACTGGCGAAGGTGTCCAGTGACTGGTGGCAGGATTTGGGGCCATGGGTACTAAAGGCATAAAGAACGCAATGTTGGGTGTTCTGGGACGATGTGGTATGTGGTTCAATGCAGATGTGCGGACATATAGGAAGAAATTAATTTGTCTAACTCAGGCAATAGAAAAGTCGAGGTAACCCCCTCCAGCCCTGAAGAGCCAAGAAGGCTGGCCTGGCGTTTCCCTAAGATAAACTTCTCAGACCCAAGATTAATAACGGTTCCAACTGAATTATGGGTAAAAGGCAAACATGATGTGGGGCATATACGAGGTTGTGAACCAATACGAGCAACCACGAAGTCGGAGTATCGTCCTTGCAGAGCACAATACCCGTTAAAACCCCAGGCCATGGACGTAGTTACTCCAGTCTTTCTGTCCTTCCCAAAGGTTAGAGAGATAATCCCCTGTGTAAACTCACCGGTGAGAACTCACATTTTTCTGATCAAAAAAACAAAAATTTCAAGTGAATCGGAGGAATGCAGGTTTGTTCAAGACCTGCAGACAGTCAATAACAGTGTTGTCCCACGTGCATCAAATGTTCCCAAACCCTATACTGTATTAGTTCAATTTCCACCGGACAGTAAATGGTTCCCTGCTGTGGATTTAGCAAATACATTCTTTAGTGTTATGGTGCATCCAGATAGTCAATTCTGGTTCGCTTTTTCATTCAAAGGGAAATCTTATGAGTTCACACGACTTTATCAATGTTACTCGGCTTCTCCAAGAACACAGTATTGTATCTGAGTCAACGTGCTGCCGACGTATGTGCTGTCTTTTGCTCGGAAAGCAGTAAGGATACTGCATGTGCGATCAGTTTGGTTAAGTCGCCATAGCCGATTTTTAGCAACCGCAGCTCGCAGGCATTTACGCAATCCTGCCGCTACGAGGTCTAGCTTAGCCGAAAAATAAGTTGCCAGCCTGAATTTTCCCCCATGATCCTGCAACAACACGGATGTCATGCAGCCATGTTTTTCATCTAGCATTTGACAGAAGGCTTGTTTGGATTCGGAATCCCCAGTGTAGGTGTACTTTGAAACCATATATAATGAGGCTCTACGCAGGAGTCTGGAGACTCTTGTTTTAACCCCTGGGTCTGCGCTTCTGCAATCTGTAGACGATTGATTAATAGTAGCACCGACAGAGGAACAATGTGAGAAGGATTCCCTTGCGTTGCACGAGGGAAGGGCACAAAACCAGTCTCGCAAAGCTTCAATTTATGCAACAACAGGTGAAGTTCTTCAGTCACTTAATATCTGGACAAGGGAAGACCACTGGTCAAGACAGAGTGCAAGTAATTCAGCAAATTCCAAGGCCTCACATGAGGAAACAATTGCTGTTCTTTTTGGGCATACGCTCCTCCTGAAGAACGTTTATCCCACATTACACAAATCTTGAGGCGCCCTGAAGTGACATGGCCCATGGAAAAGGGTAGCAGAACCACGGTCCATTGCAATGGATCCCAGCGGCCGAGTTGAATTGAAAAAGACGTTTCAAAGTACACCTACACTGGGGATTCCGAATCCAAACAAGCCTTCTGTCAAATGGTAGATGAAAAACATGGCTGCATGACATCCGTGTTGTTGCAGGATCATGGGGGAAAATTCAGGCTGGCAACTTATTTTTCGGCTAAGCTAGACCTCGTAGCGGCAGGATTGCGTAAATGCTTGCGAGCTGTGTTTGCTAAAAATTGGCTATGGCGACTTAACCAAACTGATCGCACATGCAGTATCCTTACTGCTTTCCGAGCAAAAGACAGCACATACGTCGGCAGCACGTTGACTCAGATACAATACTGTGTTCTTGGAGAAGCCTAACATTGCAATAAAACGATGGAACGTCCTTAATGCAGCTAGTCCTCTCACTAGAGAAGGAGACGGAGACCCACATGATTGTATCGCTCTAATTAATGAAATGTGCTGACTCGACAAGACTTGCAGAATTCACCACTTCAGAATCCAAATATGGCAGGGTTTTTTGTGGATGGATCAGCATTCAGGAGCAAGGAGATAGGCCAGAATTGTATTGGGGATGCTGTAGTAACTACTCATGAGGTATTCAAAGCGGGATCACTCCCTTCTCAACTGTCAGCACCAGCAGCGGTGCTGGTTGCCTTGACTGAGTCATGTAAATTGGCTCAGGGAAAGACAGCGAGTATTTAACCGATAGCAGATACACATTCGGAGTTGCACATGATGTTGGAACCCGATGGAAATACAGGGACTTCTTGACCTTCACCGGAAAGCCCGTCACACACCGTGATCAGATTTCTGACCTCTTGGAAGCGGTCCTATTGCCTAAATCAATCGCTGTGTTTAAATGTTAAGCCCACACGAAAAATAACGATTCCGTTTCTCAAGGAAATGCAAGGGCAGACTCAGCGGCAAGGACGGCAGCCCAGCAGCCGGTAAATGATAAGTTTGACATGGGAATGACAAAAATCCTTACCCCAACAGCAGACGTACGGGAGTCACAGTTGAAGTCCAGGCTTGAAGACACGTTTGAGTGGGAAAAAGCAGAGTTCAGTTTGAAGTAAGGGGTATGGTGTGGCCCCAATGTTAAACCTTTTCTACCACGATCATTACTTCCATCCTATGCCAAACTGACAAAAAGTAAGGAACATTTGGGCGGCACGGTGGCACAGTGGTTAGCACTGCTGCCTCACAGTGCCAGAAACCCTGGTTTAATTCCCGCCTCAGGCGACTGACAGTGTGCAGTTTGCACATTCTCCCTGTGTCTGCGTGAATTTCCTCCCACAGACACCAGATGTGCAGGTAGGGTGAATGGGCCATGCTAAATTGCCCGTAGTGTTAGGTGTTAGGTAAATGTATGGGTGGGTTGCGCTTCGGCTGGTGTGTGTGGACTTGTTGGGCGGACAAGCCAGTTTCCACACTGTAAGTATTCTAATCTACTCAGGATGGCAGCTATAATATGGGCAGGTGGCGAGAAAGGGTACCACCACTCCCCCGGGGAGAAAGGGGTGCTGCTACACCGGGATACTGTCCACCAACACAACAGTGTTCGCCCTAAAAGGCAGCAATTGCCGAACTCGAAGGGGCATCCCTCTGCATTGGAATGGGTACACACTCGCAGAACATCCTCGCATATGATGTGTTCGCAAATGAGACGGAGGAAGGCCTAGCACTCATTAACACTGAATTAATGGCGGTTAGAAAGCAGTGACACAAAATCGATTAGTACTAGACATCCTGATGTTCGCTAAAGCGCTCTGCTAGGAGGCGCCCAGTCTCCCCAATGTAGAGGAGACCACATCGTGAGCAACAGATACAATAAATGATATTGGTGGATGTGCAGGTGAAACTTTGATGGATGTGGAAGGCTCCTTTAGGGCCTTGGATAGAGGTTAGGGAGGAGGTGTGGGCACAGGTTTTACAGTTCCTGCGGTGGCAGGGGAAAGTGCCAGAATGGGAGGGTGGGTCGTAGGGGGGTATGGACCTGACCAGGTAGTCACGGAGGGAACGGTCTTTGCGGAAGGCGGAAAGGGGTGGGGAGGGAAATATATCCCTGGTGGTGGGGTCATTTTTGAGGTGGCGGAAATGTCGGTGGATGATTTGGTTGATGCGAAGGTTTGTTGGGTGGAAGGTGAGCACTAGGGCCGTTCTGTCCTTGTTACGGTTGGAGGGCTGGGGTCTGAGGGTGGAGGTGCGGGATGTGGACGAGATGCGTTTAGCAGAGCGCTTTAGGGAACATCTCCGAGACACCCGCACCAATCAACCAAACCGCCCCGTGGCCCAACATTTCAACTCCCCCTCCCACTCTGCCGAGGACATGGAGGTCCTGGGCCTCCTTCACCGCCGCTCCCTCGCCACCAGACGCCTGGAGGAAGAACGCCTCATCTTCCACCTCGGAACACTTCAACTCCAGGGCATCAATGTGGACTTCAACAGCTTCCTCATTTCCCCTTCCCCCACCTCATCCTAGTTTCAAACTTCCAGCTCAGTTACTGTCTCCTTGACTTGTCCGATCTGCCTATCTTCTTTTCCACCTATCCACTCCACCCTCTCCTCCTTGACCTATCACCTTCATCTCCTCCCCCACTCACCCATTGTACTCTATGCTACTCTCTCCCCACCCCCACCCTCCTCTAGCTTATCTCTCCTTGCTGCAGGATCACTGCCTTTATTTCTGATGAAGGGCTTTTGCCCGAAACGGTGATTTCGCTGCTCGTTGGATGCTGCCTGAACTGCTGTGCTCTTCCAGCACCACTAATCCAGTATTTGATTTTCAGCATCTGCAGTCATTGTTTTTACCCTGCTTTGAATAAGACCCTAGTTGTGTACCTGCCTAAACCACTTGCTTATGAATGCAGTAGGATACGAAATGTTAAACTATCAGTGGCCCCAAGGAAGGAAGATCCGATTGCTTGTCCACACCCTACAGCGATATTGACGAATGTGATGGTGAAGATGGGCTGTGTATCGGGCAAACCAGGGAAATGGAAAAATCACCACAAAGCTTTGTTAGAGTTAGGTGGTGTCTGAGGAAATGCCTGGTGTTCATAAATTATTTTTGATATATAGCTATCTGGCTTTTTATTTGGTTGTTGTCCTTGTTGTAAAATGACAAAAATTTGGAAAATGCAATGGAAAATTTACAAAATTAACATTTACTGTGAAATCTGTCTGAAAATGTTTTGCAAAATTTAATACTTCGCTGAAATATGCAAACACTTTGCTGAATTCTGCGTCGAGGAGTTAGCTTGTCTTTGTGGAACTTTGCTAACATTTCACCTGGCCTTGCGAGCAGCCGAGTTCAGAAAAAAGCTTCGGAAAACATAAAGATAATTATGTTCAAGGCATGTGAATGAGAAAATATGAGCTCGAATGTTTCCCACCACTTGTCCTTGAGCATGTGGTAAGAATAATATAACACGAATATGTGAAGTTTGTACACAGCCCTTACATAAGGCACTTTTGCCAAGTATATTGGCCACTCTGTATGCAGAGGTTGAAAAATAAAGCCTTTCCTTTGATCTTGCTCGCAGTTGATTCGAGTCGATTAAATTTCCACGACAGGTGTCAGGGTGTCAGGCAGTGGGAGAATTGCTGGGTATCAGTAAATTGGGGAATTGTTGCACAGTGCCATTACATTGGAAAATTAGTACAAATTGCCTATTCATTAAAGAATTTGAGCAGAACACCTCTAAATGGAAGAATAGGGGCAGGGAATCATTGAGAAGGAACAATTTTGCAAGCAGCAGTAAAGTCGAGATTCGAGTCCGCCCACCAAGAAGTGAAAAATAATCGTTGGAGCAGGGAAGCCAATACGTGGAGGAAGTGTATCAGGAAACAACGCAATGGGACAATTGACGCAGGGCATCAATAATGGGAGAGTTGGTGCCGATGTCACAAAAGTAGAGAATTGATGGAAGACGTGAGAGAACTGGTGCTGAATAAAATTAAATGTGATGAAGGTGCAGTTGCTGATGAAAAGAAGATTCGTGCAGGATTCGAAAATGAGAGAATGGTGCACGGAAGTGAAGCTGCGTTTGGGACAATTGTTGCACGAACCACAAAATGGAAAAATTGCACAGTGGAACTTTAACAGCGAATTGGTGTATGGCACCACTATGTCAGAGAGTCAGAGTCGCGTTCCCCACACTGGGAGAAGTTGGTTTGGGTATCAATGAACATGAGAATTGTTTCAGGGCAATATTGAATTCGATAATTGGTGTGGGGTGCTTAAAGCATGCAGATTTGGAACAGAGCATAGTTAAATGGGAGAACACGGGCAGGAATCAGTAAGTCGGAGAAATGTTGTAAAGTGCAGGAAATTGGCCATTCGATGCAGGGCGCCAATAATGAAAAACTTTAAGCAGTACACCATTATGTGGAAGATGTTTGTCAGGAAACAGCAAAACAGGAGAGTTGGGGCAAGGCAACACTCAGTGGGAGAGTTTCTTCAGTTCATGACGAAAGGGTGGATTAGTGCAGAATTGGTAATTTGAGAATTTGATGCACCAAAGCCAAAATTGGAGAATTACAGCAGTGGACCACGACATGGGAGAATCATTGCAGCTACATTGTTAATGGAAGACGTGGTGCGGAGTGGACCTAAATTAGATATTTGGTGCAAGTCACCATTAAAATGTAGAATTAGAGTAGGGCACTCCTAAACGTGAGATTTGAACTCGGGCATCCGAAAATGAGAGACTCGTACTGGGATATGAGGAAATGATAGAATTCGTATCGTTATATGAAACAGCAGGAGAATTCAGTGTCGGAGTATGAGGAAATGGGAGAATAAGTATAGGGGTATGAGTAATTGGAGCTGCAACAAGATCTCACGTCTCTTAAAGCCAATCCCCCGTTAATGAAAGCCAAAATCACCATATGATTTCTTATCAACCCTGTCCACCTGGGTGGAAATTTTAAGAGATCTATGTAGCTGCACACCAAGATCCCGCTGTACCTCCACACTGCCAACAATGCTGCCTTTAGTCCTGGAAACAACTTTCATATTCGATCTTCCAAAATGCATCACCTCGCAGTTATCCTGTTTGAATTCCATTTACCACCTCCCAGCCCATCTCTGCATCCTGGCAATGTCGTGCTGCAGCCTGCAACAGTCCTGTATACTGTCAATGATACCTCCAATCTTTGTGTCATCTGCAAACTTGCTGACCCATCCTTCAATCTCCTCATCCAAGTCATTAATAAAAATTACAACGTGTAGAGGCCCAAGACCAGAGCCCGTGGAACACCATTCACCACTGACTTCCAGGCAGAATATTTTCCTTCCACAATCACTCGCTGTCTTCTGTCGACCAGCCAATTTTATATCCAGACAGCTAAATTTCCCTGTATCCCATTCCTCCTGACATTCTGAACGAGCCTACCATGGGGAATCTTATCAAATGCCTTGCTGAAGTCCAGATACACAACATCCACCGCTCGACCCTCATTAACGTTTCTAGTAACATCCTCAAAGAACTCAATAAGATTCGTGAGGCATGTCCTGCCCCTCACAAAGCCGTGCTGACTGCATTTAATCAAGCCATGCTCTTCCAGATGGTCATAAATCCTATCTCGCAGAATCCTTTCTAACACCTTGCAGATGACAGACGGGAGACTAACTGGTCTGTAATTGCCGGGGATTTCCCTATTTCCTTTCTTGAAGAGAGGAATTACATTTGCCTCTCTCCAGTTCTCAGGTACGAATCCGATGGAGAGCGAGGATGCAAAGATCTTCGCCAGCGGCGAAGCAATCACATTTCTCGCTTCCCATAGCAGCCGAGGCCAAATCTGCTCTGGCCCTGGCGACTTGTTAATATTAACGTTTGTCAAAATTTTCAACACATCAGCTTCCTCAATGGTTTCATTCACTACAAAGTCCTTTTCTTTCATAAAGACAGAAGCAAAAATCTCATTTATGACTTCCCCTACCTCCTCAGACTCTATCCACAAGTTCCCTTTGCTATCCCTGATCGGCCATACTCGTTCTTTGATCATTCTCTTATTCCTCACATCTGTGCAAAATTCCTTTAGATTCTCCCTGATCATTCCTGCCAAGCCTTTTTCCTGCTCCCTCCTGACTCTCCTCAGACCATTTTTGAGCTCCTTCCTCGCCTGCCTGTAATCCTCTTGAGCAGAGCAAGACCCTTGCTTCCTCCACCTGAAGTAAATTGCCGTCTTTCTTTTGACGAGAAGCTCCTCCACTCTTGTCATCCAAGGTTCCTTTATCTTACCCTTTCTTGCCTGTCTCAGAGGAACACATTTGTGCATCACTCACAACAACTGTTCCTTAAACAGTCTCCACATGTCTATAGTGCCCTTTCCATGGAACAATTGCTCCCAGTCCATGCTTCGCAACACAGTCTGATGGTATCATAGTTTCCTTTTCCCCAACTAATTATCCTCCCATTGTGCCTGCATCTCTCCTTCTCCATGGCTATGGAGAAGATGAGGCAGTTGTGGGCACTATCAGCAAAATGCTCTCCCACCGCAAGATCTGACTCCTGCCCCAGCTCATTGCCGAGCACCAAATCCAAAATGGTCTCTCCCCTCGTCGGCCTGTCAACGTACTGAGTTAGGAAACCCTCTTGAACGCACCTGACAAAAACAGCTCCTTCCAAATCATCTACTGGAAGGAGATTCCAATCAATATTGGGAAAGTTAGTCACCAATTACAACTACCCTTTTCCATTCACACTTTTCCAAACTCTGCCGACCTATGCTTTCTTCAATCTCCCTGCTTCTATTGGGGGGCCTGTATTTA
The DNA here is from genome assembly GCF_047496795.1 of Chiloscyllium punctatum. Taxonomy (NCBI): domain Eukaryota; kingdom Metazoa; phylum Chordata; class Chondrichthyes; order Orectolobiformes; family Hemiscylliidae; genus Chiloscyllium; species Chiloscyllium punctatum. The sequence goes on along the minus strand of NC_092761.1, from coordinate 36,225,330 downwards.
ACCCCTAATGAGGTGATTGCTGCCTTACTGTTCCTAATTCCCACCCATACTGACTCAGTAGGCAGATATTCCTCGATATTGTTAACTTCTGTCGCTGTGATGCCCTCTCTGATTAGCAGTGCTACACCCCTTCCTCTTTTTACCTCCTCCCTATTCTTTTTAATTGTTCTAAACCCTGAAACATCCAGCAACCATTCCTGCCCCTGAGAAACCCATGTCTCTGTTATGGCCACAACATCATAGCTCTAAGCTCATCACTTTTATTTACATTTCCCCAGTATTACCTAGGCACAGTGACTCCGTTTTGGGTGAGGGGGCGGGGATGGGGAATTGTGTCTCAGTGGTGAGCATGGTTGTTTCACAGTACAGGGGACCCAGATTGAGGGACAGGAGGAGGGGGAGGGTTCATGGTGTCTCAGTGGTGAGCACGGCAATCTCTCAATACCAGGGAGCCGGTTTGGGAGGAGGGAGAGGGGGGCATGGTGTCTCAGTGGTTAGCACGGCTGTATCTCAGTACCAGGGACCCGGTTTGGGGGGAGGGAGAGGGGGGGGGCATGGTGTCTCAGTAGTTAGCACGACTGTCTCACAGTACCAGGGACCCGGTTTGTGGGGGAGGGGGAGGGGGCATGGTGTCACAGTGGTTAGCACGGCTGTCACCCAGTACCAGGGAACTGGTTTGGGGGGAGGGGGAGGGGGCATAGTGTATCAGTGGCTAGCACGGCTGTCTCACAGTACCAGTGACCCGGTTGGGGGGATTGGGGTGGGGAATGGGGACATGGTGTCTCAGTGGTTAACACAGCTGTCTCAAAGTACCAGGGAATCGGTTTGGGGGAAGGGGAGGGGGGCATGGTGTATCAGTGGTGAGCACGGCTGTCTCACAGTACCAGGGACCTGGTTTTGGAGGGGGGGGGGGGCTGGTGTCTCAGTTGATAGTACGGCTGTTCCACAGTACCAGGGACCCCGTTTGGGGGGAGAGGGAAGGGGCCTTGGTGTCGCAGTGCTTAGCACGGCTGTCTCACAATACTAGGGACCTGGTTTGGTGGAGGGGGATGGGATGCATGGTGTGTCAGTGGTTAGTACGGCTGTCTCACAGTCCCAGAGACCCGGTTTGGGGGGAGGGGGAGAGGGGCATGGTGTCTCATTGGTTAGTACGGTTGTCTCACAGTACCAGGGACCTGATATCGATGGGGGATGGGGAGGGGGGCATGTTGTCTCAGTGGTTATCATGGCTGTCTCACAGTACCAGGGACCCGGATTGGGGGGGAAAGGGAGGGGTGGCATGGTGTCTCAGTATCTAGCACGGCTGTCTCACAGTACCAAGGACACGGTTTGGGGGAGGGGGGTGGCGCATGATGTCTCAGTGGTTAGCACGGCTGTCTCACAGTACCAGGGACCTTTATTGGGGTCGGGGGAGGAGGACATGGTGTCTCAGTGGTTAGCACTGCTGTCTCACAGTACCAGGGACCCCGTTTGTGGGGGAGGAGGGGAGGGACATGATATCTCAGTGGTTAGCACAGCTGTCTCTCTGTACCTGGGACCCGGTTTGTGGGGAGAGGGAGGGGGGAGCTGGTGTCTCACTGCCTTTGTCATCTTCCAAAACCTTTCTCCAAACACCTTAAAATTATGCTCACCTCGTGACAATCATTCGTGGGAGGAAGTCTTTGGCTATTTACTCTGTCTGTAACTCTCACTATCTTGTTCAGGTCTATCAAGTTACCTCTCACCCTTCTTTACTCCAATGAGAAAAGCCATAGCTCCCTCAACTTTCTTCATAAGACAAGCCCTCTCGTACAGGTAGCATTTCTTATAAATCTCCTCTGCACCCGCTCTAAAGTTTCCATATCCTTTCTTTACTGAGGCGACCAGAACATTTCAAATGTGATCTCACCAGAGCTTTATAGAACTGCAGCATTAACTTGCGGCTCTTCAACTCAGTCCACCTGCTAATGAAAACCAACACACCATACGCCTTCTTAACAACCCTATCAACTTAGGTGGCAACTGAGACACCTACAAACATGGACCCCAAGATCCGTTTGTTCCTCCACACTCCTACGAATCCTACATTTCACCCAGTAATCTGCATTCAAACTCGACTTCCTAAATGAATCCCTTCACAAAATAGGAAATTGGACCACAATTAGGCCATTTAGCCCCTTGGATCTGCTGTGTCGTTTGATTACAGTTAAAATGTTTCTCAGCCACATTCTCCTGCCTTCAACAACTGACCATTGATTCCTTTATTCATGAAAAACATACTTATCTCTATCTTAAAGAAAACACGGTGTCTGTGTGCGGGCGTGTGCATGTGTTTGTGTGTAAGTGTCCATATTGGTATGTATGTGTGTTGTGTGTTTAATGTGCCTATGTATGTTTGTGTACATCTCTGTGAAATGATGGCACTGTGATTTTGGGCATAAATCCATTGAAATTGAGATAAACACTTACTCCCCTCTTCCACCTCAACGTCTGTCCTTGTTAAGTTTATAGTCATACAATGCCACCCTCTGCTGGTCTCCCCATGCCACTGCACAAGTGTCAGTTTTTTTTCTATCAAAGTCCATCAAATACTGTGAATCTCACATTGCACAGCTGTTTGATTTTGCAAATACCTTTGGATGCACAGAACAGTTTTGTCTGATACCTAGATATATTTCCATCACCACCGGGTCAGTTTCAGGACTTTTCAAACATTTCTCACTTACACCTTGTCGGGGTGAATTATAAAATATTTCAATTTCAAGAACATGTAATAAATTCATCGCATCACCTTACAGATGACTTGGTCAGAGTTGCTTGGATGCAGTTGCAGTGGAAATATTCTTTAAGGTGTACACACTTTGTAAATGAATAATCTTCAAAGATAAATCACTTTCACATTGCAGAGAGAGTACAGATATTACTCAGGAGCATTCGCCACTCTGAGTGTCCTCAGCACAGTTATGATTCTCCCTTTTACCAACTCTGTGTGTGTGTGTGTGTGTGTGTGTGTGTGTGTGTGTGTGTGTGTGTGTGTGTGTGTGTGTGTGTGTGTGTGTATGTGCAGATGGTGCTGTCAGTTTGGATGGTGCTATGATCTACCTCCCTCTCCCCACTTCCTAGACGGAATCCTTTAAGGTTTTCTCCCTCCACTGCCATCAATGCAGTAGAGTGTGAAGGCCAGCAGAGGCGGACATTGCATAACTTTAAACACCACAGAGGCTGGCAGATCCGCTGTGCACATGGATACGCAGAGAGACACGCAGATACACAAAGATATCCTTATAGGTCCACAGGCACACGTAGGGATAGGTGCAGTCACACAAATACTAAAGCACACAGAGAGAAATGCCAATACACTGATGCACGTGCACACGCAGATATACAGACATCAGTACAGACACACCACAAACACTGACACATTGACGTTTATACAGAAATGCAGAATCTGCCAGTATTTATTTTTCGCGCGGTGTCTTCCTCAATATTTCACTCGATCGTGTGGTGTGTGCCAAAATTTCTGTTGATCCCTTGGGATTCCTCTGCATCCCCACTATAGCTTCTACATCTTTCCTATAACAAGACGACCAGAACTGAACACAATGTTCTATGTGTGCTGTTACGACACAGCAATGAACCCGTTGTGAATTAAACCCAGAATAGCTCATCTTGCCTTATAATCTGTTAAAGCACCCACCCTCCTCCTCTAACCAAAAGCAAACTACCTGTGCCACAGCTTGGAAAGTTAACGAGTCTTTTTATTCCTTACTTTTTTTCAACAGTCTCTTTGGGAATTTAGACTAGTGGAAATGGAGGTTAGGGCAGTTGAATGTTCCTCCTGCAGAATGTGGGAGATAAGGGTCATCATCAGTTTCCCTGCTGACTACATCTGCTGGAAGTGCACCTGACTCCAGCTCCTTGAAAACCACGTTAGGGAATTGAAGCTGGAGCTGCGAGAACTTCAGACCATTCGGGAGGCAGAGGGGGTTATTGAGAGGAGTTACAGGGAGGTAGTAGAAAAAGGTAAATGGGTTACAATCAGGGGACAGAAAGGGAACCGGCAGGCAGTGCAGGGATTCCCTGTGGCCATTCACCTCAACAATAAATATACCATTTTGGATACTATGGGAGGGGACTTAACAGGGGAAAGCAGTGGGGTAGAGGGATCTGGCACAGCGTCAGTCCCTGCTGCTCAGAAGGGAAAGGGGAAGAGGAGCAAAGCAGTAATCATTGGGGACTCCATAATTTGGGGGACAGATAGAAGGGTCTGTGGGAACGAGAGAGACTCACGGTTGGTGTGTTGCCTCCGTGGTGCCAGAGTCCATGATATCACTGATCGTGTTTTGGGGATCCTGAAGGGGGAGAGGGAGCAGCCCCAAGTCGTGGTCCACATAGGCACTAACGACATAGGTAGGAAGAGAGATGGGGATTAAATGCAGAAAGTCGGGGAGCTAGTATGGAAGCTTAGAGCTAGGACGAACAGAGTTGTTGGCTGTGGTTTCTTGCCCGTGCCACGTGCAGTGAGGCAAGGAATAGGGAGAGAGAGAAGGTGAACACGTGGCTGCAGAGATGGTGCAGGAGGGAGGGTTTTGTATTCTTGGATAATTGGGGCTCTTTCTGGTGTAGGTGGGACCTCTACAAGCAGGATGGGCTTCACCTGAACTAGAGGGGTACCAATATCCTAGGGGGGGGGAGTGGAATTCGCTAAGGCTATTGAGGTGGGTTTAAATTAATCCAGCAGGGGGATGGGAACCAAAATTGTAGTTCAAGTATAGAAAGGGTTGAGAATAGGGAGGTCCAAAATCAAGTTTCAGGGACACAAGATGGCACCGGCAAGCAAGAGGTTGGTTTGAAGTGTGTCTACGTCAACGCCAGGAGCATCCGGAATAAGGTGGTAAACTTGCAGCATGGGTTGGTACCTGGGACTTCAATGTTGTGGCCATTTTGGAGACATGGTTAGAGCAGTGACAGTAATTGTTGTTGCAGGTTCCAGGATATAGATGTTTCAGTAAGAACAGAGAAGATGGTAAAAGAGGGGGAGGTGTAACATTGTTGGTCAAGGACAGTATTGCAGTTGCAGAAAGGATGTTGAGGACTCGTCAACTGAGGTGGTATGGGCTGAAGTTAGAAACAGGAAAGGAGAGGTCACCCCGTTGGGAGTTTTCTATAGGCCTCCGAATAGTTCGAGAGATGTAGAGGAAAGGATAGCAAAGATGATTCTCGATAGGAGTGACAGAGACAGGGTAGATGTAATGGGGAACTTCAAATTTTGACATATTGAACGGGAACACTATAGTACGAGTACTATAGAGTGGTCAGATTTTGTCCAGTGTATGCAGGAGGTCTTCCTGACACAGTATATAGACAGGCCAACAAGGGGTGAAGCCACATTAGTTTTGATACTGGGTAATGAGCCTGGTCAGGTGTTAGACTTGGAAGTAGATGAGCACTTTGGTGATAGCAATCACAATTCTGTTACGTTTACTTTCGTGATAGAAAGGGATAGGTGTATACCACTGGGTAAGAGTTACAGCTGGGGGAAAGGCAATTAAGATGCCATTAGGCAAGATTTAGGAAGCATATGATGGGGAAGGAAACTGCTGGGGATGGGCACATTAGAAATGTGGAGCTTATTCAAGGAAAAGCTCCTGTGTGTCCTTGATATGTATGTACCTGTCAGGCAGGGAGGAAGCTGTAGAGTGCGGGAGCAGTGGTTTACGAATTAAGTGGAATCTCTGGTCAGAAGGAAGACGGTGACTTATGTTCGGATGGGATTTGAAAATTCAGTTGGGGCACTTGAGGGTTACAAGGTATCCAGGAAAGACCTAAACAGAGAGCTTTGGAATGCTTTGCCTGCAACAGTAGTTGATTCGCCAACTTTAAGCACATTTAAGTCGTCATTGGACAAGCATATGGACGTACATGGAATAGTGTAAGTTAGATAGGCTTCAGATTGGTATGACAGGTTGACGCAACAACGAGGGCCGAAGGGCCTGTACTGCGCCGTAGTGTTCTATGTTCTATGTTCCCCTATCTCCTCCGATTCCTGGCACAAGTTCCCTCCACTATCCTGATGACCTCTAACCTCACAAAAGCAATCATCTTGTTCCTCACAAATGTATAGAACAACTTAAGTTTAACTTAATCCTACTCGCCAAGTCTTTTTCATGCCCGCTTCTCGCTCTCCTGAGATTATTCTTCACTTCCTTCCTGACTACCTTGTAACCCTCTAGAGCCTTGTCTGATCCTTGCCTACTTAACCCTAAGTCATTTTCCTCCTTCCTCTTGAGATATTCTGCATCCATTGATACAATTGAGATATGGAGCTGCAAATGGATTTGAGCTGCACATCCTGTCACTTCCAGCATGGGCTGCAGGTTTCCCCACGCTGGACAGTGATCTAACACAGTGTTACTGAACAATGCACTGCGGTGGTGTACACAGCTCTACATGCTGGGAGGGTAATTACTCCCGGTTTACAGATCCATGTCCTGGGGTGGCGTACACTGCTCTACATGCTGGGAGGGTAAATGCTCCTTGTTTACAGATCCATGCCTGGGGTGGCGTACACTGCACTACATGCTGGGAGGGTAAATGCTCCTAGTTTAAATAACAATTCACTGCTGTTCAATGCATAGCTCCCAGTGCTGGAGAGGCAGTTCATGGACTGGTGTGGTCTGCACAGATTGCTGGGTTGTATTGAGCAGTACACTAGCCTGGTCTGAACACTGCTACATGCTGCACAGATATATCATCTGGATTATGGTGTCTGATTCTGTGACGTGGATTTCAGCTGATTTGTCACTACATTTACTTTATATTCTTATTTTTTTTATTGGATATGAGAAAGTTCTACTCATCCAGTAAATCCCATTTGTCTTAGAAGAGCCACGTTTACTGAACTTGTCGATCAAGTAATCATCCGATTATAATATGAATATAATCGTCCTTCTGTACCTTAACCTGGCCGTTGGTGCTCATATACCTGGAATTCCGGGGAAATCATTATGAAGCTCAGAAACAATGCGCAAAACATATGGCTCGTGGTCTCCTGTACGTCCCGACTGTGGGTCCCATTTGCATCCCTAGTGTATCGAGAGCTGGCATTGCGAAGCTCAGAAACAATGCAATGGTATGTGTCAGACTGCTGTTCACTTCCCAGTGTGTTCCATGTGGTGCTCCATAGACAGGGGTGTGTGTGCTGGGCTGTTGTTCACTTCGTGGTGTGCCCCATATGGTGATCCATGGACAGGAGTGTATGTGTTTGACTGTTGCTCACTTCCCAGTGTATCTCATGTACTGCTCCATGGGCAGGGGGTGTGTGTTTGGCTGTTGATAACTTCCAGATGTGTTCCATGTGGTAGTCCATAGACAGGGAGGTGAGTGCTGGGCTGTTGTTCACTTCGTGGTGTGCCCCATATGGTGATCCATGGGCAGGGGGGGTGTGTGTTTGGCTGTTGATCACTTCCCAGTGTGCCCCATGTGGTGATCCATGGACAGGGAGGTATGTGTGTGCTGGGCTATTGTTCACTTCCCGGTGTGTCCCATATGGTGATCCATGGACAGGGAGGTGTGAGTGTGCTGGGCTGCTGTTCACTTCCCAGTGTGCCCCATGTGGTGATCCATGGACAGGTGTGTGTGTGTCCTGGGCTATTGTTCACTACCCGGTGGGCCCCATGTGGTGATCCATGGACAGGGGTTCAGGCAGCTTTAGACACGCTTTGAACCTTGGACTGTGCGTGTCCACTGAACACCTGCGCTTGTCCCTCTCAGATGATTTTGTCGTCAGTAACAGGAGGAAACCTCTCGAGTATAATTGTAAAAGAGCAGGCATCTAACTTGTAGCTGAGGGGCTTCTGACTGATTCCTGTTATTGAAAAGTTAGTGGATGGTTTGCTAGAGGTTGTGCTCAGACATTCAGGGAGTCCTGAGGAATTGTTGACCCAACTCTGGATGGACCATCAGGACTGTAGTTACAACACCTGCATCTGTAAGTTGAACAACAAATGGAGCAGAGGCTGTATAGAGAGGAAGATCTGAAACCACGGAGTGAGTGTTCTTGGGGAAAGGGATCTGCTGTATCCACACCGGGTTTTCCAGGAACAGCTTCCCAAGTTACATTTAAATCAGGACCAGAGTGTAAGATTACCCTGACTGGAGAAGGAGCTGGTCACAGAGCGGTGTCACCTCCTTCAACACGACCTGCAGCATCACACCAGGGGAAGGATGGTGCTGCCAGTGGCTGTTAGGGTCACTGTTTCACTCAGCTTCTATGATCCTGATCTTTCCAGGCAGGAGTGGGTGACAGATCCATCATCTCCCAGTATGCCAACATCAACATCACCATTTGGAGACGGAGGATACATATATGGTGGTTGAGAGCAGTGGGGTCCCTGGGAACATCAGGAAGATGGAGAAACACTTCCCGTGTCTGTTCGGGTCAGAATGAACCCTCCAGTACACACTGCATCACTAAGTCCTGTTGTATTTTTCCGCTTCAGTAACATACTACCTACCATTCTTCCTGAAGAAAATTATAGATTATATATTATCTTTAATCCCATTTGCTAAACTTTTATCCATTGACTTCACCTGTCCATATCCAAATACAGACTCTCCACCTTCCCTTGATAATTTAGTTTCCTGTTTATCTTAGTTTAATCGGCATACATAGTTTCAGGACATTTGTTCCACTCCTCCTGATCATTGATACAGATTGGAAAGAGCTGTGGACCTAGCACTGGTCACTGTGTGACTCCACTGGTGACGTTCTGTCAAACTGACTAAGGTCAATTTTTCCAGAGTGTCTGCTTCCTGTCTGATAACCAGTCCTCTCCCATTTATATGTCACACATTCGAAGCGCTGAATAAGAACGAGGAGCATCAGTTCGGCAATCCAGCCCCTCAGGCCTCTTCCAACATTGAATACAACCATAGCTGATGTCATTGCGGCTTCAGTTCCACGTTCCTGTCCGCTCTCCATATTCCTTCACTTACTCAATATCCCAGCACCTAATGTACTCTGGAGCAGTGAATTACACTGATTCCCAACCCTGTGACAGAAGTATGTTCTCCTCACCCCTAATTCAATTCTCCCCCACCTCATCCTAAAACTGTGGTGTTAGGATCGTTCGAGATTGTCCCACATGAGGAAATATCAATTCACATCTACATTATAAATCACCTTTAACATCATCCAGACCTCCCACATCTCCTCTCATTTTTCTGTACTCCAGGCAGTGTTGGCCTGAACTGCTCAATCTCTCTTCAGAGGAAAATCTCCTCATCTCTGGAGTAAATCGAGTAAACCACTTCTGAACAGCCTCCATGGCAAAAAAATCCCTCCTACAGTCAGGACACCAAGACTGCACACAGTAATCAGTTGCGATTTCACACCTCCCTCCCTTTATAATCCACCTTTTTAGAAATAAATGCCAAAGTTGCACTTGCCTTTCTTATTATCTGCTGTACCGACATCGGAGTATTCTGTAGTATGGACGCGGACAGCCACATCCCTCTGACCTAATCATTCTGAAGTCTCTCTCCATTTGGATAATAATTGGCATTTCTGCTGCACTGATCCAAAAGGATACACCCATACTTTTTGTTGTTCAGTTTCTTCTGTCAAATGTTGCCCCAACCTATCCATATATATTTTCTAATTTCTTCCATCTTCATTGCAATTTCTCATCTGAGTTAGAGTCATATGTTAATTTGGTTGTAACATGTTCTCTCCTCTCAAGTACGTAAGACTATAGATTGTAAATAGTTGGGGCCTGGAGACCAAGACATATGGTTTCCTAAAAGTTGAATTTTGCCAAACAGAAAATGACTGATATTTTTTCCATCTCACTGCATTTTGTTGCTTCACTAAGACTGTATCCAAGCTGAAAACTTACTTTTAATCGTAAACTATCTTATTCTGCAGATTAATCATTTGTGCACAGCTATTCAATGCCTCCTGAAAGTCCAAATATTTCATCTCTTAGATCCCCATTGATCCAAATCATGTTGATTCTGATGGTTGTGGTTTGATTTTGCAAATTTCTTGTCATTAATTCCTGAATAATCGACTTTAACAATATTTCTTAAATTTGAACAGTATTCTCACTACTGTATATTCCATCGTGAAGGTGATAATTCTAAATTCTTACCGCTCTCTCATCTCTTTGTTCACTCTAATTCTATATAATTGGCACATGGCGTGAAATGACCTGCTCTGATTGCTCTGTAAGAGGTCTGAGTCGCTGAATTGACTCATTCTCTTCCTTGTGCACAAAGTCGGTGGGCTGATGTCTTTCTGGTGTTCCACATCACAGTCTCGATGGTCTGCTTGTCCTCCTCCTGTTGATGCATAAGAATCGTGAGGGCTTATGCAATGTTCCTGTTGCTGTATAACAGTTTGAGGGGCTGATAAAAACCTTCTCATAATCCTCCATCACAGGCTGGAGATACTGAACGGTCTCTCCTGAATCACTGATATAGGACTAAGCGAATGAATTGCCTTTTTCTGTTCCCATACACCAGGGACGACAGGTAAACTTCTTCCTCCTTTCCCATAAAAAATCTCATAGTTTGCATCGTTCTCCAATTCCCGTGCAACAGGGTCGATGGTATGAATATCCTCCTGGTATCTCAGTGCACCAATCTCCAGTCCCTGTGTGATCTGTTCCAGTTCCTATGTTACAGACTTGAGGAGGCTGAATAGACTGATCCTATTGCTGCATAACAGGATACTGGTGCTGCATGACCTACTCTGGGCCCAGTGTTATCGACTCGAGGAGCTGACTGGCCTCCTCCTGTAACTGTATATCAGGCTCCTGGGGCTGAATAGCCTCTTCCTGTTGGTGTAACAGGGTCAATGTCCTTCAAGACACTACCTTTAATAAATGTCAGAAGGCGCTGAACGAGAGAGTGCCCGTACTCTGAAGCACTCTCGTCTACATATCTGACTTACAGAAACGAACCATTAATATCGTCTTTTTTCTGAATAAAGTCCTGAAGCTGTAAGTAACAAAAGAGGTCCCTCCCAGATACCTTATTTTCCTTGCTCAGCTGCTCAAAATTCATCATGACCGCCCCGTCAAAAAATTCTCCCAACAGGAAACTCGTTTGTCTCACAGAACGTAAAGCCAGAATACCATAAATCCCGCCTGGAATACTACCAATCCTACAATGGGAATGAAAGCCGAAGTTATTGTTTTGTAAAGTGCCCTCAACTTGGCACATCATTCTCCATGCTTTCACTGTATTAAGGACAATCGGTTTCTGCAATTCTCCATAACAGTCTTCATCTTATCCATGAACAACAGATTAATGAGGGGACAATTTGCATGAAAGGCCTCGATGTCGAGCCAAATTGACCATGGGTCCTGACAAGCCCACTCAGCCACATTAGAAAGCAAGGAACTTAGTTCGTATTTCTTAAAGTCTGGAAAATCGACACGCCCCAATTCAGTTTGGAAGCTGCAATTTGCCCAACTTAATAAGAGGCCATCTGTGAGGCCAGATGAGAGATCAAAGCCAACTGTTAAGCCTCCGTAGCGCCTGCCTGGGCAGCGTCAAAGGGAACATTGGCATGAGGTATCATAAACAAGGAAGGACATTCATTTTAACCAGAGCTAACCCAAACAGGATATTGGAAGATTCTGTCTTATCTTCTTTCGCAACTGCACGAAGTTAGCTTAATATAATTAATCGAAGGCTTGTATGATAAAAATACCTAAACGTCCTTGTGACCATCTGGAATGGAATCAGAGTCCACCCCAAGATCTGGTACTCCAATAAGACCCCCAACAGGGACGGCCTCCAATTACATAAAATTGATTTTATACCCTGAGAAAGATCCAAATAAATTAATCATTCATATTAAACAGGACACATATATCATTGGGTTACTTAGAAAGAGAGGAATGCCATCTGCTTAAAGAGTGATCTTATTCCTTCCTGATCCTACCTCCATGGCAGTGATATTGGCATCCCTTCGGATGGCTTCAGCCAATGGCTCAATCATTAATGTAAATGGTAACAGAGAAAGGGGGCAACTTTGTTGGCTACCACTGTCAATACTATAATTATTAGACCTCATACCATTACTGAAATCCGCTGCTTTCAGGTCACTATATAACACTGCCACCCACCTGGCGAAGACCCCTCCAGGTCCAAACCATTCAAGGACATAAAAGGTGCACATCTACTCCATCTGATCAAATGCTTTCTCTGCAACCAGGGAGGCTACCGATCCTGGAATCGAACCTTGCTGGCAGACTGGAACAATATTTAGCACTCTTCTAATATTATCAGAGGACCTACGACCCCTCATAAAAAGGTCCTCTTTCACAATGGGCCTTCAAAACGAGCATTTTCGACAAAATTTTAAAGTCCATGTTTAATAATGATATAGACATATACAAAGTGCAATCCTCTGGGTCTTTCCCTCTCTTGAGGATAAGATAAATATTTCCTTCTCGCAGAGAGGATGGGAGGCAGTCCTGAATGCACAAATAATTGTACATAACCAACATTGGCCCAGCCAGTATTTCTATGAACTCCTTCTAAATCTTTTTCTGAAAATCCATCTGGGCCGGGGGCTTTATCACTCTGGAGCTGCCTCACTGTCTCCTGTATCTCTCCGATTGTCAGAGGGGCATTCTAAAGAGACGCCTGCTCTGAACTTACACCTGGAAGGTCCAAGAACTTAATAAAGGAACCATCATCGCCAATCAGTCCTACCAGCCTGCTGACTGGAACAACCCAGAGTAGAACTTCCTGAACTCTGCATTAATATTTTTGGGATCGTGGGTGATAATAGCAGCAATCTTCTTTCTGGCCAAGTATGCCTAATATCTACCTGGTTATCACCCTGCTCGAATAACTTCTGTTTCGCAAAGGAAATCTCTCTCTTTGCAGTCTGGCCGAGTGCAGCATTCAGAGCAGTCCGGAGGGGTGTAATCTTCTGCGATTAAGTTACTAACAGTCTGACATAATATGGTGTCTCAGCTCTCTTTAGCCGAGCGTCAAGCATACGCTGCTGCTCTCCCTTCTGCTGCTCCTGACTCGCTGAGTAAGAAATAATCAAATCCCTTGTATAGGATTTGGTAATCTCCCATAGCACCGTCGGATTACTGGCTGTACTCAAGTTAATGTCACAAAAAAATGTAAATTCCCCCAAAAATACTCAATGAATTTGCTATCCTTCAGGAGGAAAGGATCCACGTGCCAGAGCTGTGAGCCTGTCCCATCACCACCATCCTTGACCTCCATGTACACTGGAACATGATTAGAAATGGCTATGTTCCCAATTCTACAGGACATCACCGAATTTAAAAAGACCAATGGGGCAAACAACATGTCAATCCTAGTGTAGAATTTATGTGGGTTAGAAAAAAAGGAGAAGTCCCTATCTTCAGGGTGAAGACATCTCACACATCTACCAAGCCAGCCACCTGTTCAGGTCCACCAGCTGTGGGTGGCGGGGAGATACCCGCAAAACCCCTCGACATCCTATCCACCTCGTAGTCTATACGTCAGTTAAAGTCTCCCCTTAATTGTATGACTTGCCCCAAAGATCATCAACTAGGAGAGCGGATCTATTTGAAATTTGAGGGGATGTGCTGGGGGCATTATTAATCAAGGTCCCATATTCCTCTCCACGTATTAAAGATTTAAGGATGAAAGACCACTCACATTCATTCTTAATTTGGTCAAACAACTGAAGTAGAAGGTTCTTATGAATGAGTATAGCTAATCCTCTACTTAGAACATAGAACAATACAGCACAGAACAGGCCCTTCGGCCCACGATGTTGTGCCGAACCTCTAACCTAGATTAAGCACCCATCCATGTACCTATCCAAATGCCGCTTAAAGGTCGCCAATAATTCTGACTCTACCACTCCCACGGGCAGCGCATTCCATGTCCCCACCACTCTCTGTGTAAAGAACCCACCCCTGACATCTCCCCTATACCTTCCACCCTTCACCTTAATTTTATGTCCCCTTGTAACACTCTGTTGTACCCGGGGAAAAAGTTTCTGACTGTCTACTCTATCTATTCCTCTGATCATCTTATAAACCTCTATCAAGTCACCCCTCATCCTTCGCCGTTCCAACGAGAAAAGGCCGAGAACTCTCAACCTATCCACGTACGACCTATTCTCCATTCCAGGCAACATCCTGGTAAATTTTCTCTGCACCCTCTCCAAAGCTTCCACATCTTTCCTAAAGTGAGGCGACCAGAACTGCACACAGTACTCCAACTGTGGCCTAACCAAAGTCCTGTACAGCTGCAACATCACTTCACGACTCTTGAATTCAATCCCTCTGCTAATGAACGATAATACTCCATAGGCCTACTTGTTGACTTAAAGGATGAAAAAACACCCAGCTGAACCATCCCTGCTGTAACTTTAAATGCTTCTTACCTGTCAGATGTGTTTCATCAACCATTTCATTTTTAAGGCTTGAACGTATATTTCTTTTTCTCTTAATCAGTGAGTGGCTGCCTTTAACATTCCAGGTGCACCATTTAAACGAGCGGTTAGCCGTAACCATCAGAAGCAGCCCATGACCCACTGGGAGAAGAAGCCCATTTATAGCGCGCCGAGTGAAAGCTGTAATCAGTTCGTATAAACTTGAAAATATAACTGCAATAACAACCAAATTAAAACTTCTAACAACTACTTCGACCATGAACCAACAGACAACACAAGTAATAAGAGACCTTCCCCCTTGCCCACAGGGGACGCTCATCCTACCCACTAATCCCTCATGGCTCTTCCTAGCTGAAGCCGCTCCCAACCCAGACAAAACAAAGTTTAAAAACGTTACTCGGGTCCTACAAGAAAATTAAAAGTGGGCATTCAACCCCGTCCCATTCATACCTTCACCCGAGGCAGTCCTCATGAAACAAAATGTAACCACCCTCACCTCCCCAACCCCCTTTCCCATTCCGTACTAAGAGAGAAAAACGAAAAGCAAATGATAGAAAAAACAAAGGATAATGGGAGGGGAGGAAGAAAGGAGGAGAGAGAAAAAGGAAAAATGGGACCACCACATACTAAAAAAAACCTAAAACGAGGTAAACCAGGCAAACCCCTTGAGAAAACAAAGGGAACACATTTGTCCATATTATTTGAACCAGCCAGTCTGTTTTAATGTGTGCAGCAAGTCCTTTGCGTTTTCTAGTGAGTCAAAATTAAACACAGACGCTCCATGGCTGAAACGCAATATTGCTGGATATCTTACAAAGTACAGAATATTAATGTCCCCCAGCCTCCTTTTTGCCTTATCAAAGGCTTGCCTCTTGCGGATCACAGCCGCAGAAAGGTCTTGGAAAAAAACATAATTTGTGATCCTTTGTAGATCAAAACCTATGTATCCTTCCGCAGAGCTCGAGCAGCTTCCAGGACCTGTTTTTCTCTATCGTGTTGGAGTTACACTGGGACCAGGCAGGGATTCTGGTCCGATCAGGGCCTGGACACTGCAACCCGGTGGGTCCGCTCGACCCGCACCCCGTCTGCACTGACATGCAGCTTCAAGAATTGTGTGAGCCATTGTTCCAAGAAGCTGACGAGCTGACCGTCTTGTTCTCATTCCAGCAGCCCGACCAAGCTAATGTTCTTCTGGTGACTCTGGTTTTCGAGGTCCTCGACCTGCTCTACTAAGGCCTGTACCTAACATTCTTGGACTTGGCCCTGACCCGCTGAGGATCCTGCCATGGTTTCCGAAGCCACGGTCCGCTCTTCCACCTCCACGACGTCTGGTCCGAGACGCTGGACCTCTTGGTATTGCTTCTGCAGCATGGCTGAGATCAGTTCACCATGGTTCAGGTTTCCTCCATTGCTGAATCAATATTGTCTCGCAGGCTCCTGCACTCCGAGACCAGGCTCTGCTCCACAAATAAGTTCACTGGTGTGCTCACGGAGGCCGACATCACAGCTGCGGGTGTATCCATTGCTGCAGTGCCCTGCTGGTTGTGATCCTCGTGGTCATTTTCCCTTTGACATTTTCCTTACTCACTTAAAATGGCATAGAGCAATAAAGGGGATCAAAAGCGACCGATGTTTACCACAATAGGGAAGAAATAGAGGATGACCGCACCACTCTGTCTTGGTTTTGGTGTGGAGCTCAGCAGGGCAGACCTTCTGGATTGCTGCCATCTTGGATCTCCCCGAATAATCACTGTTAACAAACTTTTTGAAATGGTTTGAAGATGTTTCTTGGAGATGGAGGCAATGAAGAAACTTTGGATTCAAGGTGGATGTTTAAGAGTTCAGAACGTGAATAGTAAATAAAATTAAACCAACGCTGTTCAGGAGGGACATTTGGAAATGGAAAGGTAAAATTAAAGTTGGCCTTCATTTAAAGGAAATTGGAATATCGAAGGAAAGGTGTTCTGCAGAGACTGCATGCAGTGCGGATGAGATTATACCTGTGTTCTGTGCTGTTACAAAGAATGAGACGTGATGTCAGGAGATCTTAGAAAATTCACGCACAGCAGATTGACTAATGCAGGGGCATGGAGAAGTGCAGCAGACAAGGTTCGGGGGAATCCCAAGATATTCTACAAAAACATCGATCAGAACAGAATAACCAGGGAACAATTTCAAAACCAAGGGGGCTATCTGTGTGTGAAGCTAGTGAACATTGATCGATTGTGACACAAGAGCTTCACATCTGTTTTACTTGGGAGAAGAAGGAGGCATATACAGAATTCAAGAAGATGCATTGTGAAGCTCTCAAACAGATTGATATAATATGTATGTTGGGATTGATTGTTTTGGTTGATGTAAAGTCCAGATGAGTTGTATCTCAGGATGCTGTTGGAGACAAGAGACGAAATGATCTGACCTCAATGTTTAAGTCGAATCTGACCGCGAAGGAGATGCCAGAGGACTAGAGGTCAGCGATGTGTTCCCAAGTTACTGGAAAGGTGGTGGAGACAGATCAGTGTCTGGTGGTGTACCACAGCGAGCAGTGCAGTGTATCTTACTTTTTGTGATATTCATAAATGATGTAGATGTGAATGTGGAGGGGAGAGTGGGAGGTGCGGGTCGAGTGTAATAAGTAAGTTTGTGTTTGATACAAAGATTGGCCAGGTGGTTGTCAGTGAGGAGGAACGCGTTATTTTACAGGAAGATACAAATTGAATGGTCAGATGGTCAGATCAATGGCAGATGGAATGCAAACCTGATAAATATGAGGTGATGCAGTGTGGAAGAAGGAACCACATCGGGGAGTACTCAATGAATGGCAGCACACGAGGAAGCTCAGAGGGTGTTTTGCTACATATCTCTAAATGTGACTGGACAGTGTAATAGCTAGTTAAAAAAGCACACGGGACTGTAGGCACAGAGTTTACTCATTGAGGCGAAATAATATGAGCTAAACGTGCCATTGGTTAGGCCATAGATAGAATACTGTGTGCAGTTCTGGGAGCCACATACTTTTCTGAATTCCTGTTTGTTTGCCTGTATTTTAACTGTAGTGTTTAAATAAATTAGTGTTTTTTTCTGATCGTCATGTCGCTTGACCAGTCACATTGCATCTGGAACAGACACCTTACATTTACTTTAAAATAAGAAAACATTGGAGTCTAGACTACCGCCTTCAATTCTTTTTGAGTGGCTCTGGTGTGGTCCGAAATACGTGACTCATCCCTTCTTGTGTAATTGTATGGAGGCACTAAATGGGCTATCTCTACTCTTCTCCAATCATTTCATGGAGCAGAATGACTTCCTCATATTCCTGTGAAACTACCGTGAGGAGCTGAACGTGCTCCTCCTTTTAACTGTGGAAATGTGCAGTGTTCAGCAGCATTGTTACCTGAATTTTACCGACACTTCAACAGCACAAGCCTGAATGTTGTCCAGGTCTTGCTGCACATGGACACAGACTGGTTAAGGAGCTGAAGGGGTATTTTTCTCTGAATATTGCATGACCTTCAGTAAACACCCCCACTTGTAATCTTATGGTGAGGGCAAGACATTTGTGAAACGCTGAAGATATTTGTGCTGAGGAAGTTACCTTGAGTATCTTTGGCAGACATGTCCAGGACTGCATGGATTTTTGTACACAAACCACAATCATTGTGCTTTATGCTTTAAATCAATCTAACCAGGGAAGTTTACAACTCATTCCCATTCAGTGAAATCCTGCTCAGTCTCATTGAGACCGACCTCAGTTAAATGCTGCCTTAATGTCAGGGCTGGTCATTCTTCCCTGAACTCTTGTATTCACATCGTTTGGTCATGTTAACAGGCCACGGTGTGAGGATAGGGAGTGCTTTTTGATCGGTCAGAGCATTGAGGGCTGTGAAGAATTGGACATGAAAGCGGATATTGGAACTTATGATCTTATTGTGGGGCAAGGCAGGCTACCGGGGGAGGGGTGTGGGACATGGTTGGGGTGGGGTGGGGTGGTCGGGGAGTGCGGATGGTGTGGATTAACGACATACTCCTGTTTGTGATGTTGTCACATTCTGTTATTGGAAAGTAGACGCTGTTATTCTCCTGCAAGCTCTGTTATTGAATATTACCAGATTAGCTGGACCATCTCTGGGTGAGAAATGGGGACTGTATTCACAGTGAAACTGGGTCTACAACTTAACCAACAAACGAAGCACAAGTTGCACAAAGGGGAAGCTCAGTTAGGAGTGATGAGAAGCCTCTTTCATACCACTGTCTGGGTGCTACTATTGCACTTTCCAAACCAGCCCAAACTGGGTTTGACAGTTTTCAGTGGCTAAATGGTCTCCTCTGTTTCTGTGTGCCAGGGTATAGCAGTATGTAGCCTCTAACTGCTCCTGTATAGCAGGTTTGATGGGCATAATGGAACACAGAAATATGGGACTGAGGAGCAGGAGTTGCTCATTAGACACTTTGAGTTTTCTCTACCAGGGACTAAGATTGTGGCCGATCAGGATGTGGTCACTTTCCTGTCTGTGTGCCACTTCTCTGTCCAATATTTAACTAACTCAGCGTTGAATAAATATAAACAAAGAGACATCTCAAACTTGTGGGCAAGAGAATTCCCACTTGAAATGCCTGTTTAGAATTTCTGCTCATCCCTCTTATGTAGTCACATAGCATGCAATTGTGTAAGTGCTGACCAGACATCCCAGGATCATCGAGTCTGATTTGAGTGCATTTTGCTCATATTCCTCTAAACCTCCTTATTCAGATACCCATCAAGATGCCAGACTCCACCACTTCCATAATTCAATAAGGACACCTCCCTCTGTATGAAAACAATGCGTCTAATTTCCCTCTAAATTATTTCCCCTCGTACCTTAAAACAGGCCTCCAGTCTGAAAAGCAATCCCCTACCAACCTCTGTCTCCTCCCTTCATTCTAATTTTTTATTCGATTGGCTTGGGTGCGCTGGTTCCCACGTGACCTAACCTTACTAACTTGCCTAATATGCAGAATCTTGTCGAACAACTTGTTCCAGTGTGTATGGAAAACATCTACAACACTGCCTTCATCAATCTGATTTGTCACCTCGTTAACAAACTCAGTCAAATCAGTGTGACACGATTTCTCATGCAAAAAGCCATGGTGACTATCCCCAATCAATCCTTGCCTTTGAAAATGCATGCAATTGGCTATCCCTCAGAAACCCCTCCAACAACTCACCCACCACTGATGACAGGCTCACTGGTCCGGAGTTCTTTGGGTTGTTGGGTAACTGTTATCATTTTTAATACCACTCCTCCATTGATCACAGCAATTTACCGGTGAAACCAGGTTGATGATATGGCCAATGATATAGGTCTCATATTGGGTCAGGGTCAACATCGGAAGAGGTCAGGTTGATTTCCGTTATTTGTTAAAAAAAAACGAAATCATGACGAAAACAAGTTCCTCAAACTATGAAGGAAAGGTGAATATCAAACAGAATAGAAATTACAAAAATGTACATTGATATTTCCATTTATAAAAATACTGAGGAACACAAACATACACAGACACACACACAGATACATACACAGACAAGCACACACAGGCACACTCAAATACAGACACACTCAAACACACACGCTCAGACACACTCAAACACACACACAGATATGTACACACAGACACACTCAAACACAGACACAAAAACACAGACACACACACAGACACATGCACATACAAGTATACACACAAATGCAGACAAATGCATGTACCGTAGACCATAAAAAATTAGAGCAGAAACAAGGCCATTTGGCCCATCCAGTCTACTGAGCTATTGATCATGGCTGACATGTTTTTCAGGCCATTCACCTGCCTTCTCACAACAAGCCTTGATCCCATCTTTAAGCATAACTAATCTAGTTATGTCCTAAATACGCTAATGTGTCTGTGCGTGTGTGTGCGTGTGTGTGTATATGTCATTGTGTGTGTCACTTTGTGCGTCTGTGCGTGTCTTCATGCATGTGTTGTCGCTGTGCGTGTGCATGTGTCTGTGTGACACTGTGTGCGTGTCTTTGTGCGTGTGTATCTGTGTATGTGTGTCTGTGTGCCTATGTGTGTCTCTGAGTATGTGTCTGTATCTCTGTGTGTTTGTGCATGTGGGTCTGTGTACATGTGTGTGTGTGTGTTTGCCTAATAGCAGAAGACAGCATTATTAAGGAGAGCTGTTTTTCAGACTGGAGGCTTGTTGTTATGGACTAGGCCAGCTCACTCAAAACATTCTTAAGCGGGCAGCGGAGACCATAGCTTTGCAATTTGTTTCAGTAAGTGCACAGTGAAAATTACCCAGATTAAGCCAGCTAGGTTGACTATCAGGTTTTAAAATAGACAAAAATTAATTCACAAACTTGCAGAATGAAAGACAAAGAACAGAATAAAGAACCCTACAGAACTCAATCTATTCAAGCTAGACTTAATTAGCTGTTCTGAATGTACACAACAGTCCCAATAAATAAACCACTCTTCAAAAAACTGTAAAAGTTAGAAGGGCACAAGGAGAGAGAGACAGAGAGAGAGAGAGAGAGACAGAGAGAGAGAAAGGCACTGTCCACACAGCTGAACTCCAAATTGTTTCTAGACTGAACAGCTCACTGTTGCCTCATAGTACCAGGGTGACTGACAGTGTGGAGTTTGCACATTCTCCCTGTGTCTGCATTGGTTTCCTCCCACAGTCCAAAGATGTGAAGATTGGGTGAATTGGCCATGCTAAGTTGCACATAATGTCAGGTGCATTCGTCAAGGGTAAATGTGGGTAGATGGCTCCAGTTGGGTAACTCTTCAGAGGGTTGGTATTGACTTGTTGGGCAAAAAGGCCTGTTTCTACACTAGGAAATCTGATCTATTTTCCAGCAATTTGCCCATATCCTTCTAAAGCCTTCCTATTAATATACCATCTGGATGCCTTTTAAATGTTGTAATTATACCAAGCTTCACCACTTCCTCCGGCATTTCATCATATGCACGCTCCACTTTCTGAGTGAAAAAGTTGCCCCTGAGCTCCACTTAAAATCTTTCCCATCTCATATTAAATCTATGCCTTCTAATTTTGGCTTCCAAACGTGGGGAAAAGATCTTGACTACTCACCCTATCCATGCCCTTCATGAATTTATAAACCTCTAGAAAGTGCAAATGTGACTCCAACTCAGGGCCTGTGGTTTCAGTCATCGGGGGCTTAAATTCTTAAATTGAATACTGAAACCCCTTCCATCTCGATCAAATCACAATTCTAAACTCATTTTAGCCAACGTATTCAAACATATTAAAAACACCTCTCGGACAATTTGAACCTAGAGCTTTGCGGCCAGAGGTAGGGACCGTACCACTACTCCATAATAGTCCCTAAACTTGCAACATTATTCTACTGTGTGTTTGTTCATCAGCCTGTTCTGACATGCTGTGACATATCTCTGCACCTGAATCCAGACTGTCTGGTCTCGATCTCGGGACACGTCCAGACAAGTTTAGGAATTGGAATAGAATCCAGAGCTCTGCATCAGAGGTAGGGACACTACTGACTACACAAGACCTAAACCATGCCCAAATTTTTAATTTTATGTGCCAGCTTTCAGTTCGGAATGGATTCATTGAAATCTGGTTCACTTTACTGAATAACACAGTTAGAATAATAACATTGTTTAAAAAATGCAAGGAACTTGCCTCAATTGTAGGATGTCGAGTTTATGTGCTCTGCCTTCGAAATAAAGTTTGAACATCATTAAGTACTTGGCTATTATTTCCAGTTTAAATGACTATTATCTGTAGTCTGCAATATGAGGGATTGAAATCCTGCAGGCACTCTCTGCTCTATGAAGGATCTCGAATAGATATCAATACTGAACACCAGAGACAAAGAAAGCACATACTTTCTGGCCTCAAACACCGATCACTGTTTCCCACCTCTAACATGTGGTTGCCCTCTTCCTAAAACCATTAAATGATACAGACAGCTGATTACTTTACAGCTTTTCTTCCCCAGTACTGTCACTCACTGGGCGAAAGAATGGCAGATGGAGTATAATGTTGATAAATGCAAGGTATTGTACTTTGGTAAAACACATGTACAATGAAAAGTCGAGCCAATGGTAGTGTTGCAGAACAGAACGACCTCGGGTTTCAGGCATAACTCTTTGAAGTTTGCATCATGTGTAGACTGAGTGGTTATGAAGGTGTTTCGCTTGCTGGATTTCATTACAGACACATAGAGTCATAGAGATGTACTGTGAAGAAACAGACCCTCTGGGCCTACTCGTCCATGACAACCAGATATCCTAACCTAATCTCGTTAAATTTGCCAACCCGTTGCCCATATCCCTCTGAACCCTTCCTATTCATATATCCATTCCGATATCTTTTAAATACTTTAATTTTACCAGCCTCCACTACTTCCTCTGGCAACTCATTCCATACGCGCACCATTCTTTGTGCAAAAACAAATGCTCCTGAGGTCCCTTTTAAATCTTTCCCCTCTCACCCTAAACCTATGCCACCTAGTTGTGGACTCGGCCAACCTAGGTAAAAGGCATTGTCTATTTACCCTATGCATACCTCTCATGATTTTATGAACCTCTATAATTCACCAACAGAGAAAACAGCCCCCGCCTATTCAGGCTCTCCCTACAGCTCAAACCCTCCAGTCCTGGCAACGTCCTTGTAAATCTTTTCTGAACTCTTCCAAGTTTCACAACATCTTTCCAATAGGAATGAGACCAGAATTGCACACAATATTCCAAAAGTGGCCTAGCCAATATCCTTTACAGGCACAACATGACCTCCCAACTGTTGTACTCAGTGGTCTGAACAATAAAGGAAAGCATACCAAACACCTTCACTATCCTATCTACCAGCGACTCTACTTTAAAGGAACTATCAACATGTATCCAAGGTCTCTTTGTTCAGCAACATTCCCCGGAACTTTACCATTGAGTGTATGCTTCCTGCTCTGATTTGTTTTTCCAAAATGCAGCACCTCGCATTTATCTAAATATACCTCCATCTGCCACTCCTCATTCCATTGGCCCATCTGATCAATATACCATTTTACTCTGAGGTAACTTCCTGTATTGTCCACTACATTTTCAATTTTGGTGTCACCTGCAAATTTACTAATGAAATCTCCTATGTTCACATTCAAATCATTTATATACGTGACAAATAGCAGTGGACAGTCCTTTGAGTGCAGGAGTTGGGATGGTATGTTCAGGTTGCAAAGGACATTCGTGAGGCATGTCCTGGAGGATTGTGTGCAGTTCTGTCCGCCCTATTATATAAAGGATATTATCAAGTTCGGGAGAGTTCGGAAAAGATTTATCAGGATGCTACTGGGAATGGAGTGTTTGAGTTATAAGGACAGGCTCGATAAAGTCGGACATTATCTACTGGAGCGTAGGAGGTTGAGAGGTAACTTATAGATGTTTATAATTTCATGAGGGGTATCGAATGTTGAATGGTAGGTGTCTTTTCCCTCGAGGGAGGGATTGTTTTAAGATAAGAGGTGCACGTTTCTAAAAAGACATTGCGTCATAGAGCTGTATAGCATGGAAACTTGCCCTTTGGTCCAATGCATCCATGCAGACGAGATAGCCAAAATTAATCTCCTCCCATTTGCCAGCATTTGGCCCCTTTCTACCTGAACCCTTCGTATTCATCTGCCCATCCAGATGTATTTTAAATGTTGCAATTGCGCCAGCCTCCACACCTTCCTCTGGCAGCTCATTACACACAACCACCAGCTACATGAAGATGATACCCATTGGATCCTTTTATATCTTTCCCATCTCACCTTAAACCTTTTGCGTCTTGTTTTCAACTGCATTACCGTCGGGAAAATACCTTGGCTATTCACTCTAACCATTTCACCCATGATTTTAATAACATCTAACGTCAACCCTCATCCTCTGGTGCTCCAGGGAAAGCAGCCTCAGCCTGTTCAGCCTCTCCCTGTAGCTCAAACACTCCAATCCTGACAACATCGTTGTAAACCCTTTCTGAAACCTTTCAGGTTTCACAACATCTTTCCTACAGCAGGTAGATTAGAATTGCATACAGTATTCTAAAAGTGGTCTAAACAATGTTCTGTACAGATGTAATCCAGTCTCCTAACTCATATACACAATGCACAGACCAATAATATACCAAATACTTTCTTCACTATTCTATCTGCCTGCAAATCAACTTTCAATGAACTATAATCCTGTACTCTGAGGTCACTTTGTTCAGCACCATTCCCCATGACTTTACCATTAAGTGTATAAGTCCTGCCCTGATTTGCCTTTCCCATTTGCAGCATCTCACATTTATCTAAATTAAACTCTGTCTGCCACTCCTCAGTCCATTGGCCCATCTGATCAATATGCCGTCGTAATCTGAGGTAACCTTATTTGTTGGCCATTATACCTCCAATCAGCAAACTTACAAACTATACCTCCGATGTTCATATCCAAACCATTTATATATATGATGAAAAGTAGCAGAACCAGCACCGATACTTGTGGCACTCCACTGGTCACAGGCCTCCAGTCTTAAAAACAACCCTCCACAACAACCCTCTGTCCTCTACTTTTCAGCCAATTCTGTATCCAACTGGCTAATTCCCCCTGTATTTCATGTGACATAACTTTGCAAACTAGTCTCCCATGCGGAACCTTGTCAAATGCCTAATTGAATTCAATATAGATCACATCCAGTGTTCAGCACTCATCAATCCTCTCCGTTACTTCTCAACAAAAAATAATCAAGTTAGTGAGACATGCTTATCCAGGCACAACCCCATTTGACTATCCTGATAAAGCGCTTTTGCCCAAAACGTCGATTTTCCTGCTCCTCAGATGCTGCCTGTCCTGCTGTGATTTTCTAGCCCCACTCTAATCGAGACTCTCAACTCCAGCATCTGCAGTCCTCACATCTGCCTGTCCCTAATCAGTCCTTGTCTTTCCAAATACATCTAAATCATGCACCTCATGATTCCCTCCAACAACGTGCCTACCACTGATATCAGTCTCACCAATTTATAGTTCCCTAGCTCTTCCTTTCCATTTTGTTTAATAGCACAACTTTAGTTAAACTCATGACGTCCAGCATCTCACCTGTGGCTATTGATGAAAAAAAAAGCATCTCAGCAAGGGGCCTGCAATCACATCCTTAGCTTCCTACAGAGTTATTGGGTCCACCTGATTAAGACCCGTAAGGATTTTTTTACACTGCATGTGGTTCGTGTAGAGAGTGCACTACCTGAGGAAGTGATGCATTATGGGTAAAGTTAAAGCATTTAAAATGCATTTGACTAAGTATAAGAATAAGTGAACGTTTGGACAAATCTGGGCCAAGCGCAGGCAGATGGGACTGGTTTAGTTTGGAATTATTGTCTGCATGGACTGTATGGACCGATAGGTCTGTTTGCAAATACCCTATAAATCTCGATGAGTCTATGTTTATTTTCACAACCAAGTATGTATCTGCACGTTTCTGTTGGTGTTTGTCTATTCGCGTGTGTCTATATATGTCGCTGTGTACCACTGTTTGCATGTCTATCTCTCTGTGCTTGTTACATGTGTTCCTGCATTAGTGTGTGGATCTCTGCGCAATGGGAACTCTTGTTGTTTTTGGTGTCAATCACTGAAACGGGGTCAAAACCACTCTCTTTTCCTCTCCCTTTCCCTCTTTTGTATGTTGTGATATAAGCCCACACTCTGCTGGTCTGGTTTAGGTCTTTTTAATCCTTTCTCACATATAAGTTTACTTGTAAGAGTAAAACATTAAAAATTCCAAGTTAGAGTAAGTGCATTAAAATTAATCTCATCACCTTGCAATGTGGCTTACTCGGATTTGCTTGGATATAATTGCAATGGAAATATGCTTTAATGAGTATACTGTGCGTTGGAAATACTACCAACTGACAAACCATTTCCACATTGCAGAAGGAGCGCAGACATTTCTGCACATGAACATGTTCCACTCTGAGGGTTTCCGTACAATGACAATACTCTCGTGTGTGTGTGTGTGTGTGTGTGTGTGTGTGTGTGTGTGTGTGTGTGTGTGTGTGTGTGTGTGTGTGTGTGTGTTTGTGTGTGTGTGTCTGTTGCAATCAAAATGTAGATTGGATGGGCTGTGAGCTGCTGCTCTCCCTCTCTCCCTCCCAAACTGAATCCCTGATGGTTTACATACTTTACCACCACGATTACAGTGGCGTGGGGGGTGAGGGATGGGGTTTGGGGTGCAACAGAGATTTCTTCAGAAATCAGGCTTATGCCCAAAACGTTGATTCTCCTGCTTCTTGGATGCTGCCTGACCTGCTACGCTTTTCCAGCAACACATTTTTCAGCTCTGAGCTCCAGCATCTGCAGTCCTCACTTTCTTCTAGTGCAACAGAGATTGACAACAACAGAAAGCCCAGCAGCTCTGGAAGTATCTTTGGACAG
Source organism: Chiloscyllium punctatum (assembly GCF_047496795.1). Taxonomy (NCBI): domain Eukaryota; kingdom Metazoa; phylum Chordata; class Chondrichthyes; order Orectolobiformes; family Hemiscylliidae; genus Chiloscyllium; species Chiloscyllium punctatum. The sequence continues at coordinate 36,198,479 of NC_092761.1, read as the reverse complement.
AAATGAAAGTTGACGTTTTGGATCGAGTGATCCTTACTCAGAACCCATATCGGGGGATATTTTATTACTCAAAGCACCAGAGTCTGCTAGACCCGCCCCACACAGATACACACACGAATACAAGCACATAGAGGCACTCGTTATACATTGACAAGAACACAGACATGGAGAGTGTGCCAGTATTTCTCTCGCTCCGTGGTAATCTTGTCAATATTTCAGTTGTTCTGCCTGGTGTGTGTCAGTATTTCCATGTGGAGTGTGACTGTAGGACAATTACAATGTTTGCAGATATCAAACCAGGAAGAATTGTAAAGTTCGTTGAGGATGGTGTGGAACTCCAACAGGAAAGTTATATTTTGGTGTAGTGTTCAGGTGTATGGCAGATGCCGATCAAAGCAGAACAGTGTGAGGTGATGCTCTTTGTTAAGAAGACAATATTAAACAGGCGGTACCATTATAATGGAGGTGCAAGAGCAGAGGGTGCTGAATGTATATGAGCACAGATTATTGAATGTGTCAGGACAAGTCGGGGTAGCAGCAAATCTCACAGATTAGTTTCAGTATCTGAGCTGTTTACAGGAGGAGGGAGGTGGGAGATGGTGGAGATGGTGTGTTGTGACCCCACACTCCTGCTCACCAAGACGATGGGGATTCCATTTGTACCAGCTCAACACAAAAGGGAGATGGCATCAGGACCACGGCTTCGAAGTTGTGCCGAGGGGAAACGGAACTGATAGTGGGTTTAAAGTGAGAATTGCCCTTCACTGAACATTGCTCCTTTATGGGTTAATGGGAGGTGGATGGTTCAGAATCGCCTTACGCGGCATCCCAGTCCTCTCCGGCTCGTACCAGGATACTTCCCACATGGCAGGGGAAAGGGGATGCTGGGGAATGGATGTCAGGCACTCCACCACCTGACTTGGTCATTTCTGTCCTATTCCAGGCTGTTTCTCCTGCAATAGAGCAGGGGAGGGAGTGATGGTAAGAGTGGGTGGCTCTGCTGTAAGTGCTGGTGTAGGTTGGGGGAGATATGGTGAGGTGCCTGGAGGGAGTCAGTCCACAATGCTGTATTCATTCAGTGTTATTAGTGTTGGGGGGATTGTGGGAGGAGAGAGAGGGGACGAGAGAGAGGCGGGGGAAGGTACTGCATGCAGCAGTGAGAGTTGTGAAGCATGAGCCTAGTTCGGGGGTCGCTGCTACAACAGATATACAGTGAGTGTGAGGGATCAGAGAGAATACAGTGACCCTTATCCTAACAGAGCGGGGAATGTTATTGATGTTTGTCCTGTATTGCTGGACATTTCTTCACACCGCAGATACTGCATGGAGCTGGGTGGTGAGCTCAAACCATGCTCGCTGGGTCTGGTGGCGTGGCCTCCTTTGGGAAGGGAATGGTCCCCCGCTATACTAATCAATCCACCAGGTCCTCCGTGCCCCTATGGACAAACCGTGCTGTAATTGCCCCTTATCTGCCATGCTCGGGGTAAACTGTGCACGGCAGTTCCAAACGGAGAAAGCTCAACCATGTGCCCATTGGGCTTTTAAAGATGGCACCAGTGCTAGGGATAACAGAATATCCAGGGGTATCCAGGGGCGATTGTGAGTACCTCCAGCTAAGATGGGTGGGAGAATCGGGCTGGTATTGAATTAAAGGGACACCATGGGCTGGGGTGGGTCGTTAATTAGATGAGTTCAATAAGATAGCATCAGGAAACTAGCTCGGCTTTGTGCAGTCGATCCCTCTGTCACAGTCAGTGAAAATGGCGAGGAGACAAATTGTTGTGAGATTCAATTAATGAGTCGAATACATTGCTGACCCCACTCCCATTTACAAAGTGGCAGTTGCTTATCCAATACTCTCCATCATAGAGAACGAGCTAAACATGACCTAAGCTTGGGAAATAAGGCACGGCAGGTGACTGAGGTATGAGTGGGGAAGCACTTTGGGACAAATAATCCTAATTCGAGTAGTTTTAAAATGGAGATGGAAAGAATGAACTAGGTCTAAAAGATAATGTTCTAAATTGGAGGAAGGCCGATTTTGATGATATTAGCAAGAACTTCCAGCAGGATTCGGACAGATATTCGCAGATAAGGGGCCAGCTGAGAAGAGGGAAGCCTTCAAAAATGAGATATCAAGAGCACAGAGACTGTATATCACTGTTTGGATTTAGGATAAGGCTGGTAGGTGTAAGGAATGCTGGAGGACTGGAGAAATTAAGGTTCTCGTCACGGATAAGAGGGAAGCATATGTCAGGTAGAGAGAGCAGGCATCCAGGTTTTTTCAGTCTTCATTCACGGGATGAGGGTATCACTGGTTGCACCTGCATTTATTGCCCATCACTAATTGCCCAGAGGGGAGTTAAGAGTCAAACACATTATCGTTCGTCTGGAGTCACATGTAACCAATGATAGGTGAGGGTGGCAGTTTAATTCCTTCATGGACATCAGCAAACCAGATGGATTTTTTCCAAAAGTCGAAAATGGATTCATCATCGTCATTAGCCTTTTAATTCCATATTTAAAGTCAATGTCTAGTGAGTCTAAAGCCAGTAGAAGTATACGTAAGCAGGAAATAAGGAGGCCATGCTGGGGACATGAGATAGTTTTGGCAAATAGGGTTAAGGATAATCCAAATGTACTCCACACATACATTAAGGACAAAAGAGTACATCAGGAGAGTTTTGACCCATTTAAAGATCAGCAAAGCTGCCGATGTGCGAAACCACAGGAGATGGAGGCGGCACTAACCAAGCATTTTGACTGTGCAGAAGGAAATGGAATCCAGAGAACTTTGGAAATAAACAGTGATATCGTGAAAAGTTTCTGTATTACAGAGGAGGAGATGCTGGACTTCGCAAAGCCTATAAAGGTGGGAAAATCCTCAGGATCTGATCAGGTGTACTCTAGAACTCTGTGCAAGCGAGGGAAGTGATTCTTGGACTCTTTGCTGAGATATTTGCATTGTCAATTTTCACATTGAGATGCTGGAAGATAGGAGATTTGCTAACTTGGTGCTATTACTAAAACCATTTAAGAAGGATTGTAAGGAAAAGCCAGTGAGCCTGACGTCAGTGGAGTGCAAGTTGTTGGTGAGGATTATGAGACACAAGGATTGCATGTATTTTGAATGGCAAGGACTGACAAGGGATAGGCAAAATGGCTTGAAGCATGAGGAATCGTGTCTCACTAAATTGACTGATTTTTTAAAGAAATGACTAAGAGGAATCATTGAGGCCGTGAGGTGCACATTGTCGATGTGGACATTCGTCAGACATTTGACAAATTTCCACATGGCAGACTGGTTCACAAGTTTAGTTCACATGGAATACAGGGAGAACTAGCCATGTGGATACAACATTGGCTCGAAGGTAGGAGACGAAGGTGGTGGCGAAGGGTTGCTTTTTCAACCGGACGTCTATGACCAATGGTGTTTTACAAAGATCAGTGCTGGGTCCACTGCTTTTCACGATTTATATAAATCATTTGATGTGAACATAACAGTGATAGTTGGTAAATTTGCTGATCACACCAAAATTGATGGTTTAGTGGACAGTAAAGAAGGTTTATCTCAGAGTACAATGGGATCTTGATCAGATGGGCAGATGAGCTGATGGGCTGAGACATGGCAAATGGTGTTTAGTCTAGATAAATGTGTGGTGCTGTATTGTGGAAATGCAAATCAGGGCAGGACGTATACAATTAATGGTAAGGTCCTGCAGGGTGTTCCTGATCAAAGAGACCATGGATTCCAGTTTCATAATTCATTGAAAGTAGAATCACAGTTAGGTAGGATAGTGAAGAAGGCATTTGGTATGCTTGCGTTTACTGGCTAGTGCTTTGACTGTATGAATTGGGAGGTCAAGTTGCTGCTGTACAGTACCTAGTTTGACCACTTTTGCAGTACTGCATTCAATTCGTGTTTCCCTCCTATCGGAAAGATATTGTGAATCTTGATGGGAGTCAGGAAAGATTTACAAGGATGTTGCCAGGATTTGAGCTATCGCGAGAGGTTGAGTACGTTGGGTAATCTTTCCTGGAGCCTGAGGGGCATGTATAGGATGAATCGCCAAGGTCTTTCCCCCAATACGAGAGGGCATGGATTTCTGGTGAGAGGGGTAAGATTTAAAAATGACCTAAGTAGCAACGTTTTTCCAACAGGGGTTGGTGCATGTGTGGAATGAGCTGCCAGTGTAGATGGTGGAGGCTACTACACTTACAACTGTTAAAAGACATTTTAATGGGTACATGAAGAGGAATGGTTTACATTGATATGGGCCAAATTTGGTAAATATGACTCGTTTAATTTGGGATATTTGATCGGCTTGGACGAGATGGACTGAAAGGTCTGTTTCCGTGCTGCATATCTCCAAGACTCGATGACTCTGTCTGACCTCACACCAATATTCCATTAATTATTCATTCCTGGAAATAGCAGTTTATGTTGTGAGATGCCATCCAAATACCTTCACTTTAGCATTCTGAAAGCTGTGGACACATCCTCCCATAACACTGTATCTGAGTTTTTCCCTCTGTCTATTTCCCAAATCCCTCCCATTTGTTGCTATTTAAACTGTTGGTATTTAAACCCTGACATCCAGTTTTAATTGTCCCATTTTAATGTGAATAACTGTCCCATATCTTCCTCTTGCCTTGAATGTTGCTCATCCGTGAGCATCAGCTTCTAACATTAAGAAGCTCAGAAACAATGTTAAAAATGCATAGCTTGCATTTTCTTTGACTTAACAGTATCCTGCCCTGGGCTCGATGTTGGACAGTGGGGTTTCAGCAGTTTTCAGGCACATCTTTGTAACTTGCTCTGTGCCAATCTATTGAACGCCTGTGTTAATCATTCTCTGCTGATCGTGTGCTCAGTAACATGAGGAATTCCCTCAACTGCTACTGATTCATACCAGGCTTCCTACTTGCATTTGAGTGACATTTAACTTAATTCTAATTTTGGTACATTCGTGGAAATGTTGGGGATGTTTTCCTGGAGACTGTGCTTTAAGCTGCTGTGGGACATTCAGGAAGACCAGAGGCTTTGGTGACCTACTCTGGATGGTTCTTGGGGCCTGCAGTTAGAGCATCTGGGTCTGCAACATGAACAACGAATGGAACAGAGGCTGCAGAGAGAGTGATCTTTGTAAAATGGAATGAGGAAATCACAATCAGATCAGCCGTGGTCTTAGAGAAGGTTGGAGAAGGATCGAATGGCTCGCTCATGCAACGTATTCAGATATTTCAGTCAGAAACAAGACAATTCCCCTTCTCTCCCAGTGACCCATGCTGATGGGGAGTGAGTCACCTCCTTGTGCTCCTGTGTAACAGGATGCTGGGGCCTCACTCGCCCCCTGATTTCCCCCTGTCCCAGTCTCCAGCAGTTGAGTGACTCCCTCCTGCCCCTGTGTCCCAGTCTCGAACAGTTGAATGACTGCCTCATGTTCCTGTGTCCTGGTCTCGAACAGTGGAGTGACCCCCTCCTGTTCTTGTGTCCCAGTATCGAGCAGTTGAGTGACTCCCTCCTGTTCCTGTGTACCAGTATCAAGCAATTGAATGACTCTCTCCTGTTCCTGTCCCAGCCTCAAGAAGTTGAATGACTGCCTCCTGTCCCTATGCCCCAGTCTCGAGCAGTTGAGTGACTCCCTCCTGTTCCTGTGTCCCAGTCTCGAGCAGTTGAGATACTCCCGCCTGTTACTGTGTCCCAGGATCGAGCAATTGAGTTACTCTCTCCTGTCTCTGTGTGCCAGTCTCGAGCAGTTGAGTGACTGCTTCCTGTTTTTCCCTATTTCTGAGTAGCAGGTTCAATGCTCTGAATGATGTCTCAAGGTTATGTATAACTTGATAACAAGGCATTTCAAACTAGGTGCAGCATTACCGAAAGATATCTAGAAACTTCTCCACCAGACATATTTTGCAGCCGTCTGTTATTTTATTCCTGTCCTCTAAAGAAACAGGGCAAAACATATCCAACCCAGCAGTGTTCCAGCAATGCTCCCATATACAGAAAAGAAAGATTAATAAGATTAAAAGATTTATAATCGATACCTCAGCAAACCTTATCCATTGTATTCAAACTGAGTAGATTCTCCCGTTTATTGTGATATGTAACATGATGTATGGAATTGGTTAACTGAATCTGTTTGTTTGGCGATTGTGATTAATGTCAGTCTCCGTGAATTATAATTATTCCAGTGGAGGGTGTCCATCTTTGAATGTTAAATGGGCTCTGTTCAATATGTCATCCCGCAGTATGAGTGGGAGCAACAGGGACAGCACTAACAGGGATCACCATCTCTAGAGAGAAGGGGAAGAGAGATCAGAATCTGAGAACATTAAACTGGAATGTTCCAACAATGGATTAGAATCTGAAAACAATAAACTGGAATGTTCCAATAATGGACAGGAGTTTATCTGGTTATGTATCAATTCTTTCTACATATTATTGGTGGCCATTATCACCGCGGATCAAATATGCACTTTACATATTCAATATTTTTATTATCCTATCGTGGCTATTGTTGGCGTCCCCGGTATGTTTCACTGTCCATTTATTATTTGCATTAACCATGTGCAACTGCATTACTGTTATTTTCAATTACTCTACTCTGTAAACATTCACTCTCCAAACCACCAGGAGCAACAACAGTGAGCTTGATTCATTCTTTCTCTCCTTCTTTAGTTCTTACACAGCGCCTTGTGGGGTGAACTACTCAGTTTCAGCTATGAACCAGGATTCATTGTATCACTGCCCTTGCTACTTAAACATTGAAAACTTGCAGGACACTTTCTTCTCTTCTGGTTACAAATTCCATTTCCTTCCTCTGACTCCATCTCACCCCTGGCCAATTCCTGAGGCTGAAACAGATGAGTCACATCTATTGTGATCCCTTTAGCCACGAGCTGATCATTGACACCATATCCTGACCATTTTTAATTTTAGCGATCAACACCTGCAGAATATACTTCACTGTTCATCCCAACTGTTTTTTGAACTTTGAGCTAGGAAATACAGTCTTAATGATGCCAATATGAGTTTCAATACTATAAACAAAATTGTAGTGGAATGGAAGTGCTTGCACTGTGTCTAACAAAGCGAACAAGGCTTTTCACAAACAGAGAAGACCAAGGGTAAACAGGTCATCAGCGATTATTAGCTGGTTTTAATAGAAGTGGTTACAGAGTGACTGCTGGCACGGTATGAAATATTCTATAACTCTCAGGATTACTGGTGTGTTCCAGCAAAGCGGGAGAACCTCCAAAGTGGCGTCTGTCTTCAAGAAGAGAGAGAGCCTTCAAATGTTTACGTGCTCCCTTTATCTGAATAATGGAGTGTATCTGAGAGGCTTAATGGCCTCATGATGCACTTTCATCCTGAGTATTAAATAAAAAACAACTCTGCTCCTTCCCCTGATGTGTTACACACTGAGGGACGAACATTTTGCTGAAGTTGGTGATTATTTTCAAAATTATCTGGAACGACATCATCCAGAGTATTGTAGAAACAGCATTCTACAGAACATTTTCTAAACATGTAGGGTTATTCGTAAGTGAGAGAGAGAGAGAGAGAGAGAGAGAGAGAGAGAAGGTGCTGCATGCAGGAGTGAGAGTGTTGGAGCCTTGTTCGGGGGAAGATGCTTTACCAGATACACGGTGAGTGTGAGGGAGCAGAGAGAATATGCTGACCCTATTCCTGCCAGAGCGGGGAAGGTTATTGATGCTTGTCCTGTATTGCTGGACATTTCTTCAACCACAGATACTGCACTGAGCTGGGTGTGGAGCTCAGACCGTGCTCGATGGGTCTGGTGGTGTGGCCCCCCATTGGGAAGAGAATGGCACCCCTCAGTACTAGCCCATCCACCAAGGCCTCCGTGCCCTTGTCTACAAACCGCGGTGTAATTGCCCCTTACCTGCCATGCTCTGGACAAACTGCACAAGGCAGCACCAAACTGAGAAAGCTCAACTGTGTGCCCCTTGGCCTTTTAAAGTTGGAACCTGTGCCAGGGACCATAGAATATCCAGGGACATCTGGCCGATGATGTGTACCTCCAGTCGTGATGGGTGGTAGAATCGGGTTGGTATTGAATGAGAGGGACACCATGGAGTGGGGTGGGTGGTTAATGAGGTGAGTTCGATAAGATAGCACCAGGAAAGTAGCTCAGCCTCGTGCGGACAATCCCTCTGTCAGACTCAATGAAAATGGCACTGAGACAAACTATTATTAGATTTAGCCCAAAGAGTCAAATTCTGTGCTGATCCCGCTCCCAGTTTTAAAGCAGCAGAACAAATACTCACCCCAAACTCTCCAGAATCTTAACTAACACCAATATCCTGTTCACCCATCATTCATGGAAACGGCCCATATTGCAAGATGTTGTCGAAATGTTTTCATTTCACAGTTTTTAAATCTACCATCAGATACTTCTCTGAAATTCTCTCTCAATCTCTCCCTCTCTTTGACCAAGATCCTCCCATTTGGCGGCATTTCATCTGATTCATGGCTACTTTTTGGCGGTGAGTTTCACACCCACAGCACCCCCTTGTCATGGCACAATGGAGATTATGGATCTGGAAATGGATGGGAGTTGCACATCCTGCCATTTCCAGCATGGTCTGCAAGTTTCCCCACGTAGAGCAATGATCGAACACAGTGTTACTCAGCAGTGCAGTGGTTGGTGTGGACAGCTGTACATGCTGGGAAGATGACTGTTCCAGATTAACAGAAAACCTCATTGTTATTCACTGCACAGTTCCACATGCTGGAAAGACACCCAGTCCATGTTTATAGAACAATGAACTTGTGTGCTCGGCAGGTTGAGATATCAATGTAAGGTTGGACGGATAAGAAGTGGACTGGTGACCTCTGAACATTGTTCAATCTTGGACGTATTGCTGAGCAATACACTGGCCTGGTTTACTCTTAATGATGAGCAGATATCTCATCGGGGCTTATACGTGTGTGGGCATGATCTGTGAGGTGGATTGAGTATCCGATATAATTCATGATTTAACTATCACTCCTCCAGCTCGTCCATTCTGCTCTTTAACCCCATATTTCTGCAACATATTGTCCATTAAGTAATTACCCAAGTATAACGTGAATATCTGTTGCGCTTGTTATGGACATGGAGAAGATGACCTTGGACCGAACAAGTCTTTTAAAAAATATTTTAAAACTAAATGTGACGTTTTATGTTTCAGATACAATTCGCTTGGTCAAAAAAAAATCAAATTAAGCAAAACACAATTTATTCAAACGCTGTGTGGCTGCAAGGACCAAAAAGAATGGGGCGTATCTACACTGTCTATGGCACTGTAGGAACCTCTCAAAAATACCTAACCCAACCTAAGCCGTTATATTATGGCAAGATAAATGTCAAATTAAACAGAAATAAATCAAACGAAAGGATGCAGCTGGCCTGGTGATCAGACACAGATGGCCTCGGGACCCCAGCAATACACAGTATTGCCAAAACACAGTAGAATCATCAAGCTTGTGAAGAGAAAGCATAATATCTCTCCCTCAGCTCTATTTTTACAACTGGAGATGTGCCGATAACCCAATAGTCAGCGATGTCAACATCCACCCACGCCAAGTATCATTGTGTTATAACAGAGTTATCCTAAAAGGGTTAACTGGAGCTGTTTGTTCAGTGACTGTGATTAATATCAGTCTTCCTGGATCTAACTGGGTCACTGGAGGGTTTCTCCCTTCCATATGTAGGGGCTTCTTTCAAGTTGTTATGCCATAGCATTTGGGGCAGCATCATCCTCAACATGATTGGGATCAGCAGCTACAGAGAGAGGGAGAAATCAGAATCTGCAAATGTTGGAATGGTCCAACAATGGATCAGAGTCTGAGAACATTAGACTGGAATGTCCCAACAATGGACAAGAGTTTATAGTTGGAACTTTACTATCTTTCACGGCACTGGGCAAAGTTAGAGTTGGGGATACAAGCCGTACTGATGATTATTCAAACTGGGTACTATCCCATCCTCGCTACTATTGGTGTTCCTAGTTAGCCGATCTCTGTCAATTCTATAAACGATAGTGAAGGTTATTGCTCTTCCAGTTAATTATATTTAACAAATATATGAACTTTCAGTCACAAATTCCACTTCCTTTGCATGCATTTCCAAACTCTTTACTCACAAACATATAAGAAGGAACAAGACTGTTCGGAAACTTGATTCTCCTTTTTGCCCTGAACTGTTTTATGTCTCTATATTCTCTCTGTCATCAAATCTGCCGACACCCCAGTCTCCAGCTATGCATCAGTGCTGTTGCTGAATTAGCTATCATTTACCCCTTCGTTCATGACAGATTTTAGGGCTCCAGTTCTCTTCTGACCACTCTTCCAGTTAGAAATATTTTGACCAAAAACGTCTTCTTTTCTCTACAGTTACTTCACAACAGGGACTCTGCATCAGAGTAGTAGTGTCACTGACCGTTTAATTCAGAGGCATAGGTTATGACTCTGAAAACATTGTTTGAAATCCTACCACTGCCGATGTCTAAACTTAAATTCGAATGACAAAAGTTGGAATGAAACCTAATTTCACTCAGGGCAACCATAAACCATTCAGGATTTCTTTTCTTATTTTAATGATAACCTTTGGTAAAGAAACTTAAAATATTTGCCCTGTTTGGGCTCAACGTGATTTCAGACCCACAACAATGTAGTTGGCTCCATATTGCCTTCACAAATGTCCACGTGGTCAAGGGCAGTTACTGATGGCCAACAAATGCTGCCTTTGCCATTGATGCTGGCTTTCCGGGAAACAAAAACATTAAAGGTGACATTACTTAAGGAAATGTGGATGCAGGAGATCTGAATAACATTCTACAGCATCTGAAAAAAATGTTGGAGATTCTCAGCAGGTAAGGCAGTTTGTCAGACTGGAGAAAAACAGATAACGTATAGAGTTCATTGAACATATCAAAACTAAATGCAACTAATAAAGAATATTATTTATATCAGGTAGGTTGGAAGGCTGAATAGGAGGTTTGTGTTGAAGGAGTGAAGAAATGTCCAGCAAGATGGAGAGAGAGAGAGAGAGAGAGAGAAGATAGAGCGAGAGAGAGAGAGAAAGAGGGAGAGAAAGAGAAAGGAAAAGCAAACAAAAGGATTGCTGATGATGGACTAGAAGGAAAATAGGATGGAAGTTATTCGAACATTTCCCCTTTTCCCATATGCCTGAATATCACATCCATTTCGGGATGTCCCTGCTTGAATTGAGTAACGTTCCCTGTGTCTCTATTCTCTGAGTGTGGTGATCAACTCCATCAGCAACACTAGTGCTGAGATACAGAGAAACACAATATTACATTGTCAACTGCTTCTTTGGAAACTGGAACTGTTACTGTGGGACTGTGCATAGATGCAACGGGATTTTCAACTAGGAAGAGAAACTGAGGAGACAGAGGCATTTTCAACACAGAATGGGTGCACCATGGGTGTGGGAAATTGACTTGCTGCTGTCATTGCAAGGTCAGTGGAGTTTCTGTGGTTGGTGTTCTCATGTTTGTATTGTCATTTGCTGCGTTCATTCAGGGAGACCCGAGGGCCTGTTGACCCCACTCTGGACACTGCATTTTCAGTGTACATGGGTCTATGGTTAACAAATGGATCTGAGACTTCAGAGAAGGGAAGCTGTGTAAACAGGGTGGGGCAGGATACTGCACATTCCTCCCTGGGACGTCCAGGGACATTTGTCTAAGCTGTACCCATTCCAAGTGTAAAGTGCAAAACCAGCTTTTTTCAAAATGAGGTGATCACTGAACTGTGTCCTCTCCTTCAGTGTAACGTGTAGCCTCACACCATTGATAGGACTTTACTTACTGTCACCATGGAGTGAGTTGGATTGATTCTGGAACTTCCCAGGTAGGAATGGGTAGTACATCCACCATCTCTGAAGTGCAGTCCTCTGATGTATTCACGAGCTGACAGAAGCCACCTGCCTGATGAGAGGAATTCATTGGTTCCATCTCCACAGAGAAGGTATAGAAAATAACTTCCATAAAAATCTAAGGAACGGGGGACTAGTAAAATTGAGAAACTGCAGGAAATTAGAATTAATGAAGAGTATGTTTTTGAAAACTAATTGAATTGAAGTTTCATGAGTTACTAAATCTGATGAGCTCCATCCCAGAGTATTGAGGAGATGGCAATAGAGCTAGTGAAATAATTACAGATTATTTTTTAAAGCTGGTTAGATTCTGGAAAGGATCCTGCAGACTGGAAACCAACTGTTGTAAACTTAAATATTTAAAGCAAGATGGAGAGGGCAAACAGAAAACTAAATAGCTTGATGTCAGCTGTGAGGAAAAAATATGGTAACCTTTTATAAGGAATGTGACAACTAGACACTTGGAGAACAGTGATCCGATTTGGTAGAGTCGGCCGAGATTCAGGAAACAGCAAATGATCTTTGATTAACCTGCTGGAATTTGTGGAGATTGTCCGCTGTGACATCGACAATTGAGAACCAATGGGAATGGAGTATTTAAATTTGCAGCAGACATTTGACATTGTTGAATGCAGTTGAGTGGGGAATGTTAAGTTCCATGGGTGTGTAGGTGTGAAATATGTACCACACGTATTAAAAATTGGACATTGGAGATAATGAAGGGAGTAGGATCTTTCTCTGGATTGAAGGCCTGTTGGGTATCAGAAGGATCATTGTTTGGGCAATAGCTGTTCACAAGGTATAAAAATTTAATCAGATGTGAACAAATACCTTCATTCACATTTATGTTTTTTTTTCAATGGTGAGAGATCGGGAAGTGCTGTTGTTGAAAAGGACCGGGATGACTTTGGTCATAAGTCACCAACGTTGCAGGAAGTAAGTGGTATGTGGCTCTTCATGCAAAATGATTGAAGTACCAGAGTTGGTATATCTTTCCCAATTGAAGTGTTTTGTTGAGAGAGTATTTGGTGCATTGTGTACGGATTTGGTCTGTTTTATAAATAATGGTCTCTTTATCACAGAGAGAGTGTAAAGGAGTTTCACCAGACTTAACCCTGGCATGGTGGTATCATGAGGAGAGAGTGCAGGATCTATGTGTTTAATTTGTAGCGCTGTGAGAGAATAAGAAGTTGAAACTTGATGGTTATGGACGGACACTCATTACATCCCAAACAGATGAATACGGTCGAAATTCCACACTATTCACTGGATGTTTGATTCCCAAAAGTTTATATGCCTCTGCAGAGCCTCCATGTCGATTGACAGAAAGGTACAGGCTCTGAATGAATTCTGGACACTTGAATGCAGTTACTGTGTGACACTGTATTGAATGTCATTTTGTACACAATCCTGTCAGCCGTCCTAATACCTTAATTCTGAAAGAGTTAACAATTCTGCACCAGCTTCTGACCTCTATAGAGACCATGCATCTGCTTTCTTGAAGATGGAAGACTTCTTGGAGAATGGTTAATAAAGTTGGCGTCATTCTTACTACCAGAAAACCATGTTAATGTAGAACATAGGTAGTATGAGTAATTAAGCCATGTGGACCAGGTTGGAACAGTCCATCTGTTCAGTCACTGCTCCATTTGTTTGTGATGTTGGAGCATCTCTGACACCTTCCTGTTCCTCTATTAGTGACTTGAGAAGCTGAATGACGTCTTCCTGTTCCTTTGTAAGCGACTCCAGGTGTGAAATGGTCTCTTTCTGATTCCATGTGAGTGACGTGTGGGAGTGAGCAGATTCCTTCTCTTCCTGTGTAATCGGCAGGAGGGACTGAATGAGCTACCACACATCCTGTCCAATTCATGGGCTAAATAACTTCCCTGTATTTTTGTGAGCTCAGATTGTGGTGCTGAATGAGCACCTCCGTTTACTGTGAAAATGTGCAGTGTTTGCCATTGCTGTTACATGAATGTTACCCAGGATTTAGAAGCATGATCTTGAATGGTGTTCAGTTCTAGTTGCACATGGACACTGATTACTTCAAGAGCTGAGTAGGGACAACTTGTTCTGAACATGATGTAAACTTCTGTGAATATCCCCACTACTGCTCAGTTTGGACTCAATGGGCTGAATGGGCTCCTCCCATACTGTCGGTATGCTATAATGACCGACTGCAGATGCCTGGGCTGAGGGAGCTATCCTGAGTATCTTCTACAAATGTGTCCCATGGGTGAGATGATTGATGTCCAGCGGTGATAACCATCTTCCCTTGTGCTGTGAATAACTCCAAACAGTGGAGAGGTCACAATCGATTCTTATTAAGTGCGATTTTGCTCAGGCTCCTTGCTGTCATCCTCAGTCTAATACTGCCTTGAGTTCATGGCCAGTCTTTCTACCTGAGCCAACGTGTTCCCACTTTTGTTCATATCAATAGGTCATGGCGTAGAAGCAGAGAATGTTTTCTTCAAACAGAGGGTAGTGAATGTCAGAAATTCTCTTACACAGACAGTTCGCGGAGCTAGATCACTGAAAGGGTCCAGTGGTGTTCTGCAGGGATCAGTTCTGAGACCTCTGCTCGTTGTGACTTTTATAAATCACTTGGATGAGGAAGTGGAAGGGTGTGTTAGCAAGTTTGCTGATAACACGAAGGTTTATAGAGTGGTACACAATGTGGAGGGCTGTTATAAATTGCAATGGGACATTGAATAATGCCAAGCTGGGTTAAGAAGCGGCAGATGGAGTTCAAATTGGATAAGTGTGGAGTTCAAATTGGAAAAGTGAATTTGAATGCAGAATACAGAGCTATAGGCAGGATTCTTGGAAGTGTGGAGGAATAGAGTGATCTTATTCCTCCACACTGCAAAGAGTCCTGCCTATAACTCTGTATGCTGCATTCAAATTCACTTTTCCAATTTGAACTCCACACATTTCCAATTGAACTTGGGTGATCTTGGGTTCCATATCCTTAGATCCTTCAAAGTTGCGATGCAAATTGACCGGGTTGTTAAGAAAGCGAATGGTGTGTTAGCTTTCATTAACAGGGGGATTGTTTTTAAGGCCACCAGGTTATGCTGCAGCTCGACAGAGCCCTGGTCAGACCACACTTGACATATTGTATCCAGTTCTGGTCACCCAATTATAGGAAGGATACAGAAAATCTAGACGGGAGGAAATTTACCAGAATGCTGCCTGGACTGAGGGCAGGTCTCCAAGTCCTTTGAAGAAAGGTTGACAGAACTATGGCTTTTATCAGTGGCATTAAGAAGGATGAGATTTGACTTAATAGAGATAAACAAGATGGTGAGAGGCATTCATGTTTTATATATATATATATTAGCCAGAGACTTTTTCCCAAGGCAGAAATGGCTGTCAGGAGGAGGCAACATTTGGAGCTGAGTTTCAAGGAGATCTCAGAGGTCGGTTCCTTATACAGACAGCGATGGGTGCGTGGAATGCACTGCCAGCAGTGGTATTTAGTCAGGTATATTAGGGACATGTAATCCTTATATGGGCACATGGGAGGATAGTACAATGTAGTGTATGTAGGCTAGTCTGATCGGACAGTAGTATAAAAGGTCGATGCAACATCGAGGGCAGAGGAGCCTGTACTGTGCTGTAATGTTCTATGTTCTATCTTCTATGAATCTATTCAAAGAGTGGGGTAGATGAATTTTCACCTGTCAGAGAGGTGAGCGCTTTGAGGAATCGGACATTAAAGAGGATTTGCGACCTAGAGCAGATCAGCCATGATCTTAGTGAAGGGCAAGGCAGGATTGGGTTTGAGTGATTTGCTCCTGTTTCTGATGTACTCCCATTCTGTTTTTGGAAGGTTCGTGTGTGTTATTTTCCTGGAAGATCTGTTATTGAATATTGCAGTCAGGGAGACAAAGGATTCTGTGAGCCATCTCTAGGTGAGATCTGGGGGCTGTATTCACTGTGAATCTGGGTCTACAACATGAACAACAAATGGGACACAAGTTGCAGAGAGGGGAAGCTCTGTAAAGAGAGATGAGGGGCATCTTTCATATCCAGTCTGAGTTTTCCAATTCAATTTTCAAATCTCCCACACCGTGTTGGGCAGTCTTCAGGGACTGAATGGTCTTACTTGTTCCTGTGTACTACGTTATAGCAGTAAGGGGACATCAACTGTTCCTGTCCAGCAGGTTTGAGGGGCTGAATGGAACACAGAGACATGGAACTGAGGAGCAGGAGTGGGTCATTGACACATTGAGGCTTCTCCACCAGACACTACGATTGTGGCTGATTAGGTTGTGGTCTCAGCTCCACCTTCCAGTCTGTATCCCATTATTACATGCTGCAGGCTCACTGCCTTTATTCCTGATGAAGGGCTTTTGCCCGAAACGTTGATTTCGCTGCTCGTTGGATGCTGCCTGAACTGCTGTGCTCTTCCAGCACCACTAATCCAGTATCCCATTATTACTTCTCGACTCACTCATATTTGAATAAATGTAAACAAAGAGGAATGTCAAACTTCAGGGAAAGAGAATTCCCATTTGAAAGGTCCTTTTAGAATTTCCCCATTCATCTGATAGAATCAGAGAGTCATACAGCATGGAAACAGATCATTTATTCCAGCTTACCCATGCCAACCAGTTTTCCCAAACTTATCTAGTACCATTTGCCATCATTTTCTCCATATCCCTCTGAACCGTTCCTATTTATGTCCCTATCCATATGTATTTTAAAGGTATAATTGGACCCACTGTCAACATTTTTTTCTGACAACACTTTCCGTCCACGCACCATCTTCTGCATGAAAATGTAACTGCGAAGGTCCGCACTAAACCTTTCCACTAAACCTTCAACCTATGCCGTATAGTTCTGGACTCCCTACCCTGGGAAAAATACATTGGCCATTCAGATTATCCATGCCCCTCGTAATTTAAAAAAACAATTTCTTGTTACCATTCACCCTCTGCCAGTCCAGGGAAAGAGGCCTCAACTTGCTCATCCTTTCCATGAAGCTCAAACACTCCAGTACTGGAAAATCCTTGTAAACCTTTTCTGCGTCCTCTCAATATCCCACCATCAGGAGAGCCAACCGAATTGTGCACATTATTCTTAAAGTGGCTTCACCAGTGTCCTGTCCAGGGCTAACATGCCAGATGAGCTCGTGTACTTAATGTTCTGACCGATTAAGGCAAGCGTGTCAAACATGTTCTTCACCACCCTGTCTATCTGCGACTCCACTTTCAAGGAACTGTGAACCTGTACCCGTAGGTCTCTTTGTTCCGCAACATTCTCCAGTGCACGACTTGGTTTAAATTACTGAAAATGCAAAAACCTCACAAATATCTAAATTAAACTCCATCCACCAGTCCCTGGGACTTTGATGGGGTCAAGGGTGCCGCTGTGCTCTGACCTAATCTTCTTCCCTGTCCGCTGCACCACTTTGTTGATGTTATCTGGAAAATTACGAACCATGCCTCTGATATTCACATCCTTGTCATTTACATCCACGATGAAAAGCAGTGAGCTCAGCACTGATTCTTTCAGCACACTGCTGGCCTAAGCCTGGAAAACAATTCGTTACCTTCAAAAAAGTTTTGAATCCAATTGGTTAACTTTCCCTGGATTCCATGTGACCTACCTGTTTACAGTGAGGAACCATATTAAACGCCTTGGTGAAGCCAATGTAAAAAATTATACCATAGTGCCATCATTAATCTTCTGTGTCACGTTCTCAAAATACTCAATCACATTAATGAGACATGATCTCCATCGCACAAAGCCCTTAGTTCTATGTCAGTACCAGTCTATGTTCACAAAATTATAATCTCCTACTATGACAATCCTATTGCCCCTGCAAGTCTTCCCAATCTCTCTAAATATTTTTATTCCTCTAACTCCCATTGACTATTTGGGGGTCTGTAGTACAACCCCAATAATCTCACCATCCCCTTCTTATTTCTTAGCTCCACACACAAAGCCACACTGGATGATCGTCCAGGTATTTCATCTCTGATCACTGCTGTGATACTCGCCTTAATCAAAAATGCAACTCACCCTCCGCTCCTTCAACCACCACTATCCCGCCTAAAGCAGCTGTACCTTGGTGCATTATGCTGCCAGTCCTATCTCTCCCTTAGCCATGTTTCTGTAATGACTATAACATCCCAGTCCCACGTACCTATCCATGCCCTTAGTTCATCGGCCTTATCAGGCAGCAGTCTTGCATTTTAACAGATGCAATTTAATCCAAAAGGCATTCCTTGCTCTTTGTCATGTTCCAGCTCATTTGTCTCTTCACTTTACTGTTTCTAATTACTGTATCTACTTCCAGCCTCACACTTATCTCCTTGCTGTTGATGATCCCATACCACCCCCAAACCCAGCCAATCTAGTTTAAACCCTCCCTTGCAGCACTAGCAATCCTCCCTGCCAGGATATAGCCCCCTACTTCCAGTTCAGGTATAACCCGTCCCTCTTGAACAGGTCACCTCTGCCCCACAAAAGGTCGTAATTATCTAAAAATCTATATCCATACCCAACAGAAATTCGTTAGCCACGCATTCAGCTGCCATAACGTCCTCTTCTTACCCTCACTATTACATAGCACTGGACGTAAACCGGAGATTGCCACTGTAATCGACCTGGCTTTTATCCTTTTTTCCTAGTTCTCTATAATCACTCTGCAGGACCTCTTCACTATTTTTACCTCTGTCATTTTGTACCAACATGCACAATGACTTCTGGTTGCTCCCCCGCCCCGGTGAGAACGTTCTGCAGCCGCTCTGAGACATCCTGGACCCTGGTATGTGGGAGGCAACACACCATCCTGGATTCCCTTTTGCAGCCACAGAATTTCCTGTCTGTTCCTCTCACTATCGAGTCTTAATAATTACTTCTGAAGTTATTCTGCTCGCACAACCTTCTGATAATGGGATTTCTCCTGAAACAGTTGGATTTGGCTGAATTCCCTTTGCTTCAAGCAGTGGGGAGATCCCAATGAAGCCTCATCATGAATCTTCCATGAGTGACAAAACCGACTGGGCTTTTTTTAGCTTACACATATTGCTGTGATGAGGGTCAGGGAAAGAGAAAGGGAGGAAAATTCTGTTCCTCCTCGGGTAGGTTACATTTTTCCATCCTAAGTTGAATCAATCATGTTATCAGAACCCTGACTAGACTATGTCTGCTCTCCTACAACGTTGTCTGAACATTATGACTCCATCACATTCCCTGCCCCATACAGGTGTATCATTGCTGCTGTCATAAGCAGAATAATTTCATTAACAAAATAATGACCCTATTTTTGATTTGAAGATGTGTTCATATGTACCTGCGTAATATAAAAGTAAAATGTTTAATGTATTCACAATATCTGCATTAAAATGAATGTGTCTTATCTTAAACTAATACAGACATTTCTGGAAAAGCTCAGCAGGTCTATTAGCATGTCAAGAGAAATGAGAGTTAACGTTTCTGGTCCAGCGACCTTGCCTCAGAACCTATCTTATTCTCAAATTACATCCCCAGTTTTTTTCTCCCATACAGAGGAAATAGCCATCAGGTATTCACCAGCTACTCTCTACTCATGGTCGTATATGGTCAATAAGAAGATCTCTCATTCTCAGGCCTGAACTGTTAATCCTTCATGACATAATGCGTTCATCACTAGACCGGGTAAAGAGATACATCTTTGAAAAATTTGACAACCGTTTTAGCTTGTTTTTTAGTTTTGGGGATCATAACTTCAACCAATACCTCAGATGTGGTCTCAGCAATGCCCTGTACTGATGCAGGAAAACATCGTTAAGATCAAACCTGACCCCCTTGCAAGAAACATCATCATTCCATTTCCCTTCCAAATCCGTTGCTGCATCTTCACAGCAACTTGATGTGCTTCGTGTGCTAATACACACAAATCCCTCTGTACCACCAAGTTCCTCATTTTCTCTCCATTGAAATTATTTGCTGCTGTTTTGCCATTTTCCCAAAACACAAAGTTCCAGTCACCCAGATTGTAATGATATTTACTTTGTCGCAAGTTTACTCACTGCCCTCCCCTATCTGTTCCCCATTGCAGACACTCTGTCTCCACTTGACATCTTATTGAATGTTTATCCTGGTGTATGAGCAAACTGAGCTCCAATATATTCAGCCTCTTCATCCAAGGCATTAAACTAGATTGAATACTGTTGATAAACTCTCACTGATCCTCGAAGAATTCTACTAGTTACAGCTTTCCAACCTGAAATCAAGTAATTATCGCACATCTGTATTTCAGGTTAGCTTACCAGGGCTCCCCTGTTCCTGTCTAACTGTCCAGAAAGATTGTATGGCCTTATGCTGTGCGGTGTAATTTAGTCAATGGGTTGAATGACTATATTCTATTCCTGTGTAACTCCATAGAGGGACAGAATAGCCTCCTCCTGACTCATTATAATGATTCTGACTGGCTAAAAGGGGTCTTCCTCTCTCTCAGTGTGTGTGTGTAACAGCCTCGAGATGTGAACTGGGAGGACCACACGTGGGATAGGAGCAGCAGTAGGCCATTCGACCCCTCCAGCCTGCTGCACAATTTTGAAGAATCATGGCTGGGTCTGACTGTAGATGATCACCACCTTCCTTTCTGTTCCCAATAAATATTGACTCTTCTGTCCATCAAAGATCACTTAAGGTCAGTCTTGAAAATCTTCAATGACCTAGTCTTCACTGTTCCCTGGGGATGACAGCGCTATAGATCGCACAGTAAGAAGGAGAGTGGAACAACATTATCTCAAAAGTTTATGGGAGACCCTGTAATTTAAAAGTGTGTGAACCTCACAGCAAGTTACCTCCTCTTTTCAGAAATAAGGGCTAAACAAATGGGAGGAGTCATAGACCATTCAGCCCCTCAAACTATCCCACAGTCCCATTGACTATTCAGTAAAGCATTTATCGATATCAGCCTCCATTGCACCCTTGGGAAAATATTCCTGGCATCTTAAGGTCATACAGCATAGGAAATTGAAATATGGCCATTTCACCCATCAACTCCAGTTTGCTGTTCGGTGTTGCCTGACATGTTTCTAAACATAATTCTCCCACCTTCTCACTGTAACTCTGGAACTATGTTTCAATCAAAAAGTATCTATCTCTGTATTAAAGACACGTCTTTGGCTGTGTGTGTGTGTGTGTGTGTGTGTGTGTGTGTGTGTGTGTGTGTGTGTGTGTGTGTGTGTGTGTGTGTGTGTGTGTGTGTCAGTGTACACCTGCTTAATGGCAGGAGCCTTGGTGGTAGTGGAGGGTAGTGTGTGTGCGTTTCTGTGTATACCTGGTTAATTCTGTTTAATTATCGGCACAACATCATGGGCTGAAGGCCCTGTTCTGTGTTGTACTGTTCTATGTTCTACGTAATGGCAGGAGACAGCGAATAATAATCTGTTGATCCATCACATGAAGGAAATTGGTGACATTGAAATGAAGCCATCATGATTAATTATGAAAAGCCCATCTGCTTGCCTCATGTCCTTTTGAGAAGGCAATGGGTCATTCTTCCCTGGTCATATGTGACTGCAAACCCACTGCAATGTGTTTTACTATTCACTGTCCTGTGGAACAACTGAACCAGCCACTCAGTACAAGGTTGGCAAAACATGATGGCCTGACCAGGGCTGCACACATCTCGTGAGGGAAGAGCAAAAGGAAAGGAAGACCCTTCCTCTGACTCATGTATGCTTTCAGCTCATTCTCATTCAGGTGGACGACCATTCCCATATTAAGTGCATTCTTTCTTCGTCTCTCCCCGAGCATGATGTTCATCTCCATTGGCATCTCTGGTGCTGCCTTTATTGATGCTGACATACAGATGTAAGGAATTTCTTAATTCCACATCTTTCATCATTCGCGGTGCAATCAGAAGGAATGCGTTTTTGTAATGACACAGGAAATAAACAGATGTGTAAGTGTGGAAAAATAGGTATTGTGATCAAACTTGAGAGTGTTGTTGAGGCAGTCTTTGGGATATTGTGGACTGATTTTTTCTCCTTTATAAGAAATGATCACCTTGCCACAGAGAGAGTGCAATGGAGTTTCACCAGACTAATCTCTGTGATTGTGGTACCGTGATGTGTGAGGGGAGATTAATCTCTAGTGCTGTGAGAGAATGAGAGGCGATTGCATTAAAACTGGAGAGGGAGTGACAGTCACTCACTATGTACTAAAGAGACACTGATACGGTGATAAATTCCATGTTTTTCTTTAAACTCAGCTAATTCAGCCTTTGAATAAATTCTCCCCACCTTAATACAGTATAGTTGGTATGTGATCCTGCACTGAACGTCACGTTAGCCATAATCCCGATAGTAGCCACAATACCTTCATTCGAAAACAGTTAACTATTCCCACCAGCTTCTGACGTCCATGAACAACATGGACATGTCTTCTCGGAGATGAAAGATGCTTCCTTGAGAATAGACACAAAGCTTTTCGCTTCCTTTCTCACTGCCAGCAAACCACTTTAAAGTATCATGTGCACCACGAGCAACATCGTGAAGCCGTCTCTGAGTGCAGTCTCTGCTCCATTGGTTTGTTGTATTGGAGCATCAATGACACCCTCCTAGTCCTGGATAAGTGTTTCAAGGGGTTGAACGGTCTTCACCTGGTCCCATGGAACAGTTTCAAGCGTTTGATTGAGCTCTGCCTGTTCCTGTTTAACAGCTTGATGTGCTGACCAGACCCCTCCTCTTACTGTGGAACAAGCAAAAGGATTGAATGGGCTGCCCCTCTTCTTGTTCAGTAGTTTCGATATGATGAACGGATTCTAGATATCCGTGTGCAACAATCTTGAGGTGCTGAATGAGCTCCTCTTTTAACTGTGGAAATGTGCAGTATCTAGCCACCAACCACAAACATCTTCCTTTTTCCTCTGAAAGATCCAAGGCAGTGGGGAGGCTACACCTGATCCTCATTAAGCTCAAATAATTAGGTGGTCCTGATGACATCCTCAGTCAAATACTGCCTTGATATCAAGGCCACTCACTCTTCCATGAGGCCCTGTGTTTGCCTCTTGTTTCAATCAATCGGTGATGGTGTATGCATAGGGAGTGATTTCCACTCACAGAGGGAGATCAATGTCAGGAATTATCTGGGCGAGAGTTAGGGGAGCTATATCACTGAAAGTATTTAAACAGGAGGTGGATAAGATTTTTGATCTGTCAGAGTGCGGAGGGGTGCGAATAATGGAGCATTAAGGAGGAGTTAATGGGACTCGGCAAGATGGCGGGTGATTCTCTTGAACTGCTGTGGACAGCTCTGCCTAACAGCCAAGGCAAAGTAATGTTTTTTGCCATCCCTGGCCAATTTATCTGGTGGAATTATGAGTTTAAATCCTTACAAAACACATATGTTATAATATTTGGGAGATGGAAGGATACCAAAGAGAAAAGGAGCAAGCAAACAGCATCAGGGAGGACCCTCCCCTGCAGCACCAGGCATTCCAGAGACTGCAGCAGCAGCAGCAGCCTCTCCTGATACCCCCCGGGGACCTAACAGACTCACAGGATTTGGCTTCGGCGATGGAGAGAGTTACTTTGAAAGTTAGGGCTGCGCTTGAATAAATCCTTGGCCAGATTCGTGCCCAGATCCGACCGATCATATCCACGCTGGAGAAGCATGAGCTGGAGATCCAGAGCTTCCGGGAGAGGCTGGAGGAGGTGGAGAGTCGAACTAAAGCCTCGAAAGCTGCGAGAGAGTCCTCATCCAGTCGGTTCCAGGTGCTGGAGCAAGAAGTGCGGACCTTGCGAGATCATATCGATGACTTCGATAAATCTCCGAATTGCCAGGCCCCCTGAAGGTGAGGAAGGTGAGCAGCCAGTCAGTTTCATTGAAATCTTGGTGTCAAAGTTTTTGGGCCTTCACGTTGAGTCCAGCAGGCTTCAGATTGAAAGGGCTTATTGGGTAACAGTGCACAGGTCAGGGCCCGTGCCGCGCCCCCGCTTGGTCCTAGTGTACTTCTATTCATATAAAAACAAGCAATAAGTCATAGAAGTTTCCAGATCCGTGGGAAACATCCGCAAGTGCTGCTGGACAAGGGATCAAAAATTATGTTTTTCCAGGATTTCTCTGCAGCTGTTATTCCAAAGAGGAAATCCATCGATTATGTTATAAAGAGGCTGAGGAACCTGTGCATCCAATACTTCATGAGATACCCCACAGTGCTTCGTTTTAGCCACAAGGACTCAGTTTATACATTTGACTCAGTGGATAAGGCTAAAAACTTTGTGGATGTTTTAAAATAGACGGATTGGCCTGAAAAATACGGTTAATGTTTGTTCTCTTTTCTATCTTTCCCCATGTTTTTCCTTCCCTTTTTTTTATTCCTTTCTTTCTCCCTTAATAATTTCCTTTTTGGAAAAGGGTCAAAATACTTTGGAATAAGTAGTTGCTTTTTTTAATAACTAGATTTTCTGATGATAAATGTTGTGGATGTTCTTTGTTGTCTCTCCCTCTTTTTGTTTGTTCTGCTTCTCTTTTAGTCACAAGTACAGGTGACATGAAGCCAGGGACGGGTGGAGTGCTCATCCTGACTTTGTCTTTTTTCTGTTGATTTAAGGATCATCTTCTTGTTTTTTTTTATTTCTAGTATTATTATTATTTTTTATTATTTATTTTTATTTTTTTATTATGGCTGGGGCACAGTCCGGGTTTGAAGGAGTTGTGAAGGCGGGGATGGGTAGGGTGAGTGTCCTCTATGGGCAAGGGGGAGAGTCTTCAAGGTTTTATAGTTGGCTTTCTTTGTAGTTTGTTTGGTAGGAATAGTTGTTCATAGTTATGATAGAGTAGTTTTTATGTATATAGTTTTTCAATTCTAAGAGTCTTTATTTACATATGCTCGGCGCTTTGTAAGCAGGGTTCTCCCTCCGAGGGTGTAAAGTTTGTCTGAAAGGGGATATGGATAAGTGTCTTATTAAATGGTGCACATTGGAATATTAAGGGAAGTCATTCGCCTATTAAAAGGAAAATAAGTGTTTTCTAGCCTTAAGAGGGAAAGGGTTGATATCGCTTTGTTGCAGGAAACCCATCTTGATGTTGGGGAACACCTGAAATTACAACAGGGGGGTTATGACTGGATATTCTTTTTCTTCTTTACTACTAAAAGCAGGGGAGTGGCGGTACTTATCCAGAAAACCCTTCTGCTCACATTATTAGAGCAGCTGAAAGATGAGCAGGGATGGTTTGTGATACTTAAAGCCCTGATACATGGGAAGTAATATGACATTTTAGACGT
Source organism: Chiloscyllium punctatum (assembly GCF_047496795.1). Classification (NCBI taxonomy): domain Eukaryota; kingdom Metazoa; phylum Chordata; class Chondrichthyes; order Orectolobiformes; family Hemiscylliidae; genus Chiloscyllium; species Chiloscyllium punctatum. The sequence goes on along the minus strand of NC_092761.1, from coordinate 36,173,327 downwards.
CCACTGCCCTCCAATGCATCCCCTCAAATTTTTGATTAGTGCTTTCTCTAATTTGAATGCTTTTGGAACACGGCTCATTATTATGGGGGGATTTTCATTGTCTTTTGTATCAACAGTGGACAGGATGCTTTGTGGTACCCCAACTATTTCTTTGGAAGACAAGCAGGAGGTTGACTTATGCGAGAAGTTGAGGCTGGTGGATATTTGGAGATGTCTTCACCCTACCAGCAGGGACATCACCATTTTCGCAAACACACATAAATGTCACATGAAGATTGCCCTCTTTCTGGCTCCCTTGGCTCTTCTGGATTAGATTATGGGTTGTAAAATTGGGAATATAGCTATCTCTCATCACGCGGCAGTATATTTGGAGGTAAAGGCCAAGAGCATAGGGCTAGGTTTGCAGCACCGGCATTTGGGCCCTTTTCTCCTTAAGGATTCCAAATTTGAGCAATGCTTTTTGAAGGAGTTTCAGGAATTCTTGTCTATCCATTCAAGCATGGCTAGTAGTCCGTCCATGCTATGGGAGACAGCTAAGGCCTTTGCTAGGGGATTAGCTATTTCCTATTTGGCTTGCCAGAAATGACAGAAGGAGGAACAGCAGCGTCTCCTTGAGACGCAGTTGAAAGCTGCAGAGGTGGCGCATTTTGCACTGCCTTTGGTCACTAACCTACAGCAGATCACCGCCCTTCGGGCTGCCTTGAATTCAATACTGGCACAAAACAGAAAGAAAGAACTTGTTTTTCCTAGACAAAGGCTGTTTAAATATTTGGAAAGACCAGGGAAGTATTTAACATATCTGACTCGGAAAAAGCGTGCTCCCCAATCGATTACTGTAATCAGAGACAGCCCCGGGGTGCTTACATACGATGTTAAAAAGATTAATGAGGCTTTTCAGTGCTTTTACTTTGAATTGTACCGGTCTGAAGGTTGCGAGGACAGGAGGCTTAAAATGGAGATCTTTTTTAAGAACCTTGTCCTCCCAGGGGTAACCTTGGAACAGGCCGCTATCCTTAATGGTCACTTGTCAGTTCGGGAAATGCAGGAGTCAGCAAGGCAACTTCAGAGTATGATAGCGCCTGGCCTTGATGGTCTTCCGGATGAGTTTTATAAGGAGTTTACAGGGATTCTGTCAAGGCCGATGTTAGAGATGTTCAATCACTCCTATATGCATGAATGCCTATCACCATTTTTGAGAGAAGCTAATTTTCTTAAGAAGGGGAAGTTTCCTGAGGATTGTGCCTCATACAGGCCCACCTCCCTATTAAATTCAGATTGCAAGATTCTGTCCAAGATCCTGGCGCTGAGATTGTAAATGGTGTTGCTAAAAGGACCAGACAGGCTTTATAAAGGGCCATAGGTCCTCTCATAATATTAGAAGGTTGCTGAATGTGGTCCAAGTTTGTCAGCAACGATAGATCGGTTGGTGATTTCCCTAGGTGGAGAGAAAACATTCGACTTGGTGCAATGGACTTTTTTTTATGTCTTAGAACAGTTTGGGTTGGGTGAAGTCTTCACGAGGTGGGTGGAGGATTTATATCGCCACCCTCTGGCTGCGGTCATCATCAATGGGGTGAGGTCTGGGAATTTTACGATTGGTCGGGGTAGTTGGCAAGGCTGCCCCCGCTCGCTGTTTTTGTTTACGTTGGTGATAGAGCCGCTGGCAGAGGCCATTCGTCAGAACGTCCACATGACTGCTCCGGAAGTGGGATCCAGGGCACACAAGATTACACTGTATGCGGATGATGTCCTTCTGTTTTTATCGAACCCAATGACCTCCGTACCTCATTTGATACAATGTATCAATTCATTTGGGTCTATTTCAGGATGTAAGATTAACTTTGCAAAATCGGAGGATATGCCTTTGGGGAATTTTAAGGATGTGCCAGAAGTTGAAGGTGGCCCTAAGTTCCCTTTTAAGTGGTCACGGGTAGAGTTCCGGTACCTAGGCATTTTTATTTCCCCCAAGTTTGATCTGTTATTCCGGGCTAACTTGGTTCACTTGCTCGACAATATCTGGCGAGATCTTCAGAGATTTGAGGCTCTTCCAATTTCATGACCGAGCCGAATATCTCTCATTAAGATGAATGTTCTTCCTCATTTGCTTTATACCATGTGTATGCTCCCTATATTTTTTTCCCAGGTCAACGCTGTGGAAACGTATGGGGTGGTTTGGTTCCTTTTTCTGGTATCATGGGCGGCCCCTCATCAAACTTACAAACTTGCAGACTTACAGTTGCCACATGGAGGGGGAGGAGTAGATTTCCCAGACATCAGAAGGTATCAATGAAGTTCCCTGCTGTCCTGCGTCTGCGAATGGATATGTAACGATCCAAACTCAATATGGCTGGATATTGAGGTCTCCCAAGCAAAATGCCCTCTTATTAATCTGTTCATCATGGATAAGATGCGGACAGTTATGGACCACTTCTGGAACCCCATTGTCATTATTACAGTCAGGGCTTGGAGGGAAATGTGTCAGACTGATCTATGACTTCGCCATCTACACCTATAGTTGGCATGCCAGGGTTCCGACCAGGAATGATGGAATCAGGGTTCAAACTATGGCAGCGAGAGGAGTTTCTAGTTTGGGAGACTTGTTTGAGGGGGACGATATGATGTCTTTTGAGGAACTGACCTGCAAATCGGGGTTGCCCAGCAGAGATTTTTCCGTTTTTTTCAGGTCAGGGATTTCATCCAGAAGAAGACTACGCTTCTCACTAAGCCCAATGAGCCTGATACAGAGAGGTTGTTGCTACATTCCACAAGCACCCTTTCAGCTAGTGCCCTCTATCGCCTGCTGGGTGGCAGGGCCTGGCAGGATACTAACTGGTTATGTGAGGTCTGGGAGGAAGAGCTAGGAGTGGAGATCTCTGCTGAAACATGGGAGAACATATAGGAGAATAGTCAAAAGATCTCAATATGTAACAGGACATGTACTGCACAGTTAAAAGTTCAGCACAGGGCTCATCTGGCACCAGAACATCTGGCGAAGTTTAAAAAAGGCGCACCTTCCCTTTCCCCCAAATGTAAAATAAGTATAAGTACTCTTATCCATTGATTCTGGACATGCCGTAGGATTTGCGTTTACTTGGGCACTGTGGAAGGACAGATAGGGAGGGTATTGAGGACCGAATTCAAACTGGAACAGATATCTCTCCTCTTAGGTCTACCAAATTTACCATCTTTAGACTGCCATGGGAAGAAACTATTTAATATTTTTGCATACTGTGCATGGAATAAAATTCCAATGAATTGGGTGTCTGAGAACCAACCAGGCTTGCTGGGGTGGCAGAAATTAATTATGGAGGACATTCGCTTGGACTTATTTTACAAACATGGTGCAGCACACAACAGAGCATTTTTATAAGGCATGGCAGCACTATTTGAGCTATTTGGAAGCGGATTTGCCAGTTGTCTTAACTAAGGTGTTTGTTTAACGAGAATGGTTAGATTTGTTAATCCCTGGGCCCTGGAGGAGGGTCTCCTGAGTTAATACGGATATATATGCAATGCTCCTGTTCCTCTATTTGGAAGCTTTGCGCCGAGCATAGCTGTTTTGTATTTTGTGTTTTTTTTTTGGTTTTTCTTTTTTTTGGTGTTGCTTTGCACAGTGTTCGGGTTTGTTTTGTATTAGAGGGTAGGTTCATAGTTAGGAGACAATTGTTGTATTGTAATTTGTGTTTTTTTTCTTTTTTTTATACTGATAATTTTTATTGATTGTATTTTACAATACTTTATATGTTTGTAAAGTTAAAAAATTGCTAATAAATACATTTACCAAAATAAAGGAAAGGTCTTGCCGCAGTTATGCTGAAAGATATTTGAATTTTGGAGAGACGAGAATATGTCAATTGTCAGTGATGTTAGGAGCAGGAAGGTATTGCAGAAAAAATCAACCTGACCAAAGATCTGGTAGGGTAGACAGCACATCTGATATGTGGATCATTGGGATTCCCGGGTCAGTAGGACCTACACAAGGAGGACAGAATGGACCTGAACTGGCAGCAATCGCCGACATGTGGATCATTGGAATTCCCGAGTCAGTAGGATATACACAAGAAAGATGGATGGACCTGAACTGGCAGCAATCTCCGGTATATTGATCATTGGGTTTCCCTGGTCAGTAGGATCTACACAAGATTATACATTAGAGTGGTGCTGGAAAAGCACAGCAGTTCAGGCAGCATCCGAGGAGCAGGAAAATCGACGTTTCAGGCAAAAGCCCATCATCAGCAATAGAGGCAGAGTGCCTGCAGGGTGGAGGGATAAACGATCGGAGGGTGCAGTTGGGGAGGAAGAATTAGAGAGTACAATAGTTGAATGGAGGTGGGGATGGAGGTGATAGGACAGGGAGGATGTTGGGGGTAGGTCGCAAAGAATACAATAGGTGAATGGGGATTGGGATGGAGGTGATCAGTCAAAGAGGAGGGTGGGGACAGGTAGAAAAGAGTACAATGGGTGAATGGGTTGGGGATGAAGCTCAAAGAGGAAGGTGGAATGGAAAGGTGGAAAGAAAGATAGGCAGGTAGGACAAGTCATGGGGACAGTGCTCAGCAGGAAGTTTGGATCTGGGGTGAGGTGGGGGAAGGTGAAATGAGGAAACTGGTGAAGTCCATATTGATGCCCTGGGATTGAAGTGTTCCGAGGTGAAAGATGAGGCATTCTTCTTCCAGGCGTCGGATCGTGAGAGAGGGGCGGTGAAGGAGGCCCAGGGCCTTTATGTCCTCGGCTGAGTGGGAGGGGGAGTTGAAATGTTTCGCCACAGTGTGGTTTGGTTGGTTGATGTGGGTGTCCCAAAGATGCTCCCTAAAGCGCTCTGCTAGGAGGCGTCCAGTCTCCCCAAAGTAGAGGAGACCGCATCAGGAGCAACGGATACAATAAATGATATTGGTGGATGTGCAGGTAAAACTGTGATGGTTGTGAAAGGCTCCTTTGGGGCCTTGGATGGAGGTAAGGGAGGAGGTGTGGGCGCATGTTTTGCAATTCCTGCGGTGACAGGGGAAGATTCCAGGGTTGTTGGGGGGCGTGGACATGACCAGGTAGTCAAGGAGGAAATGGTCTTTGCGGAAGGCGGGAAGGGGTGGGGAGGGAAATATATCCCTGGGGGTGGGGTCCCTTTGAAGGGGGCGGAAATGTCGTCGGATGATTCGGTTTATGCGAAGGTTAGTAAGGTGGGGGGTGAGCACCACGGGGGTTCTGTCCTTGTTACAGTTGGAGGGGTGGGGTCTCAGGGTGGAGGTGTGGGATGTGGACGAGATGCGTTGGAGGACATCTTTAACCAAGTGGGAAGGGAAATTGCGGTCTCTAAAGAAGGAGGCCATCTGGTCTGTTCTGTGGTGGAACTCGTCCTGTTGGGAGCAGATGCGGCGGAGGCAGAGGAACTGGGAATACGGGTTTGCATTTTTGCAGGAAGTAGGGTGGGAAGAGATGTAATCCAGGTAGCTGTGGGAGTCGGTTCATTTGTACCACTGTAATCTAGAATCTGGTTTCCAGCATCTGCACTCCTTGTTTTACTTAGGATCTATACAAGAAGGATAGGATGGGCCTGAACTGACAGCAATCTCCTGGCAGGCAGATTTGCTATTGTAACTCAGGAGGGTTTAAATTAGTGTCGTCGGGGTGGTGGGGGTGGTGGGGGGGGGGGGGGGGGGGGGAGGGAGGGCGTGGGAACCAGAGCTGAAATTCGACAATACAGTGACTGAGGAGGAATTGGAGACTAAAACCAGTGCAACTAAGGCTAGCAACACAGAAGCAGAGGGCACTGAACACAATGGGACTTGCAACCTGAAGTGTGATTAGTTTCATGTGAGGAATCTAGCAGGTCAGAACTTGGAGCTTGGGTGAGTACATATAATGACAATGTACATATTACAGAGGTTTGTTGAGAGAGGGACAAGAGAACAATCAATCCAGTGGGTTGAATATGCAGTGAGTGGCTGGAGACAGTTGTTTAAAGTTAAATAATTATTTAGTACTCTATCGAAATCGGACCATGAGTAATGCAATGTACAGATTGAAGTGACAAAGGAGGAAACTCGAATTGTCTGTCTACAATATTTTCTGATTTACTGATAGTCTTTTGTAATTTCCTGTCATTGGAAAACAGCAGCAGAGAATTTACATCAGAGAATTTCAAACCAAATATCACGTCAGTATCTGATGTGTTTGGCTGAAGTGTATTTATTTCAATGCAAGGATAATTATGGGTAAACAGATGAATTTAGAGCCTGAATCCGTACATGGGACTCCGATGTTGGAAACATTATAGGGACTTGGTTGAAAAAGGGACAGGACTGGCTGCTCAACTTTCCAGGGTTTGGTTGTTTAATAGAGCTAGAGGGGAAGGTAAAAGAAAGGGATGAGTTGCATTACTAATCAGGAAGAATGTTACACCTGCACTTAGAGAGGACGTACTGGAAAAATCATTGGGGCAACATGAATAGGGCTCAAAGATAAGATGGATGCAAGTCTGCGGTAGGGTAATACTGTAGTCCCTCCTACAGCCACCAAGAAATTGAGGAACAAATATGAATGCTGATTACGGAAAAGTGTATTTAAAAAAGAGTTGCCTGAGTGAGTGATTATAATATCCCAATATTGACTGGGAATCCCTTAGAGCAAGAGGCTTAGATGAGGTAGAATGTGTTACGTGCATCCAAGAAAGTTATTTTCAGCGGTATGTGGATAGTCTAACTACAGGAGGATCCATACTGGACTTCATATTAGATAATGGGTCTCTCCAGGTGACTGACCATTCAGTGGAAGATCATTTTGGAAAACTAATTATAACGCCCTCAGGTTTGAGATAGCTACGAACATGGACTAAGTCAGGACCTTGTGGAAGTTAATACGTTGGCAGAAGGCAAATTACGCCAGCATAAGGCAGAAGTGACGGGCTATTAATTGGGAGGCTTCGCTGTCAGGCAAATCCAAATTTTGAGTGGTGGAACTGTTTATCAAATACTGATTGCAATATCGTTTGGTGAATGTCCTCCAAACTGCTCGAATTTTAATCTATTTTGTTTGAACAGATATTTCCAGGACACTACATGTCAGAAAACAGGAATGTACTGTGTCCTTCGCAGGACCAGCTTGTTTCTCCAGGCACTGAATGTCTTTATTGTTGGTCAGAGAACCTCAGAACTAATACATCACAGACGGAGGCAATTTATCCCATTGTACATCCACAAACTCTCCAACTGTACTATCTGAAAGGAGAGAGAGTTATTTGAGACAGACTGAGAGAGAGGGAGAGAGAGAGAGAATGACACAAACTGCAGCATTAATAAGAGACAAAAATGATTTCATTTTAAAGTCCTCAGTCTAAATCTATTATTACACGACAATACAAGCACTTTGCATCAATTGAAACCACGCGTCACTCCATTCTGTTGCAGTCTATTTGCTCCTGCAACAAATTCCCTCAATCTTACATCATCCAAGTTGTGACAACACATCAGCAATTACATTTTCACATCCTGCCACGCGTACAATTTTCAGATTGAATGGCTGCAGTAATAAGCTCCATGTAAACCATCTGGAAGCGCAGTCCTTAAATTTCTCCAAAAGCTTTAATGGGTTATGATCAGGACATAAAATTGTACAAGACCCATTACTGACAATATAAATGTTGGATCACCGAGCTCAAGATCTCCTTCTCAATCGTGCGATATTTCTGATGAATATGCAATTTCCTGAAGAAATAACCAATGGGGCTTTCTATCATCTCATCGTCGTCTAGTAAGAATACAGCACCAACACCCACATCACTCACATCAATAGCCATCTTGAGTGACTTTGTGTAATTAAGCGTATCTGACACTGGGGCAGTGGTTAACACAGCTTTCAGGCTGGCAAATGCCTTCTGACATTCTACTGTCCACTAAAATATCCAGCACTTCTTCAATTAGTCAGTCAGTGGAGCAACCACACTACTATAATTTTGTACAAACTTCTGGTAAACCTGTTCACTACTAGGAATCATAGTCCCGCTGTGTTTGTCAATGGCATGATCAGGGCCATCTGTCCATGCCTGACAAAATGGCCCAGGGACATGCCTCGGACTTTGGCGAATTCACACTTAGCCACGTTTATCACCAGCCTGCCTCCCAAAGTCAATTAATTAGTTCCAATAAAGGGTGCAAATGTTCCTTCCGTGTGTGACTAAAAGATCAAAGTTTGTCGATGTACACCATACAATTGGATAATCCAGAAATGACTTTATTGGTTAGTCTTTGAATTGTGGCTGGCACATTTTCCATACAAACTGGCATGACTTTAAGTTGGTAAAGTCTATTCAGTGTTACAAAAGCCGAAATAGTCTTCACTCTTTCGGTTAAAGGTACCTGGCAGTATCCTCTGAGCAAGTCCAAATTGCAATTCTAAGTTGCCTGTCTTACTTTTGCAATAAAGTCTTCCCAATGTGGAATCGGATATGAATCTGACTCTGAACCACATTAACTTTGCCAGTCTGCACACAATTATGGGTACCATCTGGCTTTGGCACCATTACTATGGCTGAACTGCAGTTGCTGCAAATCACGTTGTTGCTGTTGTTTTTGGAACATGCGTTCAGTCTGTCTTTGAACATACGCCAACTTTCTTTAGTGTAAGTGTGTAAGCATATTGCTTAACTGGAGCCAACACCTCCTCTCAATTTAATCATTCCCTAAAATTAGACACACAGTTCAAATATGTTTTCGTTGAACTCTGACTCACTAATTTCTCCTTAATTATTTTCAGCGTTACTCTCAGCTCATGCCCGAAAACTCATTCAAATGAACTGAATGTGGTAGGTTCATTTAGTGCATCCCGACTGGCAAGATGTACAAATGGAATTCCTTTATCCAGTCGTTTGGAATGCCTTGACGATAAGTCCTCGATATGGTCTTCTCTAAGCACACGAATTGTCTTTAAAGTCTAAATCCACCTTTCTAACATTCCCTTTCCATCCTTGTTTGTCAGCAGTGGATAAGCTATCCATACCTTCCATGCATAATTTTGATGTAACTTTTGACCCTTGATCTGATTGTATCTCTATGGGTAGTCTTTACCGAGTTAAACATTGGTGTACCTCTTCTACAATCCTTCTCGCAGTAGTATTGCACAAATGGAATGGCCTCTGCATATCTAATGGACTCATTTATTTTTGTTAAAAAATACTGACTCCTACTTTTTGTTTTGTGTAGGAGTCCTCCTCAATCAAGTAAGATCCTTGTAAAAGGTTCCTCAAAGGGTAATAAAGGTGCGAATTTTATTACTGCATGAGATTTTCCGGTTGCATGACATGTATGACATTTCTGGCAATTTTCAACTCCATCTTCATGTAGTCCAAGCCAGTAAAAATGTTTTTGTATTTTGGCGTGAGTTCTTCTCACTCCCACAATGACTCGTGTGCTACCTGCCACACCTCCTTTCTATAAGTCTCCGGTAGTGGATTTCTGCCACTTTCCCATCTGTCTGAATGTCTGATGGTCTCCATTTCGTCAACAAGACATCATTTTTAAGTTAGTAACATTTGGGAACACACTCAGATTCTTCATCTGTGTTTGCTTTTCAATGCAATTGCTTCAGTTTTTCATCTTTCTGTCGTAGCTGAGTTAATCTCTCTAAACTAAAAATATCCATTTGTTCTCCATCTGTTCTTGTTTTGTCTGACCCGTTCAATCAAATATAGTCTCTCATAATTCTGCTTTAACTTGCTTATCTGTACCCTTTGATTTCTTCTCCTGTGTCAACTGGTGGGTTTATGACCTTGGTATCTCTCCGTTAACGTTTTCCAGTGTTTTCATGATTCACATAACAATGATGTTCATTGTATTGTATTTAGAATGTGAGATAATCCATACACAAGTATGTTGAATTATTGCCCTCTATTAGAATGATGACGAAGTTATTGATTTTTACTGCCCAATTCTAACAGCACAACTTATCACAACAAAAATCTTCACTTCTGACCGAAAAGTCGGTGATTCGGGCAGGACACTCCAGGAAAGCCTTATGCCCCAAACGTTGACTCTCCTACTCCTTGGATATACTGCCTGACACGCTGTGCTTTTCCAGCGCCACACTTTGCGACTCTGAGCTTCAGTCCTCACTTTCTCATTTTCCCTCCGTTGTCTCGTCTGGTCTGAAGTAATCTGAGAGTTACAGATGCGCTTGCAAGGAGTTTTATGGTCATGGAACATGCAGAGGGAGGAGTGAAAAGGCTGTTGTATGGAGACTTGCAGGGGTTGTTAGGTTTAATTGAGATGTGGGTGAGGGTATCCCAGTTGGAATGCTGAGATTAGGAGGTGACATGACAAATTATTGAATTCTGTGTCCTCTCAAATGGAGAGTTCCTAAATCATCCAACAAGTGTGTCTTGGGCATGTTGACAGAATGGAAGCATGTGACGTGTGAACTTACTTCCTGCATGGTGAGATTCCTACAGCCAGGCAGCTAGTGATGGACCAAAGGGTCCGCTTCAGGAATGCTGAACAATGGTATGACTGTCTTGAACATCGACTATACATGGTGAGAGTCCCTATTGGCTGAGAGAAATGAATGGGAAGGTATCCATTGGTTTGACATGAGCTGTCAGGGTGACCTTCGACGCTAAAACTAAAGGCAATACCTCATAATGACACTCTGTAATTGTTAGGGAGAAATTGGTGATAGAAGCTGTCTCTTATGAATCAGTCTTTTCATCAAGCAGTAAAGTTACATTGCATTGAGGCACGCCATCTGAAATACATTAGAGCACCTTCCAGCAACTGAGCACGCTGACAAAGAAAGTAGTTTCAAGGAAATATGATGTGCTTCACATGGCCACAGACACAGAAATGTACATGCACACATACACGCGTGAAGACACAGATACAGACACACAGAGACACAGATATGCATCCACAAAGACACACAGACACAGATACGCACACACCCCCACACAGAGACACATACAGACACTCACACACACATACAAACACACAGAGACAGACACAGATACATACATACACAGATACACACACGTGCACACACACACACACAGAATTCCAGATACACACACAAACAATCACAGAACAAAATGACATATTGTGTTAAGAATGAGCAAAGCTACACCTCAGTCATCACATCTTGACTCTTGGGAGGTGATGTGTCATTGAAATTTGAGAGGTTATGTCTCCACATTACTTTTCAGGTGGAATGCTGAATGATATTTTGAGGTAAATGGGGAAGTAGTAATAATGTCCATGGTTTTCTCAGAGCAATAACCTCTTAAACATAGAAGATAGGAGCAGGAGGAGGCCATTCAGCCCATTGAGCCTGCTCTGCCATTATCCTGATCATAGCTCATCATAAGACCATAAGACCATAAGACATAGGAGCGGAAGTAAGGCCCATTCGGCCTATCGACTCCACTCCACCATTCAAATGCTGATGGGCATTTCAACTCCACTTACCCGCATTCTCTCCGTAGCCCATAATTCCTTGTGACATCAAGAATTTATCGATCTCCGTCTTGAAGACATTCAGCGTCCCAACCTCCACTACACTCTGCGGCAATGAAGTCCACAGGCCCATCACTCTCTGGCTGAAGAAATGTCTCCACATTTCGGTTCTGAATTTACCCCCTCTAATTCTAAGGCTGTGTCCACGGGTCCTCGCCTAACGGAAACAATTTCCTAGCATCCACCCTTTCTAAGTCATGTATTATATTGTAAGTTTCTATTAGATCTCCACTTAATCTTCTAAACTCCAATGAATACAATCCCAGGTTCCTCAGCCGTTGCTTGTATGTTAGACCTACCATTCCAGGGATCAGCCTTGTGAATTTCTGCTGGACACGCTCCAGTCCCAGTATGTCCTTCCTGAGGTGTGGGGCCCAAACCTGGGCACAGTACTCCAAATGGGGCCTAACCAGAGCTTTATAAAGACTCAGTAGCACAACGGTGCTTTTATATTCCAACCCTCGAGATAAATGACAATATTGCATTCGCTTTCTTAATCACGGACTCAACCTGCATGTTGACCTTTAGACAATCCTCAACTAGCACTTCCAGATCCCTTTGTACTTTGGCTTTGTGAATTTTCTCACCGCTTAGAAAGTGGTCCATGCTTGTATTCTTTTTTCCAAAGTGCAAGACCTTGCATTTGCTCACATTGAATTCCATCAGCCATTTCCTGGACAATTCTCCCAAACTTTCTAGATCCTTCTGCAGCCTCCCCACTTATTCAGTACTACCTGCCTGTCCACCTAACTTCGTATAATCGGCAAACTTCGCTAGAATGCCCCCAAGTCCCTTCATCCAGATCATTAATATATAACGTGAACAGCTCAGGCCCCAACACTGAACCCTGCGGGACACTGCTTGTCACTGGCTGCCATTCCGATAAAGAAACTTTTATCCCAACTCTCTGCCTTCTGTCAGACAGCCAATCCTCAATCCATGCCAGTAGCTCACCTCGAACACCATGGGCCCTCACCTTGCTCAGCAGCCTCCCATGTGGCACCTTATCAAAGGTCTTTTTGAAGTCTAGGTAGACCACATCCACTGGGTTTCCATGGTCTAACCGACTTGTCACCTGTTCAAAGAATACCAACAGGTTTGTCAGGTACGACCTCCCCTTAGTAAATCCATGTTGACTTGTTCTAATCTGACCCAGCTCTTCCAAGAATTTAGAAACCTCATCCTTAATGATGGATTCTAGATTTTACCAACAACTGAGGTTAGGCTAATTGGCCTATAATTTTCCATCTTTTGTCTTGATCCTTTCTTGGACAAGGGGGTTACAACAGCGATCTTCCAATCATCCGGGACTTTCCCTGACTCCAGTGACTTTTGAAAGATCTCAACCAACGCCTCCGCTATTTCCTCAGCCACCTCCCTCAGAATTCTAGGATGTAGCCCACCGGGGCCAGGAGATTTATCAATTTTAAGACATTTTAGTTTTTCTAACACTTTCTCTTTTGCAATGGCAACCATACTCAACTCAGCCCCCTGACTCCCTTTATTTATTGGGATATTACTTATGTTTTCCACTGTGAAGACTGGTGCAATTTACTTATTACATTCTCCTGATATTTCCTTATCTCCCATCACTAGGCTTCCAGCATCAGTTTGAGTGGCTCGATGTCTACTTTTGCCTGTCGTTTCTTTCTTATGTATTGAAAGAAACTTTGACTATCGTTTCTAATGTTACTGGCTAGCCTACCTTCATATTTGATCCTCTCCTTCCTTATTTCACTCTTTGTTATCTTCTGTTTGTTTTTGTAGCCTTCCCAATCTTCTGATTTCCCAGTGCTCTTGGCCAGTTTATAGGATCTCTCTTTTTTTTAATACAGTTCCTGACGTCCTTTGTCAGCCATGGCTGTCTAATCCCTCCCCGGATAATTTTTCTTTTCTTGGGGATGAATCTCTCCACAGTGTCATCAATTATACCCACAAACTCCTGCCATTTTTGCTCTACTGTCTTCCCCGCTAGGCTCTGCTTCCAGTCTATTTTCGTCACTTCCTCTCTCATGCCCTCATAATTACCTTTATTTAACTGTAACACCATTACATCCGATTTTGCCTTCTCTCGTTCAAACTGCAGACTGAACTCTACTATATTATGATCGCTGCTTCCTAAGTGTTCCCAACTTAATTTCATCCAACTCAATAACCTAATCCTGTCTACTCCCCTTTGAACCCATTTGCCTTAAATGCTATATCAAGCCGCGTCTTCAATACATTCAATGTTTTGGCATCAATTAATTCCCGTGGTAATGAATTCCACTGGCTCATCATTCTTTGGGTGAAGAAATGTCTCCTTTATCTCTGTACTAAATGATCCACCCCAATCCTCAGACTGTGACTCCTGATTCTAGCCACTCTCATCATCAGGAACATCCTTCCTGCATCTACCCTGTCTCGTCCTGTCTCGTTTATAAATCTCTATGAGCTCCCCTTTCATTCGTTTAAACTCCAGCGAAAACAATCCTAAGCTGGACAATCCGTCCTATTACGTTAGTTCCACCATCCAAGCAAGAGCATCCTTCGTCAGAAAAGGAGACCAAAACTGCACACAGTGTTTGATGTGTGGCCTCACCAAAGCTCTGTATAACTGTAACAACACATCCCTGCTCCTGTACTCGAAACATCTCACAATGAAGGCCAATATAGCATTTGCCTTCTTTACTACCTGCTGCACCTGCATGCTTACCTTCAGCGACTGGTGCACAAGGATATGTGGGCCCTGCAGCACACTCCCCTCTCCCAATTCACAACCAACCAGGTTGTAATCCACCACCTTGCTTTTATTTCCAAAGTGAATAACATGGCATTTATCCAAAATAAACTGCATCTGCCATTGATTCGTCCTTTCACCCAATCTGTCCAGATCATGCCATAGGATCTCTGCATCCTCGTCACAGTTCACCCTCTCACCCAAACTGGTAACATCTGCAAGCCTTGAGATGTTACATTTTATTCCTTCATCCAAATCATTAATATATATTGTTAATAGCTGGCGTCCCTGTGGCACCTCACTCGTTACTGGTTGCCAATTTAACACGGATCCCTTAAGCCCCACTCTATTTTCTCTCTGCCTATCAGCTTTCTATCTATCTCAGTCCATTTACTCCAATCCCATGTGCTTTAATCCTGTACAGTGATGTCTTAAATGGGGCATTGTCAAACACTTTCTGAAAGTCCAAATATACCATATTGATTAGTTTCCCTTTGTCAACTCTGACAGTTATATTTTCACAGAATTTCAATAGATTTATCATGGATGGTTTTCTCTCCATGAATCCATGCTGACTCTGTTTGATCCTGCCACGGCTTTCTCAATGCTCTGCCATAAAGTACTTGACAAAGGATTTGAAAATTTTCCCCACTCCCGCCCTGAGGCTTACTGGTCTATAATTCCCTGGTTTCTCTGTATCTCCCCTTCTGAAAGTTGGAGTGGCAGTAGCTGCCCTCCAATCTGCAGGGACTGTACCAAAATCTAAAGAATCCTGACAACCAAAGAATCCACTATTTCTGGAACCATTTCCTTAAGTACTCTGGGATGTAGATTTATCAGGCCCTGAGGATTTATCGGGTTCAATCCCCTCAATGTCCCAGCACCATTTCTCTGTTAATATTGACCTCCCTCCGATCTTCCCTCTCACTCAATCTTGCATTCTCCAGGATTTCTGGTTCCTGATTTCTATCTTCGAGTCAGAGAGTCCTACAGCACAGAGACAGGTCGTTTGGTCCAAACTGGTCCATACTGACCAAAATGTCCACCCATGCTAACCCCATTTCCCTGCATTTGGTCCACATCCTGCTAACCCTTCCCTATCCATGCATTTGTCAAAATTGCTTTAAATGTTGTTCATGTACCCACCTCAACCTCTTCCGCTGGCAGATCATTGCATACAGCAGCCTCCGTATAAACAAATTGCCCGTCAGGTTCTCGTTTATACGTTTCCCCTCTAACCTTAAACTAATGCCATCTAATCCTCGATCCCCCAACCCTGGCAAAAAGGACTGGGTGCGTGCCTCTCATGATTTTGTACACTTTTCTAAGATCCCCTCACAGTCTCCTAGACTCCCGAGAAAAGCAGTTCTATCTTGTTCAGCCTCTCCTTATAACACACATCTTTGAGTCCTAGCAACGTCCTTATAAACTTTCTGCACACTTTCCAGTTTAGTAACATCCTTCCTCGGGCAAGGTGACCAAAACTGAACACATGCTCCAACTGCAGCCTCACCAACCTCCTGTACAACTGTCGTTTTTTGTGAAGACCAAACTAAAGTATGTATACAATTGCTCAGCTGTTTCGTTGTCCTTTGTTATACATTTCCCCAATTTCTATCTGTACGGACCTACATTTGTCTTCATCAATCTCTTTCTCTTCACGTACTGTAGAACCTTGTAGTGTCAGTCTTCATGTTCCCTGTAAGCTTACTTCCTTTTGCACTGTATTTTCCCCATGTTAACCAATTCTTTAGTCCTTCTTTGCTGAATTCGAAACTGCTCTCAAACATCAGACCTATTATTTTTCTTGGCCAATCTCTATGCTACTTCCTTCAATTGGATGCTACCTAATTTCCTTTATAAGCCATGGATTGGCCTTGTTATTCATTTTGCTTTTGTACCAGACAGGAATAAATAGTTGTTGCAGTTCTCCCATGATTTCCTTGAATATTTGCCAATGCCTATCTACTGTCACACCTTTAAGCACCTTCCACTAATCTATCAACGCCAACTCATGCCTTATATATCTTCATGGTTTCCTTCACTAAAATTCAGCAGCCTAGTCTCCAAATCAGCTGGCTCACTCTCCATCTTGAGAAAAAGTTTTATCATCCCCAAGAAGTCTCACGCAGCTAGATAGGCAATGATTCCCTTCTCATTACCCAGTACCCAGTCTAAGATGGCCTGCTCTCTAGTTGGTTCATCTGCATGTTGGTTAAGAAAACCATCCCGTATGTACTCCATGAATTTCCCCTGTTAGACATTGTGGCTTTGTGATTTGTCCATTCTAGATGCAGATTAAAAGCACCCATGATCACCGATATCTCCATATCACATGCTTGGCTAATTTCCTGTTTAATGCTGTTCCAACATGACCACTGCATTCTGGGTGTCTGTGTATGACACCCACTAATGATTTTTGTCCCTTGGTATTTCACAGCTCCACCCACACAGTCTCGACATTGTCGAAGCTAATGTCCTAAATAGAGATGAACAAAAATATGTGAACAGGAATTGCGATATTTTTTGCTCAAATATTGATCGTGGTTTGATGCTAATTAGCCTTGTCGACTTTCAATGAGTTGCTTCGTAAAATCTGGGACCGCCAGCAGAAGGTGATGAGCTAGAACATTTGTGGAATTGCATTCTCAGTAAATGAACGTCAGATACATTTTGTAGAGATTTTCACAGTAGATGCAATGACAGTGCTTCTCCAGCAGGTGGAAGTGAGGGCTGATAGTAGATTCTTCAACCAACACCTTCACTCAAAAAATGTTAAGGCACAAAAAAGATTGACTGAAGCTCTTTAATTTAATATCATTTATTGAAGAAAATGGTGGAGACTTTTAAAAAGGATGTTACAGCAGAACACTGAAAATGACTTTGCAAAAAAGAAATCTTGCCTGATAAAAGTATTGAAATTCTTGAGAATTTTGATTTTCTGAAGGTGTTTGCTAGCACCCATGCATTAGATTACTGAATAAGATAGGAGCCCTGACTTTGGAGGTACTCTATTGACATGCAGAGAGGATGTTTGAAATCCCAATCAGAAAAGTTTGATCAAGAGTTTTATTTTCGAGTATGTTAATCTATGGAGTACCATATAAATCTGTTCTGGGGACACAAAAATTTGCAAAATACTTTCATGACTTAGATGAGGCAAGTAAATATATTGTATATATTAGGATATATATTATAGTATTAATGAGAAGGGAATCATTGCCTATCTAGCTGCGTGAGACTTCTTGGGGATGATACAACTTTTTCTCAAGATGGAGAGTGAGCCAGCTGATTTGGAGACTAGGGTGCTGAATTTTAGTGAAGGAAACCATGAAGATATATAAAGCATGAGTTGGCGTTGATAGATTAGTGGAAGTTGCTTAAAGGTGTGACAATACAGTTGATTGACTCAAAAATTTGGAGCGCAGGCAAGTGGTGAGTATTAGACAAAAATATGTTTGTGGAGGGATACAGAGAGGACAAGAGAGTGGACAAGGAGCTTTGTATAATAGTGTAATGTGTATGAAATAAATGAGAACAGACATAAGCAGTGAAGTTATGCATTTTAACGGGCAAGATAGAGATTGAATTCAGAAATCTATAGGGAGTCCACACCTCCGAACCACAAAAAGTTAGCTTTTAATTTCAACTGTCAATAAAGATGGCAAATGTCATGTTAATCTAATAGAATATTGAGATTAGGAACAGTCAGATAGAGCAGCTCATGTGTGGCTGAGGGGCTGCTGCAGGGGTTAGAATCCCCATTTTCAATCATTGGGATCTCTTCAGGGATAGAAATGACCTGTATAAGAGGGACCTGAATTGGAAGGGAACCCATATTCTTGTGGGGAAATTTGCTAGCAGTATGCTGAAGGTTTTAAACTAGTAAAGGGGGCGTGGGGGGTGGCAACCAACAAGGTAGTGAGAAAAGAGAAATTTTTGAGGTGAGTTGCGGTGAGAAATTCTTGGAGTCAAGGCAGACAACAGTTTGGCAAGAGCAAGGTAAGACTGCTAAACTGCATTTGCTTAAATGCAAGAGGCCTGACATGTGAGACAAATGAACATAAGGCATAGATGAGAATGTGGAACAAGGATATCATTACCATTACAGAATTGTGGCTCAGGGATGAACAGGACAAGCAGCTTAATGTTCCAGGATATAGATGCTATAGAATGTATAGACAGAGGAGCAAGAGAGGAGGTGGAGTGTTGTTTTTGGTTATACAGAACATTACAGCTGGATGCACAGAGGATATTTCTTGGAGGCTGCCCAGTGAAGTTATATGGATGAAACTTAAAAATAAGAAAGAGTTGATCACCTAGCTGGGATTGTAAAATGGGCCTCCGAACAGTCAGTGGGAAATTCACAAGCGAATATGAAAGGAGGTATCTGCTATCTGTCAGAAAAATGGATGATGGTAGGGAATTTTAACTTTCCAAACAGTGTTTGGTATAGTGTTAAGATTTTGGAATGTGGAGAAATTGGTTAAGCGTGAACAAGAAAACGTTGCTATTCAATATGTGGATGCACCTACTAGACAGTTCGCAATACTTGACCTTCTGTTGGGAACCAAGGCAGGGCAAATGACTGAGGTGTCCACAGGAGCACACTTCACGGAAAGTAATCATAATTCTCTTGCTTTATTAATAATGGATAGGAGAAAGGATAGAATTGATTTAAAAATGAAGGTTTCAAATTGGTATGTGGTAAGTTTTGATGGTATTAGACTTTGAGAAGTTGGTTGGGGGCGGTTATTCACAGGTAAAAGGACGGCTGACAAGTGGGAGGCCTTTAAGAATGAGACAATGAGAGTTCTGTGATGGAATGTTTCTGTTTGTGGGAAGGGCAAGGCATGGGAAAAGGTCAATGATGAGACAAATTGCAACTCCTGTCCAGAAAAAGAAGGAGGCATTCATCAGATATAGACAACTGGGATTGAGTGAATCCTGAGAAGGGTATAAGGGCAGTCGGAGTGAGGGAAAAAATGGGACATGAAATAGCTTTGGAATATAGAATTAAGGAGAATCCGAAAAGATTATAAAATTATTTTAAAGTAAAAAGAATAACCAAAGAGAGAATACAGCCCTTAAAGATCAACATGGCTTTCCATGCAAGGAACCACAGGAGATGGCAGAGACACGAAGCAAATATTTTGCATCAATATTTACAGTAGACAGGAGCATGGAAGCTAAGGTCCTTGTGAACTAAATAATGTGATCTTAAAATGAGTTCATCTTAGAGAAGAGGAGGTGTTGGAGGTCGTAACGTAGAGAATTGGAAATAAATACTGGAGAACTGAATGGGCATTTCCCAGATTTTGTGGGAAGCTAGGGAAGAGATTCCTGGACCCCTTGCTGAGATATTTGTATCGTTGATAATCATAGATGAGATGCCAGAAGACTGGAGAATGACTAATGGGGCAGCATTGTTGAAGAAAGTTGTATGGAAAAGCCAGTGAACCATAAACTGGTGAGCCTTTCACCCCAGAGATGCTGCCAGACCTTCTGAGCATTTCCAGCAGTTTCTGCTTTTGTTTCTGGTACACAGCATCCACAGTTCTTTCAGATTTTATTTAGTAGTCAGAGCATTACTTTTTGGATTGGAGGTCTGTTAGAACATAACAACATCCAAACATAAGAAATGCAACCAGGAGTAGGCTATCTAACACCATGAGTCTGCTCTGCCTTTCAATAGCAGCATGGATCATCTTTCAATGGACTGAGACTCCACTTACCCACCCGCTCACTATAATGTTCATTCCTTTACTGTTCAAAAATTTATCTTCACCTATAAAACATTCAACAGTTTAGCCTCAGCTGCTTCACTAGGCAGGGGATTCCACAGATTCGCAACCCTTTGGGAGAAGACGTTCATCCCCAACTCAGTCCTAAATCTGTTGCCCTTATTTTGAGGCTATGCCCTGTAGTTCTAATTTCACCCATCAGTGGAAACAGAGTCCCTGATTCTGTTTTATCTATCCCATTTATAATTTTACAATCCCCCCTCCCCCATTCTTCTGAATTCCAATGAGTATAATCTCAGTCTGCTCAATCTCTCCTCACAAGCCAACCCCCTAATTTCCAGAACCAACATGGTCAAACTCCTCAGCAAACCACATCCCGGTGCCATCTCATGTCAGGCAATGAAAAGTGTACAGAGAACTCCAGGCGTGGCCACACCAGCGCCCTATACAGCTGCAGAAAAAAGTCCTAATTTTCAACTCTATCCACTGGCAATGAAGGACATTATTCCATTTGTCATCCTAATTAGCTACTGGACTTGCAAACTATACTTTTGTGTATCATGCACAAGAACACCCAGGTCCCCCTGCACAGCAGCATTCTGTATATTTTCACCATTTTAAAGTAGACCACTTTGTTATTATTCCGGCCAAAATGGATGACCTCATGTTTACTAACATTGTACTCCATCTGCCAGACCCTTGCCCACTCCCTTAAGCTGTCTATATCCTCCTGCACACTTTGCTCCATCACTCATTTAAATGTCTTCTGAGAACTACAACACACTATACTTGGGTCTCTAACTCGAAGCAATCTATCTGAATTGTAAACAATTGCAGTCCCAAAACTGATCCTTGAGACACACCACTTGCCACTAATTGCCAAACAGAAAAACATCCATTTATCCACAATTTTTGCCCAATTTTTCCATTCTGTTAGTTCACCAATCTTCTGTCTATGTTAATGCATTGTCCGTAACACTGTGCATCTTTATCTTATGCAGCAGCCTTTTGTGGAGCACCTTGCTGAATGCCTTTTGGAAATCCAGATAGACCACATTCACCAGTTCCCAATTGTCTACCACACTTATTATGACCTTAAAGAATTCCAATAAATCAGTTAGACATGACCTGTCTTTCATGAACCCATGCTTTATAAAATAAATGTGATGTGTTGCATTTTTGTAAGGCAAACCAGGGCAGGACTTATACAATTAATGTTTGGGCCTTGGGGAGTTTTGCTGAGCAAAGAAACCGAACGATGCAGATGCATCATTCCCTTGAAAGTGGAGTTGTAGGAATAAGGATGGGGAAGAAGGTGTTTGGCTTGCTTTCCTTCATTGGTCATAACATTATGTGGAGGAGTCGAGATGTCATGTCTCAGCTGTACAGAACATTTGTGAGGCCACATTTAGAATTATTACAGACAAATCTGGTTGACCATTTCTATGAAGGATTTTGTGAAACTTGAGAGGGTGTGGAAAATATTTCCAAGAAAGATGCTGGAACTGGAGTGTTTAAGGTATAAGGTGATGCTGAATAGGCTGGGGCTTTTCTTTTCCCTGCAGCAAGAGGAAAGAAGGCTGAGGAGTGGCCTGAACAGGACTTATAAAATCATGCAGGGCATTGATATGGTAAATAGCCAAGGCCTTTTTCCTCAGGTGGGAGAGTCCAAAACAAGAAGACAGCAGATTAAGGTGAGAAGAGAAACGTTGGAAAAGAAACTGAGAGGTAACCTTTTCACATGTATGTATGGAAAAGCTGCCAGCGGTAGTGGTGGAGGCTGGTTCAATTACTGCATTTAATAGGCACCTGGATAGGTATATGAACAGGTAACATTTAGAGGAAGATAAGCCAAATGTTTGGCAGATGGTACTCAGTCAGATTGGGATATCTGGTCAGTGCAGTTGGAGTGAAGGGTCTGTTTCGGTGCTGGATATTTGTATGACCATAATGTTTGTTAAAACTGAAAAGAAGCTCTATTTTTACCACAGCTGGAATACTGTGACCTGTTCTTGGGACACATATCACAAACAAAAGGTATACTGGAATGTGAGACAATCCACATGAGGTTTAGTCGACTAATCATGAAGATGGAGGGACTGTCTTGAGAGTAGAGATTGAGTCGTTTGGGCCTATACTCATTGCAACACAAACGATTCAGTGGTTACATTCTGAAACATCTATTATTTTCAGGAAACTTGATGGTGTAAATGCAGAAATGTTGTTTCCCCTTGTGGGAGAGTTTCGGACCAGGGAGTAGAATCTCTGAATTAGAGGTCACAAATTTCGGCCAGAACAGAATTTTGTCTCTCAGAATGGAGTGAATCTGTGGAATTTGTTTCCACAGAAGACTGTCGAGGTTGGGTCATTTAGTATTTCGAAGGCTGAAATGGACAGATTATGATTTGGTAATTGAATCAATGCTTTCAGTTAAAACCCTGAAAAGTGGAGCTAAGGATTATCAGTTCAGCCATGATGTCATTGTTTGGAAGGCCAAATTCCATTGGCTGAACAAGCTGCTTCTGGTTCCCTATCATTGACCTTTGCTCTATGTTAGTCTTTTCAGAATTATATAGGCCTCATTTAAATTAACCTCCATTTCATGTTTGAAGCCCAGCTGCTTCAATCGCTCCTCATCATGAAAAAAGACAGGGATCGCCTTTCTCCCAGTTTGATGTCATTACATTCTGACTCTAATGCAGTGACTACATTTATAGTCCTCCAGTTCTGTTGAATATTTGTCAAACACGACCACAGTTGTCACAGAAAAGATTAAAGACAGAACAAAACTACATTTAAACTACCATATCAAGCACACTGTCAGCATGTGTTGCATGGAATACACACATTGCATATTAGAGCTGTCTCAGCACTCAACCATTAAACACTGCAAGGGCTGTTCATAGATGATTTGTGTATGTGTGTATGTATGTCTGTGCTTGTCGAAGTTAATCTACTTGTATAACAAAATTTCGATGCATAGTGTTGTTCCCTTTTTATTCTGGTATCAAGCATTTCAAAATCAGAAAGACAGTGGCTAGGAGATCAAGCCCCTTTAAATGGCTACGTCATATGTTTTCCGTGATTGTGCAGCTCATGTAATGTACTGGGTAAATCTCCCACTATATTGCGCTGTCGAATGCAATCATGTCAAATACATTTTGGTTTAGACACAGTGAAGAGCTGCATCCAGGATTCCCTAAAAAAAAGCTCCCAGCGTAGGTACAACACAGAGTCGTTACAGAATAAATCGACCTCTACAATATTAAACATTCCATGAGATGTGCAGTGAATGTTAATTATAATCTAAATATGCATTACACTGAACCATTAAACATTCCTCAGCCAAGAATAATACTGCTGAGATACATGGAAAACAGCATCACAGTAAAGTATTGCAGCCTCATTCCTATCAAGCATTTTTGAGAAAATCTGGCTGTACTAACTCAAATCTCTCGAAAGAAATGGATTAATGTAGCTGAGAGGATATGTTGGTGAGGTGTTGGCTTCAAGTTATTAAGGAAAACATTGTCCGATTGTGGAGAGGCAAAGCAAGGCATCAGATATAAAGAAAAATGGGGGGAAGGCAGGAGGGGAGAGAAAAAGAGAGACAGAAATATTAGCCAATGTATCTCTTAATTATAGTTTTTTTTACTAAACATGAAAATTGATACCTCTGTCATTCAACAACCATACAACTTATGTATTAGAAAGTCCTAACATCAATTAGTATTGGAATCCAATGAGTTATTTACATTTTTTTCCACAATTCGTGTCGGGAAATATAATTGGGGTTTTGTTTTCTGTAATTTATTCTGAGAATTCTATTTCTGTGTTTATTTACATAAATGCTTAATTGGTTTCAAAGAAGTGATGGTGACAGCAAAGCAAAGAAGTGATTTGTTGGTAAGATTCAAATCGAAACAAGATTATTTTAAGAACGTTGACCATTTTCAGAAGGGAATACAAATTTATGAAGACGAATTGCAACAGATTTTATTTATTTCTGGACGATAAACACAATTTAAAACTTTTATTTAGGTTAAAAATCCAGTGCTGAAAATTCTGCAATTAAACATCAATGTTGAAATGGATCTACTCTGAATGTCCCACTGATTTATATTGTAGTCCGTTTAGACGGTGCAACATCACTCAAAGTGCATTTTAGAATATTCACGTGAAATACTTGAAATGACATAAGGAACTGTCGCAAAAATTACATTTAATTGATATAGTTGTTGCGAGGTTTTATTACACGTATTACTTTCTGGTTAGGGTCAGCAATGAGTCCCTATCCCCAATTGCCCATTGAATAACTTGCTAAAGCCACTTCAGAACACAGTCAATTACTTCCCAGTGGGTCTGGAATCTCATGTCGGCCAGACCATGGAAAGGTGACAGATGCCTTGTCATTCGTGAACCAGCTGTTTTTGTATTTTTTTTCCATTACATGGTCACCATTTCACTTTCTTTCCGATTCCAGGCTTTCTTTGAATTCAAATTTCGCCCTGGGCAAACGATGGTATCCAAATCCCCGTCCATTCAGCATCAAACTGGAGTTTGGGAATACTGGTGTCATGATATCACCACTGTGATCCTAATATTGAAAATGCACAGAAAGCGATCACAAACAGAAATGCAATAAATCTGACACTTTACATCATGAACAAGTATTGGAGTGCAATACTGGCAAGAACTCTCTTGCTGTTCATAGCAACATCACAGGAGACTTTGCATCCAATCATCAATCTTAAATGTGAACCGGACTCTGTCTGAAGAGCCTGACTCACTGTCATTTGCATTTTTTGAATTTTCACTGACTTATGAAAAAGTTAGTCACATATTCCAAGAAGGTGGCCATCAGCTACCTTTTTGAAGGCCTGCCATCTTGTTCGGCTAATTATGGTTGATCTTTCTTAAGAAGCTTTATTACAACCAAATGGCTTCTCAGTCGAGACTGCAGTGCTGGAAAAATACAGCAGATCAGGCAGCGTCCAAGGAGCAGGAGAATCGAAGTTTCGGGCATGAGGCCTTCGTTAGGATACCTGATGAAGGGGTTATGCCTGGAATGTTGATTTTCCTGCTCCTCGGATGCTGCCTGATCTGCTATGCCTTTCCAGCACTACACTCTCAACTCTGATCACCATCACCTGCAGTCCTCACTTTCTCCTGATGGATTTCTTAGTCAGGTTCGGCACAGGAAAGGACCATCACCTTATTGTTCAATGGGTAGGGCAGGCCAGGTAGGAAGGTCAGACGTCCTCCTCTGAAGGATAATACTGAACCATGTAACATGCTTCAAATCTTTGGTAGCTATGCCATTATCGTTCATTATTCAAGCATTTTCATTTCATGCTCTTTTATTAATTGAAGCTACCAATGTCGGGACTGATTCTGGAACTTTACTCCAAACATTTTTATTGCTTATTACAGACTCATAATGCCTCCTCCACCACTTTATCAAACTGTCATGTTAGCTTCAATGATTTTTTTATTGACTCATGGAACATGGTGGTTGCTTTTAGTTGTCTGTACATGTCCTTCAGCAGATGGCAGTAAGCTGCCTTTCTGAAATAACATGTTCCAAAATGGCCTGAGGAAGGGAATTCCAGATTGGCCATTTTTTGTACCATTTCGCCATTTGTAGCACCCGAGCTACAAATCTTCTTCCAAACTTTGAACACCTACGGGCGAGAGACGCTAAGACAAGCCAGGAAATGGGATTCCTGTGCCAACCGCCTAAGCGCCACACACGAACAACTCCGGTTCCTGCATGAATGCCGAAAGAATCGAATCCTTCCACCAAGTGTCAGATACAGGCCACCAGTCAACAACCCACAAGCCAGGGACACAGCCAGACAGAATGGATTCAGGATGATCCAGGTAATGATTACAGACGCTCACAACAGACTTCACAAATACAGACAAGAAATTGCGCGCCAAAAATCGTTAATTTCAAAAACCACCGATCATAAATGGACCCGGACCACAGAACAGGCCATCACCGTAGGACAGAACAGGACAACCCACCGCAAAAAAAAGGCTCGAAAAGGAGGAATGGCCAAACTAACACACAACAGAGAGGACACCACAACACACACCTGGGTTAGACACCTCTCCCACAGACAGCTCACAGACATGGAAAGAACAATACTGGCCGAGGGACTCAAATACAATCACAGGGATGCCAAGACAGCAGACTTCCTAGCAGCACTAGAATGCACACTCAGGAATAATCGACTGACAGAAAAGACACAACAAACAGTGAGACAAAGAATCGTACCTCTGATAACAAGGAAAATACAAACACAAAACCTCAACACCAAGGAGAGGGAAGCACTAAAATCACTAAGAAACGATAAGAACATAATCATTCTACCAGCAGACAAAGGCAAAATGAGGGTCATCCTGGACAAAACAGACTACATCCAAGAAGTGCAAAACCTACTTGCAGATACCAACACCTACCAAAAGAGTAAGTTTGACCCCATCTCACAGCTCACCAATAGGATAAACAACACACTGAGGAACCTACAAAAAAAGGACAGATAACCAGGTTTGACCTACAAAGAATGAAACCTGAAAGCAGCAACAGCCCCAGATTCCATGGACTACCTAAAGTGCACAAACCAGACATCCCACTCAGCCATAGTATCACTACCAGGGACAGCATCACACAAACTGGCTAAAGAACTACATCAGAAACTGAAACGCCTGATCAGCGGATCCAGACACTCTATACAATCAACACAGGAGTTCTTGGACATCATCAGAAATATACACATAGACAGGGAAGAAACCATGGTCTCATTTGATGTAACGGCACTGTTCACCTCTATGGACAAAACACTAGCCAGAGAAACATTAGTCAACCTGCTGGACATACAGAACAGACAACAGGACGTTGAACCTATCAACAAAGACGGCATGCTCAAACTACTGGACCTGTGCCTCACAACACACTTCACATTCAACAACCAAATATATGAACAAATCAACGGCACACCCATGGCCTCACCCATTTCTGGACTCATAGATGAAGCGGTAATGCAAAGATTAGAACAAACAGTCTTACCGCAAATTCACCCAAACTCTGGGTCAGATATGTGGATGACTCCTTTGTAATCATTACAAATACAGAAATAGAGAACACACACCGGATCATCAACGCCACACTCACAGGAATCCGATTCACTAGAGAGGAAGAAAAGGACAACCAACTCCCATTCCTAGACGTGATGGTACAGAGAACACCGAACGGAGAATTCACCACAAAGGTATACAGGAAAGCCACACACACAGACCAAGTCCTGAACTACGAAAGCAACCACCCCAACACACACAAAAGAAGTTGCATCAAGACACTATTCAAAAGGGCCACAACACACTGCAGTACACCAGAACTGCAAAAAGAGGAAGAAGAAAACCGATACAATGTATTCGCCAAAAATGGAAACCCGCGCAATTTCATCAACAGATGCCTAAGGGAAAGACAACGGAATGAGGACATGCCGCAACCCAAAGGACTAGCCACACTACCATACATCAGGAGCATTTCTGAACTGACAGCCAGACTACTGCAACCACTAGGACTCATAACAGCACACAAACCAACAGCCACTCTCTTTCAATAACTCACAGAACGAAGGACCCGATACCCAACGTGAGCAAAACCAATGTAATGTACAATATCCCATGCAAGGACTGCACAAAACACTACATAGGACAAACAGGAAGACAGCTAACGATCCGCATCCATGAACACCAACTAGCCACGAAACAACACGACCAGCTATCCTTAGTAGCCACACACGCAGATGACAAGCAACATGAATTCGACTGGGACAACACTACTATTATAGGACAAGCCAAACAAAGAACAGACAGGGAATTCTAGAGGCATGGCACTCATCCACAGATTCAATCAATAAGCACGTCGATCTGGACCCAATATACCAACCACTGCAGCGGAGAGCTGGAACTGACAACCGGAAGCGGCACATTCAAACCACTACAAATGCTGGAGGAAAGATCACAGAAGCGCTTCACAGGAGGCTCCCAAGCGCTGAGGATGTCACCTAGACAGGGAATGAAACGTCTGCAACATAAATTCCCAGCTCCGAACAGAACCACAACAACGAGCACCCGAGCTACAAATCTTCTCACAAACTTTGAGTGTATGTATGTCCTATATCTCTCAGCCATGTTTCTGTTATAGTTGGAAAATCCCATTCTCCAGAGCCAATCCATGCTCTGAACTCGTCTGCCTCACCAGTCAGGCTTCATGCGCACCAGTTAGCCAACCACCCTCACCAACTCCACCTCCACCTCCCAGCTCCACAACCACCACCACCAAGGAATACTGGTGTCCCTCTGGTTCAAATCCTACCCGTTCCCCCCACTTGTTCAGGTCACCTCTACCCCAGAAGAGATCCCGATGATCCAAGAACTGAAAACACTTGCCCCTACACCAGCTCCTCAGCCACACATTCATCCTGCCTATCTTTCTATTTCTATACTCACTGGCACGTTGCACTGGGAGTAATATGGAGATCACTGCCCTCAACATCCTGCTTTTTAACTTCTTACCTAATTCCCGATACTCATTTCACAGGAGCCCATAACTTTTTCTACCTCTGTCATGTGGATTGATGTGCAAAATGACCTCTGGCTGTTCTCCATCCACCTTCAGAATGTTCAGCAACCACTCAGAGACACCCTTGACCTGGAACCCCGGGAGGCAGCACACCATCCTGGGGTCTCCTCTGCAGCCACACAGTCTCCTGTCTGTCCCACTCACAACTGAGTCTCCTATGATGAAACAGGAAATGGAAAACAGAGACTGTCTTGAGCTACCTCCAGACAGGACTGTATTTTGAAAGTGGAGTATTTTAAAATGATACAGTGAGGATCCATGACCAGTGTATAAATAAAGTGGTAATGACATAGGTAGCAAGACTAGTGAATACTGATCAAGTGATATCGTCAGTTTGATCGACAAAATGCAGTTCAATAAAAGCAGGTGAAGCTCTTCACAAGTATAGGGAGGGCAAGGGGATCTTAGAATTGAGGGGCAAGCAATGGCCATTAAATATCATTGGCAGACACTATTAAGGAAAACCTACCCGATATCTTATGACTATAGTCAGAGTCAGAGGATTCCTAGCTAAAGTGTGAGGCCTGTTGGAAACCAAAGGGACAATCAGTGCATGGAGCCAGAGGAACTAGGTGAATTATTCATTGACTATTTCCCATCAGTATTAAAACAGGAGAAAGGCCTTGTAGCCGGGGATTTCAATCGGGATGGTGAGGTTCAAGAACATCTTAATATCAAGAAAGAGGTATTAAATGTTTTCTCAGGCATAAAGGTGGGGAAATTCGCCGTGCCCAATGAAATGTTTCCCAGGCTGCCACGGGAGGTCAGGGAGGAGATTGCTGGGTCCCTGGCAGATATATTTAATACTTTGCTGATCACAGGTGATCTGCCGAATGACTGGAGGATCGCTAATGTGGTTCCTTTGTTCAAGAATGGCAGCAGGGGTAGGCCAGGTAATTACACAGCAGATATCTGACAACAGGGATGAGAGAAATCATTGGGAACAGTTCTGAGGGACAATTAGGGAGAGTCAGCACGGATTTGGTAAAGGAAGATCCTGTCTGATAAATTCAGCTGACTTTTCTTTGAAATCACTATTTAAAATATTGAGGGCAGTGCAGATGATGTGGGTTCTTTGGAGTTCACTATGGCCTTTGACAAAGTCCTATATGGAAGGCTGCTCCAACAAACCAATGGGATCCAAGGCAAGTTAGCATATTGAATCCACAATTGTTGGAGGGTTGGTTTTGTGTTTGAAATTCTTTCCCCCACGGGTGTACCACAGGGAACTGTGCAGGAACCATTAATGTTCCTTATGGGCATTAATGAATCGGATGTGAAAGCAGAAGGTATCATTACTCGTTTTGCAGATGACATGAAAGGTGAGGCTGTTGTTCACAGTGAGGGGGATGGTCTCAGGCTGCAATCGGAATGTTGAGGCTGGGACAGAATTTCAAGAGAGCTATTTAACTAGACAAGGCCTGCAAGAATACAGCAGATATAAGGGAAAACTGATCAATTAAACTACTTTATTTCAACATAACATGCCTAACAGGTAAAGCAGATGAACCTGGTGCATGGACATGGGACTGGGACACCATAGGTATGTCAGAAACGCAGCTGAGGGAGGGACAGGGCTGACAGCTCAATGTTCCAGGATACAGATTCTACAGGATGGAGAGAACAGGAGGTGAGAGAGGAGGGGATTGGAGTTTTTGATCAGTGAAACATCACTGCAGCACTTAGAGAGAATATTCCTGGGGATCGCCCAGTGATGCCTTGATGGTGGAATTGAGAAATGAGAATCGGTCATCACTTTGATATAACTGCACTACAGGCCCTCAATAGTCAGTGGGAAATTGAGCATCAAATATGTCGGGAGGCCTCAGATATCTGTAAGAATGATAGCGTTGCAATGGTCAGGCATTTGAACTTTCCAAACTTAGACTGGGCCTGCCAGAATATTCACAGCTTGGATGGGAGTGATTTGTTAGGCATGTTCCATAAAACTGTCCCAGTCAAAATGTCAATGGTCGGACTGCAGGAAAGCGTAAATCCTGTCCTCCACTTGGGAAACAAGGTAGGGAAAGCGACTGAGGTGTTCATGGGGAAACACTTTGGCAAAGTCACGACAATTGTATTAGTTTGAAAACAGTGATGGAAAGCACATGGCTGGTTCACAAGTAATTGATCATTACTGGCCTTGCCTGAATCCAGAAGGTATGAGTCAAGAGCATTTAACTATTGATTGTGGAGGCAATTTGCAGGTAAAATGACGTCAGGCAGATGGGAAGCTTTCAAAGGAGGTAAAACGAGAGTTCAGAGCCAGCATATTCCTGTAAGTGTGAAGAATAATGCTGATGAAAGTAAGAAAACCTGGATGACTGGAGATATTGAGTTTCTGATCAAGAGAAATGGAGCACGTGTCACATATAGCCAGCTGGATTATTGAAATCCGTTGAAGAACATTGCGGTGGAGTAATACACTTAAGTGGGAAATCAGGAGGGCACAAAGGGGACCACAGAAAGCTCTCGCAGATCAAACTGAGGAAAATATAAGTATATTAACAACAGAAGATTAAATACGGATGGAATATGGTACCTTAATGATCAATGGGGCCAACCAAGTTTGGAACCAGAGGAGATGGCTGAGACCCTAAACGAAAATTTTACGTTTCAACTTACTGTGGAGAAAGACTGGCAAACTCAGGGAAATAAACAGTGATGTCTTCAAAGGAGTCAACATTACAGAACAGGAGGTAATGGAGGTTTTAAAATGCATAAAGGGTAGTCAAATTCCAGGGAACTAATCAAGTATATCCCTGGATATTGTGGGAAGATCAGAAAGAAATTGTGGGATCCCATAAAGATATTTTTCTATCACTGACAGCCACGGTGGAAGCCTCAAACTCACTCAGTCACCAACACACTGTCCCCCTCACACTCACTCCGCCATCGTTTCCCTGACAGGGTCACACTCACGCAGTCACCATCACCCTGAAACACTTACACTCAATTTATGTAAACTAACCTGATGGAAACATACATACACTCCATCCCTGTCACCCTGAGACACTCAGTCTCTCTGTTCCTGTCACGCTGAGGCGCTCACGCAGTCTTTGTCCCCATCACCCTGACCCCCTCACACTTCGTCTATCACTGTCACACTGACTCTGTTGCAATCACTCAATCTCCGATAGCTTGTCCACCTCACACTCACTCTATCACCGCCATACTGACACCCTCACACTCATTCTGTACAGTCAGTCTGAAACGCACACACTCACAACCTCACTCTCACCCTGAACCCCTCAAACTCACACACTCACTATTACCCTGATCTGCTCCGATTCACACTGTAACTGCAACACTGGCTCCCTCACACTCACACCGTCAGGGTCCCGCTGAACCCGTCACACTCACACGCTCACCGCCACCCTTACCCCTCACACTCACACCGTCACCGTTACCCTGACCCCTTCACACTCACTCAGTAGTACTGTAAACATAACCCCCTTCAAACTCAGTCTCCGTTAACCTGACCCCCTCACAATCACTTCATCACCATCACCCTGACCCCCCTCACACTCTCTCTCTTTCACAGTCACCCTGACCAGCTCACACTCATTCTGTCACTACCAACATAACTCCATGATACTCATTCAGCCATTATCACGCGGACCCTATCCGACTCCCTCCTTCACAGTCACACTGACCCCTTAATCTCACTCCATTCTCATGATCCTGACTTCCTTATACTCAATCATTGATTGTCAAACTGAAACTCTCATGCTCACTCCATCACCGTCACTCTGATACCCTCACTCTCCTGCGGTCAGCCTGATCCAGTCACACTTGCTACCTCCCTGTGTCCCTGAACGCACAATTCAAACCCTCACTGCCACGCTGAACACCTCACACCCACTCTGTCACAGTAACCGTGTGTACATGGCACTAAGTCGCTCATCGTCATTGATAAACCCTCCCACTTACTGCATCGCTGTCACCCTGACAACGTCATACACACACTCAGTCATCGTCACCCTGATCCCGTCACACTCACTCCCTCACCATCACCCTAAGCCCTTCACTCTCTCTCTTTATGACCATTACCTGGTCACCCTAACCCCCTCACTCCATCACCATAACCTTGACCCCGTCTCACATACTCCGGCACTCTCACCCTAAACCCCTCAAAATCATTCGGTCACTGTCAACCTGATGCAGTCACACTCATTCCCAAACTGACCCCCTCACACTCGGTCCATCTCAGTCATCCTGATCCCATTATACTATTCCTGTCACTGTCACCCTGAATCACTCACACTCACTCCGCCACTATCAACCCTATACTATCACACTTTTCCATCACTGTCAGCATGACCCACACACACATTCACTCCATCACCGTTGCACTGTCCCGCTCACACTCACTCCGTCACTGTCACCCTGATCCTAGACCCCATCACAGTTACTCCATCATCATCACCCTATCCCTGTCACACTCTCTCCATGTGGAGCACCCGGTCATCTTCACACTCTCTCCATCATAGTCACGCTCACCCCGCACAATCATTCTGTCAGCATAACCCTGACGCCTCTCACTCACTCCATGACTTCACCCTGACCCCATCAGGTACACTCTGTCACCGTCACCCAGAACCCATCAAAATCACTTGGTCACCATCAAACTGACCCCAAATCTGTTACCCGGACACTCTCATTCTTACTCCATCACCGTCACCCTGAGCCCTTCATACTCTATCGATCACTGTCACCCTGACACCATCACACTCACTCCAGCACCATGACCCTGACCCCTGCACACACACGCTGTCAGTGGCAACCTGCCCCCCTCACAGTCACTCCATCAGCGTCTCCCTGACCCCCTCATACTCACTATGTCACTGTCACACACACACAAACGCAGACATACAGACATTTACTCTATCATCGTCACCCTGACCGCCTCACACTCACTCCATAACCATCAGCCAGATCACTCAATGCACTTAGTCACCATTACCCGGACCCCCTCACACTCACTAAATCACCGTCACACCATCACCGAAACATTGATCCAGTCACACTCACTCCATCACTGTCAACTTGTGCCCCTCACAATCTCTCTGCCCCCTTACTCTGAGGCCCTCACACTGTCTTTGTCTCCGCCATCCTGACCCAATCACACTAACTCCACCACTGTCACCCGGTACCCCTCTCACTCATTCTGTCACTGTCACCCTGGAAGCTTTACATTCACTCAGTCACTGTCACCCTGTACCCCTCACTCTGACCTTCTGGTATTCATCCGTCATTATCATCTTATGTCGTCATATTCACTCCATCAGCGTAATCTATCACACCCGTCCCACTTGCTCCACTACCATAACCCTGGCACCCTCACTCTCAATCCGTCATTGTCACAATAGACAGTAGACAATAGGTGCAGGAGTAAGCCATTCTGCCCTTCACGCCAGCACCACCATTCATTATGATCATGGCTGGTCATCCTCAATCAGTATCCTGTTCTTGCCTTATCCCCATAACCTTTGAAGGTCTTTGACTATCCTTAAGAGCTCTATGCAACTCTTTCTTGAAAGTTTCCAGAGACTTGTCATCCACAGCCCTATCAGGCATAGCATTCCACACACCCACCACTCTCTGGGTGAAGAAGTTTCTCCTCAATTCTGTTCTAAATGGCCTATTCTGTATTTTCAAACTGTGTCCTCTGGTTCGGGACTCACCCATCAGCAGAAACATTCTTCCCACCTCCAGAGTGTTCAATCCTTTAATAATCTTAAACGTCTCATTCAGATCTCCTCTCAGCCTTCTAAACTCAAGGGTAGAAAAGTCCAGTCGCTCCAATCATTCAATGGAAGACAGTCCCGCCATTCCGGGAATTGATCTCGTGAAACTCCGCTGCATTCCCTCAATAGCCAGAATGCCTTTCCTCAAATTTGGAGACCCAAACTGCACACAATATTCCAGGTGCCGTCTCACCAGGGCCCTGTACAGCTGCAGAAGGACCTCTTTGCTTCTATACACAGTTCCTCTTGTTATGAAGGCCAGCATGCTGTTAGCTTTCTTCACTGCCTGCTGTAACTACATGCTTGCTTTCATTGACTGATGTACAAAAACACCTAGATCTCGTTGTACTGCCCCTTTACCCAACTTGACTCCATTTAGATAGTAATCTGCCTTCCTGTTCTTGTCACCAAAGTGGATAACCACACATTTATCCACATTAAACTGCATCTTCCATGCATCTTTCCACTCACCTAGCCTGTCCAGGTCACCGTGTAATCTCCTAACATCCTCTTCACATTTCACACTGCCTCCTAGCTTTGT
The DNA here is from genome assembly GCF_047496795.1 of Chiloscyllium punctatum. NCBI lineage: Eukaryota > Metazoa > Chordata > Chondrichthyes > Orectolobiformes > Hemiscylliidae > Chiloscyllium > Chiloscyllium punctatum. The sequence continues at coordinate 36,138,425 of NC_092761.1, read as the reverse complement.
ATCATCAGCAAATTTGCGAATATTACTTTTACGACCATTATCTATATTATTAATGTCTATTGTAAAAAGCTGCTCTCCCAGCACTGATCCCTGCAGTACCCCACTGGTCACCGCCTGCTATTCTGAAAGGGAGCTGTTTATCACGAATCCATGTTTCCTGTCAGCCGACCAATTTTCAATACAAATCGGTATTTTGCCCCCAATACCATGCACCCTAATTTTGCTCACTAACCTCCTATGTTGGCCTTTATCAAAGTCTTTCAGAAAGTCCAGGTACACTACATCCACTGGATCTCCCTTGTCCATCTTCAGAGTTACATCCTCAAAAAATTCCAGATGATTAGTCAAGCATGATTACCCCTTCATAAATCCATGCTGACTCTGACCTATCCTGTTACCGCTATCCAGATGTGTCATAATTTCATCCTTTATAATTGACTCCAGCATCTTGCCCACCACTGAGGTCAGGCTAACTGGTCTATAATTTCCTGCTTTCTCTCTCTCTCTCTCTCTCCTTTCTTGAAAAGAGGGACAACATTAGCTACTCTTCAATCTGCAGGAGCTGATCCTGAATCTATAGAACATTTGAAAATGATCACCAATGAATCCGCAATTTCTACAGCCACCTCCTTCAGTACCCTGGGACGTAGACCATCAGGTCCCAGGGAGTTACCAGCCTTCAGACCTAACACCATTTCCTGGCAAATATAAATTCCCTTCACTTCAGGTCCTTCAGCCACTATTTCCTCTGGGAGATTGCTTGTGTCTTCCACAATGAACACAGATCTAAAGTCCCAATTTAACTCTTCTGACATTTCATTGTGCTCCGTAATATGTTCACCCGTTTCTGTCTTCAAGAGCCCAATTTTAGTCCTAACCATTTTTTTCTTCCATTCACATTCCTAAAAAAGCTTTACCATCCTCCTTTATATTTTTGGCCAGTTTAACTTAGTACCTCATTTTTTCTATGCGTATTTCCTTCTTAATTATCCTCTGTTGTTCTTTAAAAGATTCCCAGTCGTCCGTTGTCCCACTCATCTTTGCTATGTTATACTGTTTCTCTTCTGACTTTATATGTTTCTTAACTTCCCTCTTCAGCCACGCCACACCTGCCTCCTCTTAGGATCCTTCTTACTTTTTGGAATGAACTGATCCTGTATCTTCTGCATTATACTCGGAAATTCCTGGCTCCACTGCCATCCATCCTTGTTGGAGTATTGCACCATTGAACTTTGGCCAGCTCCTCCCTCATAGGTCCATAGTTACCTGTATTCAATGAAAATATTCTTCAGTTCACTTCCGATTGTACTCTCTCCCTTTCCAATTGCAGATTAAAACTTCTTATGTTATGGTCACTACCTCCTAATGCCTCCTTCTCTTCGACGTCCCTGATCCAATCTAGTTCGTTGCACAACACCAGATCGAGAATTGCCTTCTCCCTGTTATGCTGCAGCACCAGTTGTTCAAAGAATCCATCTCGGAGGCACTCCACAAGCTCCCTTTCTTGGGTTCCAGTACCATCCTGACTCTCCCAGTCTTACTGCATGTTGAAATCCACCATATCTTTGCGACATATCTTTGTAGTAATATCTTTGCGACAGGCCAATTTCAGCTCCTTATTCAACTTACACGCTACATCCAGACTACCGTTTGGGGGCCACGAGGCTCTTTCTACCCTTAGAATTTCTCAGCCCTATCCATATTGACTCCACATCCTCTGCTTGTAGGTCCTCCTTTGCAAGGCACTGAATACCATTCCTGACCAACAGGACCACCCCACCCCCCTCTGCCCGTCAGTCTGTCGTGACGATAGAATATAGCATTGAATATTCATTTCCCAGGCCCTGTCCACTTGAAGCCACGTCTCTGTTATCCCCAAAACATCGTAACTGCCAATTTCCAAATGAGCCATAAGCTCATCTATCTTATTTCTAATGTTTTGTGCATTCATATATAATATTTTTAATTTGTTACTACCCTCACCCTTCCTATCAATCCCTATTTCACTTGACCTTACGGCATGATCCCTTTGTGAGTTTTCAGCTCCATTGATTCTGTTGTCTTTCTTGACTTCTCTTGTTCTAACTTTCCCTTCAGTATCCTTCTTAAGCTTTCAGTTTGTCCCCTCACCCCCGCTATTTAGTTTAAACGCAACTCTATTGATGTGACAAACCTGCCTGCCAGAATGCTGGTCTCCCATCTATTAAGCTGCAAGCCGTCCCTCTTGTATATATTACCCTTACTGCAAAACATGCCCCAGTGATCCAAGAGTTTATGTCCTTGCTTCCTGCACCAGTTCCCCAGCCACGCGTGCAAGTCACTTATCTCACTGTTCCTGTCCTCTCCAGCCCGAGGAACTGGAAGCAAACCAGAGATAACCACACTAGACGTGCTGATTTTCAGCTTTCTTCCGAGTTGTCCGAATTCCCGCTGTAGAATGTCCCTCCTCCTCTTCCCGACATCATTTGTGCCGACATGTACCACCATCTTTGGATCTTCACCTTCGCCCTTGAGCACTCTGTCTGCGATATCCTTTATCCTGGCACCAGGAAGGTAACACACTATCCTGAAATCCCGCCTGTTGCCACCGAAACCCTGTTCATTTCCTCTCACTATGGAATCCCCTATTACCATGGCTCTATATGATGTCTGACTCGTCGGGTCTGCCTCCACGCCAACTTTTCACTGGCAGACCTGACCGCCTCGGGGACTGGCAGTGTCATCTGTCTCTCCTGTTTCCAAAAGGTTCAACCTGTTCCGAACAGATACTTCCACTAGGGCCTCTAGCACTTGTCTCCTCTATGCCTTCCTCACCGCATTTTCCCTTCTGGTATGCTCAGTGTATTCAACTCGCTGAAGGTACTGTTCAGAAAGATCTCATTTGCTTGGATGAGCATGAGGTCATCGAGTTCTTTATCAGTGCTACAATATGCTCGGTCAGAGCTGAAGGTGCACACATTTTCCACAGTTATACGAGCCAGATACACCAGAGTACTTGACCTCCAACATCATGCACACAGAACCAGCTTTGCAGTCAAGGAATCATACGCAGACACGAGGAGAATGTGCAAACTCCACATGGACAGTCGCCCAAGGTGGGACCTGAACATAGGTCCCTGGAGCTGGGAGGCAACAGTGCTAACCACCGTGCCACCATAGGACCTGGGACTTATAACACACCTACTTAAATAACAGTCGCTCAACTACCCATGTAGCCTCTGCGCTCCGACGTCACTTCCGCCCACCTCCCGCTACTCTCTGCTGTACCCAGACACTGACACACTACCTGCAATCACAATCACCCTGTCACCGTCACCCTCCAACATCACCATACCGATCACCCCTCACAATTATTCTGTCGCCATCTCCTTGATGCCTCGCACTCATCCGTTACTGTCGCGCTGTCTCCCACACACTCACTCTCGCAGCATCACACTGAACCGCTCACACTGACTCCTTCACAATTACCCTGACACGGTCAACCTGACCCAGGCAAACTCACTCTCTCCCTGACCTCCTCACAGTCACTCTGTCACCATCACCCTGAGCCATTCACATTCACAACATCATATTCACAGTCACACCCTGACATTGACTCCATCATCATTACCATGACCTTCTCACACTCACTCCGTAACAATCAGCCTTACTCCCTCACACTCACTCCATCACTGTCACGCTGACACCCCAACGCTCACTCTGTCAGTCACCCTGACACGCTCACATTCACTCAGTCACTGACACCTGCAAACCCCACAGTCAGTCACTGACACCTGGATCCCCTCACACTCATTCCATCACCGTTTCCCTGAACCCTTCATACTCACTCCGTAATTGTCTCCCTGAAACCCTTATGCTCACTCAGTCACCCTTTCCCTGACCCACTCAAACTCACTCCGTCATTGTTTCCATGACCCCCTGACGCTCACTCTGTCACTGTTCCTTGGAAAGGGTCACAATCACAAAGTCACTATCACCCTGAAACCCTCGCAGTCACTGCATCAGTTACAGTCTGACAAACATACATGCACTCTGATCCTGATATGCTGAGGTACTCACCATCACTCTGAGCCCCTCGCACTCTCTCTGTCCCTGTCACCCTGACCCCGTCGCACTCATTCCGTCACTGTTTAGCTGGCACACAAACGCACATTCTGTCCCTGCCATGCTGAGGCGCTCACAGTAACTCTGTCACGTTCAACCTGTGCCCCTCACAATCTGCCTGTCCCCGTCACCCTGAGGCCCTCACACTGCCTTTGTCCTTGTCACCCTCACCCCCTCACACTCACTCCATCTTTGTCACATTGACGCCGACACACTCACTCCGGCTCCATTACGCTGCCCACCTCAAACTCACTCCGTCACCATCGCCACCACCTAGCACACTGTCGCATTGGTCCCATTGCACTCACTCCATCAGGGTCACCCTGAACCCACCAGACCCACACCATCACCATCACTCTGACCCCCTCGCATTCACTCCATCAACATATCCCTCACCCATTCACACACACTCGATCACCATCACCCGGAACTCCTCTAATTGTGGGCGGCACGGTGGCACAGTGGCACAGTGGTTAGCACTGCTGCCTCACAGCGCTAGAGACCCGGGTTCAATTCCAGCCTCAGGCACTGACTGTGTGGAGTTTGCACGTTCTCCCCGTGTATGCATGGGTTTCCTCCCACATTCACTGTGTCGCCATCACTCATAAACCATCAAACTCACTTCGTCCCTGTTATCATGACCACATCAGACTCTCTCAATCTGCATCACTCTGACACTCCAACACCTTCCTCCTGACCCCTTCACGTCACTTATTTGTGTCACCCTGACCACCTCAAAATCGCTCCATCATGGTCATTCAGTTCCGGGATGACGCCCTCACACTGACATGGCCACTGTCACACTGACGCCCTCACATTCACCCTCACCCTGACCCCATCGCACTCACACCATCACAATCACTCTGACCTCACACTCATCCGTCACTGTCTCTCTTGAGTCCTCATATTCACTCCATCACCCTAACCTATGACACCCTCACACTCACTCCGTCAGCATTACACTGAAATCCTCACACTCACTGTTACCATCACGCTGAATCCCCCAGACTCTGTCAATCACCGTCACGCTGACGTCCTCACCTTCACCCTTACTCCAGCATAATCACTCTGACCCCATCACGCACTCCGTCACTGTTAACCTGAAAACCTTAAACTCACTCTGTCAGCGTCACCCAGAACCCCTCACACGCACCCAGTTTCTGTCACCATCTCCCCCCCACGCTGACTTAGTCTCCGTCACCCTAAACCTCCCACACTCACTGTGTCATCGTCAACCTAAACCCATCACGCTCATTCCATAACTATCAGCTTGAGCACTCAATGCAGTTTGTCACCACCACCAAGACCCCCACACACTCACAAAATCACCATTACCCTGTCACCGTAATACTGATGCCATCACACTAATTCCACCACTGTCTCTCTGACATTCTCACACTCGCTCGATCACTGTCTGCCAGAGCCCCTCACACTCACTCTGTCACCATCACTTTGATTCCCTCACAGCCACACACTCACGGTCACCCTAGTCCACTCATATTCATTCAGTCACAGTTTCCCTGACAGAGTCACAATCCCTCAGTCACCATCACCATGACTCCGTCACACTCACTGCATCATTGTCACACTGACACACAGATACACAGTCACCGTCACTCTGTCCCACTCACACACACACTCTACCACCGTTGTGCTGACCCCCTAACACTTACTCTCTCACCGTCATGCTAACGCCCTCACACTCACTCTGCCATCGTCACACCAACTCCCTCACACTCAGTCGTTCACTGTTAACATGATCCGGTCACAGTCACTATGTCACTTTCAATCTGATTCCCCCACACTCTCTCTGTCACCGTCAGTCTGACCCCCTTACACTCATCCTGTCACTGTCACTCTAGCTCCCTGACTTGAACTCTGTCATCGTCACCCTGACCCCATCAGAATCACTCCCTCACCATTACCCTGACGCTCTATCTCACTCCATTCCCGTGACCATTACGTCCTTACATTCAAACCCTTATTGTCACCCTGACAACCTCACACTCACACCGTCACCATCACAAAGAACCGTCACTCTCACACCATCATCCTGACTGGGTCACGCACACTCCCACCCTGTTCCCCTGACCATTCAACCTCAAGCCCTCACTGTCACGCTGAACCCCTAACGCTGAACACTGTCGCAGTAAACCTGACTACATCACACTCACTTCTTCATCGTCATTATTAAACTCTCCCACTTACGCCATCACTGTCACTCTTGACAACTAACACTGAGTCTCCCAATATCACAATGACCGCTCACACACACACCACATCATTGTCAGCCCGATCCACTCACACTCTTTCCATCACTGTCAACCTGACCTCCCCACATTCACTTGGTCATGGTCAGCCTGCACCCCCACACTCACTCCATCACCATCACTCTGCCCCCAACACTCATTCCATCACCATCACCCTGACCCACTCACACTCTCACTGTCACCCTGATCCCGATACATTCACTCCATCACTGTCGCCCTGACACCCACACACTAACTCTATCAATATCACAGTGATCCCTTCACACTAACATCTTCACTGTCACACTGACCCCCTCACATTAACTCCATCACCATCACAATATCCCCACATACTCAGTCAATCACTGTCACCCTCAATCCGTGCCTCTCACGTTGTCACCGTCACATTGGCTTCATCAAACCCACTCTTTCACCATCACCCTGATACCTTCACACTCATTTCACCTCGATCACACCGAGCCCATCACACTCAGTCCGTCAGAGTAACCCTGACGAGTCACAGTCACAAGCATCCTGACACACTCACAGTCAAAAGCAACCTGACCCACTCACACTTACTCAGTCACTGTCACTATGTACACCCCACACTTACTCCGTCAACGTTTCTCAGATCCCCTTACACTCAGTTACAATCAACCTGGCAGCCTCACACTCATTCACTCATTGTCAACCTGACCCCCAAGTACTAACGCCATCACAACCACAATACCCACCCTACACTCAATCCATCACTCACACCCACAACTCTCTGACACTCACTTTGTCATCGTCACACTGACCCCCATCAGAATCACCGCCTGACCCACACCCTGATATCCACACACTCACTCCATCTCTGTCACGCTGACCCCATCACACTCAGCCCGTCTCAATAACCCTGACTCGTCACAGTCATAGACATCCTGACACCCTCACACTCACTCAGTCACCGTCACCATGTCCCCTCACATTCACACTGCCACTGTCACGCTGACCCCCTCACAATCACTCTGTCATCCTGATCCTTCACACTCTCTACATCACCAACACCCAACCCAATCACACACAGTCACCCCGCTACCCTGAACCCCTCACACTCAAAACCTCAATGCCATCCTGCCCACCTCAACCTCACTCTGTCCCCTGACCATCTCACACTCATTCCATGTCTGTCACCCTGGCCACTTCACTCACACTGCCACCGTCACCCTGACCCCATCACATTCCCTCTGTCATCCAAACCCAATTACATTCAGTACGCTCAGACACCTTTAGCCCCTTCACACTCCAACCCTCAAAATCATCCTGATCACCTCAGACTAACTCTGTCACAATGTACCTGACCCCCTCGCACTCACTCCATCAGCGATAACTTTACCCCCTGCACGTAGTCAGTCACCATCACCCTGAACATCTCACAGTCATTCTGTCACTATCACCCTGACCCTCACACACTTATTCCATCACTATCAATCTGAACCCCACACATTCACTCATTCACTATCTTTCTGAAACCCTCACACTCCCTCCGTAACTGTCATGCTGTCCACCCCAGACTCACAAGCTGACGGTCACTTGACTCCTCGCTCACATTTCATTACTGATACACCTACCCCCTTACACTCACTCCTTTACTGTCACACTCACACCATGACACTCCATCTGTCAACGTCACTCTGACACCTTCGCACACTCTCGTTCACCAGCAGCCTGACACCCGCACACTCACTCCATCAGGATCATCTGGATCACCTCACAGTCACTGCAAACCCCTCACCATGATCTCCCCACACTCGCCTGTCACTATCACCCTTACTCCATTCACTCCATCACTGTAATCTCTGATACCCTCACACTTACTCCATCAACGTAACCTTGGCATAATCACATTCACTCTGCCACCATCACAATGACTCACTCACACTCACTCCATCACCGTCACCCTGAATACATCACACTCATACCCTCAATGTCACCTGACACCCCCACACTCCCTCCATCGCAGACACTCAGACCACCTTATTCTCACTCCGTCGCTGTCACACTCTGACACGCAATCTGTCACTGTTACTATCAGCCTGACACCTTCACATTCAAACCATCGCCCACTCCCTGATCTGATCACATTCACTCCATCATTGCTACCTATACTCACTCTGTTGCCCTGACCCACTAATAATCACTCAACTGCCATCACAATTACCGCCTTATGCTCAGAATGTCACTGGCCCATGCATACCCTAACATGCACTCTCTCACTATCACCCTGACCCAATCACACTGATTAGGTCCCTGTCATCCTGTCACTGTCATCCTGTCCTCCTCACACACACTCAGTACTACCACCCTGACCCACTCCCACTAACACCATCACCATCACGTTATTTCCCCACCCTCGCTCTGTCACTGTCACACGCACCCCGAAACTCACATTAGTACCATCAAACTGATTCCATCAGACCCATTGCCTCACCATCACCCTAACACCCTCACACTCCCTCTGTCTCTGTCACGCTGAGCCCAATAACACTCAGTCCGTCAAAGTAAACCTGTTATCACAATCATAGGCACCCAGACCCCTCACAGTCACTGAGTCACAATCACCATGTAGACCTCACATTCACCCTGTCACCGTTTCCTTGATCCCCTCACACTCATTCCATCACCATCAGCCTGATACCTCACACTCACTAGAACACAATCAACCTCACCCCCTCATATTCACTCACTCACTGTCACCCTGACCCCCTCACACACACACTCCTTCGTTGTTACACTGACCTCCTCGCAATCACTCCTTCATCCTGAGCCCCCACATTCACTCCGTCGCTGTCACCCTAATCATCTCACACACACTCCGTCAGAGTCACCGTGACACTCTCACACTCACTCCATCCCCCTCACCCTGCCCTCCTCACAATCATCAGTTCCTGTCATCCTTCCCTTCTCACATTCATTCCATCACCTTAACCTATATCACACTCACATTCACTTTGTCACGGTCACCCTGACGCCCTCAAACCAGTCACAGGCACCTTGACCCCTTCACACTCACTCAATCACTGTCATCCTGTCCTCCTCTCACACACTCAGGTACTGTCACCCTGACCCATTCGCACTAACTCCATTACCTTCTAGCTAATCCCCCTACCCTCACTCTTTCACTGTCACACTCACTCTGGAACTCATTTAGAACCGTCACACTGATCCCATGGCACTCAATCCCTCACCGTCACCCTAACACTCTCACACTCACTCTGTCTCTGTCACGCTGAGCCCATTACATTCAGTCCATCAAAGTAACCCTGTCGTCACAGTCATAGGCACTCTGACCCCTCACAGTCACTGAGTCACAATCAGCGTATACTCCTCACATTCACCCTGTCACCGTTCCCCTGATCCCCTCACACTCATTCCATCACCATCAGCCTGATACCTCACACTCAGTTCGACACAATCAATCTCACCCCCTCATATTTGCTCACTCACTGTCACCCTGACCCTCTCACACACACTCCTTCTCTGTCACCCTGACCTCCTCGCACTCACTCCTTCATCCTGACCCCCTCACACTCACTCCATCACTATCACCCAGACCCAATTACACTCAGTGCACCCCGCCACCCTGACCCTGTCACACTCAAATCCTCAATGTCATCCTAACCATCTCAAACTTACTCTCCCCGCGGGCCACCTCACACTTCTCCGTCTCTGTCACCATGACCCCTGCACATTCACTCCGTCATTGTCAGCCTGACCTCATTACATTCACTTTGTCACCCAGACCCAATCATATTCAGTCCTCCCTGCCACCCTGGCCCCCCTCACTCAGTCAATCGGCGTCACTCTGACTCCATCAAAGTATCTCCTTCAGCAATCGTCTTACCCCCTCGCACATAGTCAGTCACTGTCACCCTGAACATCTCACACTCACTCTGTCACTGTCACCCTGAAACCCTCACACTCTCTCTGTAACTGTTCCGCTTCCCAGTCTCACAGCCACTTGATTCTGTCACCATGATCCCCTCACACTCACTATGCCACTGTCATCCTGACCCTCTCACACACACTCTAACACCATCACACTGACCCCCTCACACTCACTCTGTCACTGTCACCCGGACCACCTCACATTCTTTCCGTCACCCTCATGAATTCACACTCACTCTGTCCCCCTGAAACCCCATACATTCACTCCGCTGTTATCACCCTGACCCTCTAATGCACATTTGTCACCATCACACTGAAGCCCTCACTCTCATTTCATCAGTGTCATACTAACGCCCTCAATCTCATTTCATCACAGTAACGCTGGCACCATCAAACTGTCTCCATCACTGTCACACTAACACCTTACACACATACTCCATCACCGACACACTGATCCCCTTACACTCACTCTGTCACTGTCACACTAACACCCTCACACTCAATCTGTCATCGTAATTCTGACACCCTCACACTCACTTCTTCACCACCAGCCGGACACCCGTTCACCCTCACTCCATCACCGACATCCTGACCCCCTTACACTCACTCAGTTACCGTCACCGTGAATGCCCATTTCTCATTGGTCACTGTCAGACTTACTCTGTTTCTGTCACGCTCACTTGCTGACTCTCACTCTGTCCCCGTCACCGTGACCCCATCAGACTCCCGCAATCACAGTCATCTTGATCCTATCACACTCACTCCATCATTGACAATCTGAATCATTCACTCTCATGCCATCATTCTGACTCGGTCACACAGATGCACCCATACTATCACCCTGAACCCTCAAAATCAATCCGTCAGTGTCACACTGACTCCCTCACACTCAATCGCCAAGGATCACCCTAAACCCCTCACACTTCCTCTGTCACTGTCACCCGCAGCCCTCTCACTCATTCTATCACACTGACCATCCTCATAAACACCCCATCACTGTCACCCAAGCCCCCCTCACACTCACAGTCACTGTCACTATGATCCCCTCAAACTCACGCAGTCACAGGCAATCTGACCCCCTCATAAACACTCAGTCACTGTCACTGTTTCCCTATCACACTAATTACCTCACTGTCACCCTGGCCCATCGCACTAACACAATGTCCATCACACTATCCCACCAGACCCACTCAGTCACTGTCACCCTCAACTCCCTGACACTCACCTTGTCAAGTCACATTAACTCCATTAGACTCAGTCCGCCATTGTCACCATTACCATCTCACGCTCACTCTGTCACCATCACCCTGATCCCTACACGCTCAATTTCTCACTGTCACACTGACCTCCTCAAACTCAGTCCATCACTGCCACCCTGACATCCTCAGTCTCACTCCGTCACTGTCACCCTGAACCCCTCAATCTCACTCTATTACAGTAAGACTAGCATCCTCAAACTCTCTCCATCACTGTAACCCTGAAACGCTCACACTCACTCCATGAATGTCACTGTCAGATTTCTTTCCTCACACTCACTCCATCACTGTCACCCTGACACCCCCACACTCAACTGGGTCACCGTTACCCTGACCCCGTCACACTCAATCTGTCAACGGTAACCTTTACCCACTTACTCCCAATTAGTCACCGTTACCCTGAACTTCTCACACTCTGCCCGTCACTATCATGCTGACTCCCTCCACACTACTCCGTTATTGTAACCCTGACCATTTACACTGATCCTGTCGCTGTCACTGTGACTACCTCACAGTCACGAGCTCACCATCACACTAACCCGCCTCACACGCACTGCATCGCCCTCACCCTGACATGATCACATATACTCCATCACTTCTACCCTGGCTCCCTCACACTTCGTCAGTCACCCTCACTGGCACCTTGTCCCCCCACTGATCACTTCATCATCCCTACCCCGCCCACCGTCATATGCGCACAGTCACGCTAACCCGCTCACACTCTTTTCCTCACCGTCACCCTGACCCCCTCAGAATCATATCATCGCCATAACCCAGAATTCATCACACTCACTCCATCTCTATCAACCTGACCTTATCTGACACCCTCCCTCACCATCCCTGTGTACCCATCACACTCACACTGGAACTACCACCCTGGCCATCACACTCACTATTTCAATGTCACCCTGGCTACTCACACACTCTCACTCCATCTCTGAAACTCTGACCACCTCACACTTACTCCACCATAGTTACCCTGAAACTCACACACTCATTCCATCACTGTCAACAGGTCCAGTTCACGCTCACTCCATCATCGTCAACGTAACACCCTCACACTCACATAAAAACTATCACCTCACACTCACTCTGTTAATGTCACCCTGGCCACCTCACGCTCACTCTGTCACAGTCACTCAGACACACTCACATTCACATGGTCATTGTCGCCCTGACCTCCCCCCGGCCCACACTCACTCTGGAACTATTACCCTGACCCGTCAGACTCACTCCGTTGACGTCACCCTGGCCATATCACACTTACTCCATCTTTGTCATCCTCGCCACATCACATTCACTGCATCAACCCAATTTCCTCACAACCACTCCGTCTTCGTCCCTGGGATCCCCTCACACTCACTCCGTCACTGTCAGCCTAACCTTCTTCCCCTCACACACACTCGGTCACTGTCACCAAGACCCTCTCACACTCACTGCATCACTGTCACCATGGCAACTTCAATCTACTCCATCACCTTCACCATGACCCCCTTACACTCACTCCGTCACCCTGACACCCTCACACTCAAACCATCATTGTCACCTCGACCTTGTAACAATAACTCCTTCTCTGTCACCCACTCCATCACCATTAGACTGACCGCAAACACTTACTGCGTCAGTGACCCACTGACTCCCTCACACTCACTCCACCTTTGTCTCCCTGACTCACCAACATTCACTCTTTCACCATCACACTGAAACCCTGATATTCACTTTGTCACCCTGATATTCTCACACTCACTCCATAACCGTCACCATCACCCATCACATTCTCTGTGTTACCCTGACCCCCTCACACTCTGTCAACCTGACCGCCTCCCACTTTCTATGCTGTTGTCAGTCTGACCCTCTCACACTTAATCTGTCAACATCACCCTGACCCACTCATACACACTCTCTCACTATCACTTTTACCTGCCTCACTCTCACTCCACGGCCCTCAGCCTGATCTGATCACATTCAGATCATCACTGCAACCCTGACCCCCTCACACTCACTCCATTGCCTTGACCAACTGACTATCACTCCACCCCCGTCATACTTACCACCTTACACTCTGTCTTTCACTGGTGCACGCACACACTGACACCCTCTCTGTCACTGTCACCCTGACCCAATCACACTGAGTCCATTTCAGCACAAATTTCTCCTTACACTCACTCCATCACTGAAAACTGAGCCACTCACACTCACTCCATTACTGTCACCCTAACCCGCTCACACTCACTCCATCAGTGTAACCTGAGCCACTCACACTCACTCCCTTACTGTCATATTGACCCTCTCGTTTTCACTCCATCACTGTCACCCTGACCCCCTTACACTCACTTTCTAACCATCACCCCGAGTCCCTCACACTCAGTCCATCATGGTCACTTTGAACCATTCAGTCTCATTCCATCACAGTAACATTGGCACCCTCAATCTCTCCATCACCATCACCCTGATCACCTCACACTCACTCCATCGCCATTGCCCTCATGCCATCACACTCACTCCATCACTATGACGTTGACGGCCTCAGTCACACTCCGTCACTGTCACCCTGAACCCCTCAGTCTCACTCTGTTACCATTACCCCGAACGCCTCTCTCACTCTGTCATCGTCATCTAAACACATCACACTTACTCAGTCACTTTCACCCTCACTCGCTGACTCTCACTCTGTTTCCATCACCCTGGCCCCATCAGACGCACGCACATTCTGTAACTGCCAACCTGTCCCACTCACATGCACTCCATCACTTTCATCCTGACTTCCTTGCACTCAGTCTGTCACGCTCACCCTGTCCCAATCAGATTCCCTCCGTCACCCTCACCCCTAACACTCACTCCATTCCCCTCATCCAGATCACTTCATACTCCATCCCTCACTGTCACCCGACTATTTCACACTCACTCCATCACTGTAACCTTGACCACCTCACACTCACTTCGTCACCATCACCCTGACCACACACATTCACTCTGTCACACAAACCCAATCACACACATTCCGCCCGGCATCTTGGCTCCCTCCCACTCAAACCCTCAAAGTCATCCTGCCAACTCAGACTCACGTTGTCACCCTGGCCACCTCACGCTCGCTCCATCACTGTTACCATGAACCCCTCAAACTCGCTCAGTTATAAGAATCCTGACCCACTCACACTCACTCCATCACCATTACCCACCACTTCACACTTACTCCGTTCACTGTCACCCTGAACCTCCAAACACACTCCCTCATTGTCACGCAGACCACGTCACACACACTCCGTCACCATCACCGTGAATACCACACACTCACTCCATCACAGTAACCGTGACCCCCTCACACTGTCAATTTCTTCCTGACCACTTCACACTCACTCCATCACAGTAACCCTGACCTCCTCACGCACAATCCGTCACCATCACTGTGAACCCTACACACGCCCTCCATCCCAGTCACCCTGACCGCCTCACACTCACTCTGACACTGTCATCTTGACCCCCTCACACTCACACCCTCACTGTCACCCTGATCCCTTGACACTGACTCCATCACCGTCAACCTTACCCACTCACAGTCACTCTGTCACCGTCTTCCTGACCACCTCACACTCATTCCATCACTGTCACCCTGGCATCATCTCACTCACTCAGTGAACGTAACTGTGAACCTCTCAGACTCACTTCATCAATGTCACCTTAACCCCCTCACACTCATTCCGTCACAGTCACCCTTACATTCGCGCTCACTTCATTACACTGTCACACTCACA
Source organism: Chiloscyllium punctatum (assembly GCF_047496795.1). Lineage (NCBI taxonomy): Eukaryota > Metazoa > Chordata > Chondrichthyes > Orectolobiformes > Hemiscylliidae > Chiloscyllium > Chiloscyllium punctatum. Next base: position 36,123,134 of record NC_092761.1, on the reverse strand, counting down.
TCAACCCTCATGCCCCTGCACCATCACACTCATTTCCTCACTCAATCCCCCATTATTTTCTCACTACTGTGCTCCCTTACCAGTACCCCACATGATCTCCAAAAGTCACGCTCAATCTCACGCTTCATCTACCAATGTGCTGCTCACTCCCGTGCACATACCCCCAATGTAAAGCTCACTCACCCGCACACTTCACCACCATCATGCTCACTATCATGCACACTTGCTAAGCACCAAAGTCATCCCCTGACATGCTCTCCTAAATTCTTACCCATTCCCCTGCACACTGCTCCAACATAACACTCACTCTCCTGTACATGCACCCAGAGTCGTAGTCACTCATCTGCACAATTCCTCACCATCAAGATCACTTCTCTGTTTGCACCTCAGTCTTTTCTCTCACTCATGCAAGTGGTGTTCTGCCATCATACTCTCTTTCCAGCTCACGCCCCAACCATCACGATCACTCCCCTGTACACTCCCCCATCGTCATGCTCACTTCCTTGCACAAACCTCCACCGTTATCCTCATATTTTTGCACATTCGTCCACCATCACTCTCACTTCACCGCACACTCCCCAACACAATGCTCACTCCCCTACAGTCTGCCACCATCACCATCACTCTGCTGCACACTCCCCGAGCATCTGCCTCATTCGCCCCATCATCAAGCTAACTTCCCCACAATCTCATCCACGTCGCACTCATTGCACTGCACACTCACCCACAATCAAACTCACTACCTGCATTCTCCACACTGTCATGCTTACTACCCTGCACACTGACTCACAGTCATGCTCATCCCCCCACACTCTCCCCCACCCTCACACTCTCACAACCCCACCGTAGTGCTCACATGCCTACACGCCCCTACCATCGCACCCCCACGCAAACGCCCCCACCATCATTTCACCCCCCACACACACCCACAACAACATATTCATTCTCGCACAAAATCCCCCACCATCACACTCACTCGCCTTTAGTCTCACTCAATGTCATTTTCATTTGCCCCTACACTCCTGCACCATCACACTCAGTCGACCTCACACTCTTCCACCCTCACACCCACTCTCCCACACGCTCTCACACAATGAAGTTCACTCTCCCACACACTGCCCCAGTGTGACACCCTGTTAACACCACACGCACCCACCATCACAGTCACTCCGCCATCCACCTTTGCACCATTACACAAACTCCCCCACGCACTCTGCTACCATCACACTCCCTCCCCCCATGCACCACTTCCTTTGCATCCACTCCTCGGCATATTCCTCCACCATTTAACTCACACCACTACACACTCACACAACATCCTACTGACTCCTGCACACACTCATCCACCCTCATGCATTCTTGCCGGCACACTCCCCCACCATCAAGCACAGATCCCCGCACGCTCACCCACCATCACACTCAGTCACCCGTACAATCCACTTCCGTCCAGCTCACTCCTGCACTTGATGTCCAACCGTCTCGCTCACTTCACCACACACTCCCCTACAGTCCCTCTCACTCCCCCCACATACACCACAATGTCATGCTCACACCCTTGCACGCTTTCTCACTGTTATTTTCATACTCCCCGCACACTGCCCCAGTGTTGTTTTCATTCCAAAATGCACATGCCACCATCACGCTCACGTCTCCTTGCACACTGCCGCTATCATGATCTCACACCGCCAGACACTACCCAGTCACTCTCACCTCCCTGCACACACCCCTACCATCACACCTACACCTCTGTATGCCCCCCCACCGTCACACACAATCCACTACACACACACACCCACTGTCAAAATCAGTGTCCCAGATCCTTCCCCAAGGTCATGCTCACTCTCCAATCAGACACACTCCCCTGCCCACTACTCCACCGTTACGCTCACTCCCCCCCACAAACATGACTACAGAACGTTCATTACATTGTACTCTCCCCCACCATCACACTCACTGCCCTGCACACTACTGTGCATTATGGTCATTCCCCCAACACTCCACCACCATTACACTCACTTTCCAGCACACTCCCCCACCGTCACACTCACTCACCTGCACACATTAGCATCATCACACTTACGCCTCCACACACTTCTCCAACGTCACTCTCCCTCCCCATGCATACTCCCACCATGCGACTCCTGCCGTTGCACACTCTCCCACTGTCACTACCCTAAACATTCACGAACCTTCATGCTCACTCCTCACACACTTCCCACCCTGAAGCTGATTCCCTGACACACTCCTCTACTGTCATGCCTACTTGCCGCACACTCCCTCACCATCGCGATCACTACTCCGCCCACACCAACACTGTCAGAATCCCGCACTATCATACTCACTCCCTCTTGCTTCCCGACTGTTATGCCCACTCCCCGTGCACTCCCCCACCATCACTCTCACCCATATGTTCCCCTGCATTAAACGAACTTTCTCATCATCATGTCGACTCCCCACAAACTCTGCCAACATTACACTCATTGCCCAATGCATTCTGCCACCGTCACACTCACTTCCCAAACACTATTCCATCATCACTCTCAGTCTCCTTGCACATCCCCACTGTCACACTTACTCACTAGCATATGCTCCGACCGTCACACTACTCCCCCGCACACTCCTCCACTGTCATGCTTACTCCACGACACACGCTCCCATGGTCACGCTCACTGCCTCATACTCCCGCGATGTTGCACTCACTCAGTAGGACTCTCCATAAACATCACACTCACTCCCCTGCATACTCCAATATCATCATGTTCACTTCCTGCACTCTGTCCCATGGTCACATACACTCCCACAATCACTCCAACATCACACTCACTCCCAAATATTACTGAACACTCTCATTCACCACCCGGCACAATTGCCCACTGTCATGCTCACAATCACCTACAATCTCCTTCAATGCCTTGCACACGTCCCCACTTTCACACTCACTCCGACACACTCCCGCACTGTACACTCACTCTCACGTACTCTACCACACCATCACTGTCTCTTCACTGCACATTCCCAAAACCATCACGCTCATTCCTCTTTCCTCTCCCTCACTGTAATTAGATTAGATTACATTACTTACAGTGTGGAAACAGGCCCTTAGGCCCAACAAGTCCACACCGCCCCGCCGAAGCGCAACCCACCCATACCCCTACATCTACCCCTTACCTAACACTACGGGCAATTTAGCATGACCAATTCACCTGACGTGCACATCTTTGGACTGTCGGAGGAAACCGGAGCACCCGGAGGAAACCCACGCAGACACGGGGAGAACGTGCAAACTCCACACAGACAGTCGCCTGAGGCGGGAATTGAACCCAGGTCTCTGGCGCTGTGAGGCAGCAGTGCTAACCACTGTGCCACCGTGCCGCCCGTAATGTTCTCCTCCCACACACTTCTCCACCTTCACTTTCACTCCTCTGCACACGCACCCACCATCATACTCACTCACCTGCACACTGCCCGACCATCACACTCACTCTCTCACATATTGACCCAAAATTCCGCTCATTCCCTCGCACGGTCTGCCAATGTCATGGATGCACCCATACACTCCCCCACTGTCACTTACTCTGCTACACTCTCCCCCATGGGCAGGCTCACTCATATGCACAAATATGCCAACGTCACTTTCACTCCACCTGCACACCCACATCGTCATGCTTACTCTCCTGAAAGCTCCCATACTGTCAAACTCATACCCTCACACACTCCACTACCATTGCAATTATTCCCCATATATTTGCCCACCATTTAACTCACAGCCCCAACTCCCTCCACCATCATTTTCACACCCACATACATTCCCCCATTGTCATGCTCGCTCCACAACACACTGTCCCACCGACAAGCCTACTCCCTACACATATGCCCTCCATCACCCTCACTCACACGCACTCTCCACCATCATGAGCACTCCCCTGAATGCTCTCCACAGTCACATTCAGTCCCCTACACAATTCGCCATGTTCACATTTACTCCCCTGCACACGCTCCCAAAATCACACTCAAGACCAAGCACACGCCCCCATCGAATGCTCACTTCCCTACACACCGCCACAACGTAATGCTCAATACCCCGCACACTGTCCTACCATCACACACATTCCCCTGCACTCCTTCCCACTGTCCCGCTCATTCTTCCAAGCACAACCCCGCTGACACATTCCCTCAGCTCTCTCTCCCACTGTCATACCATCTCCCCAGCAAACTTGCTTCCATCACACTCATGACCCAGACACTCCATCATTGTCACACTCACTCCCCTGCATACTACTGCACCATCATCGTCACTTCACTGCACACTCCCTCACCATCACACTCACTCCCTCTACACTCTTCTTCACTGTCACCCTTTCTTCCCCGCACACGCCCAAACCATCATGTTCACACTCCTGCACACTCTCCCACTGTCAAGCTGACTCCCCCACAAGCTCTGTCACCGTCACGCTCAACCCTCGCACTCACCGACCAACGTACTGCCTCCCCCACCCTCACCCCTCAACGTTACGCTATCTCTCCTCCCACATGCCCACATTACCATGCTCACTCCCCCGCGCAGTCTCCCAACTAATGCTCAATTCTCGTACACTTCATCACCATAACGCCTACCATGCTGCACACTCCCCACCATCACACTCACTCCCCCACACACTTCCTCATCATCACATTTACTTCCCCTACACTCTACTCCACTGTGACATGCTCTACCTTTCCCACGTCAACACCATAGCCCTCACTCGTATGCACATTTCCCCACCATCATGCACCATCATCGTCAATCTCACTTCCCCACACACTCCCCGGCCATCACTCTCCCTCCCCACACACTCCCCGGCCATCACTCTCCCTCCCCACACACCCATACCTCATCACGCTCTCTCTCTCTCCCCCACAAACGCCCACACTCTCATGTTCACTCCCCAGAATACTTCACCACCATCGCACTCAGTCTCCCGCACACTCCACCACGGTCCCACTCAATCTCCCCGCACAGTCTCCTACCGTCATGTTCACTCCTTGTACACTCCAGCACCCTCACACCTACGCCACTGCACAGTCCACACCGTCACGCTCATCCGCCTGGATTCTCCCTCTCCATTACGCTAACTCACCCGCACACTCCCTAACCCTAAGCATTGGTCATGTACCCGTCCCTCGTTCATTCTCTCGAACTGGCCTTTGATCACATTCCCACTCAGATCAGTGAGCAGCAACAATGGGTTCCACATTTTTTCCTCCTGTGAAGCAGCCTATTTTTCAATACCCACCCTTTTGCCCCTGCCACAGCCGATGGTGCCTCCCCCATTATTACCTCCTTCTTACGACTAATGCTCTCACATTCACCAAGCAAAGACGTTTGTCCCAAGCTCCAGGTATTAAGTGAGCGTGTCACGCCTCATTCATCTTTCCTCCCCCAGCATCGGCCCGAATATCCACACCTCTCTTCCTTTCCCCACAGCAATGGAATGTAAAGAGAGGATTCGAGGAAAAGACAATTGGAGAGAGGGAGTTTGGGAGATAACGAGTGCAGAACGCAGAGAGCTCAGGAGAGTGGAGAATTGAGGTAACGTGAAATAGATTGTAAATAGAAGATGGAGTGAGAGACACAGAGGAACAGTGTGAGCATGGGAGGGAGATATGGATGGAGAGGGAAAAAGGCTGAGAGATGAATTGTGCAGAAGTCCATGCCAGAGTGGGGGTACGCAGAGATGGAAGCAATGACAGAGTTACTTAAAAGCACTTGCTGAGTTCAGGCCCATTCCCTCCCCTTCCTGTGGAGCAGAACTTGGGGCTGAGTCTGTCTCTCTCCAGCCCAGCTTCTTCAAAGAAATTACAAACAACAATACCATTCACTCTACTGCTTGGCATTTTTTAATGAACATTATTTTTTGTTTACAAATTGAAGTGATGGAGTAGTCAGTGGGATGTCGCTGTTGCTCATTGGCCCCTAGTTTGAGAGAAACATTCTCATGTGTCCCCGTAACTCCACTGTGGGGTAATGTTGGACAGGCAAGAGCTACCCTCAGTCTGTTAACATAGAGACAGACTGCTCCATCTCTGAAACTCTGCACTGATATGAGGGAATCCTGGATGAACTGATTAACGACTGAATTTGATTTAGTGATGAATTTAGGTAAATGGATATTTCAGCGCATTCTTCAGAAGCTGTCTGAACTTATTCTGTGTCACGATATAAATTACGGTGTTTGTGCAGCAACTGAGGAGCTGCAGCATGATGCCCAATTCCCGCAGATAAGGATGGAGTTGTATAGGGGAATTCGTAATGAACTGAATCCGGAACCACATAGAATACAGCAGAAATATTGACCACAGTATGATGAAATTAGCTGAGATCAAAAAAAGTAAAATGATAGATTTAATTCGATTTCTCATTTCTGGGTCGGACTGAGCTTCCCCATTGGTGGCAGCTAGGCGTCTCCTGCGGGGTCTGCTTGTCGCGATAATGTGTGTGGCGGTGAGACCATTGAGTAGCAGAATAAGGAGAAAGGGGAGAGTCGGTGTTATAGTGTATTGGATGGACTGGACTGCGACCCAGACATGGGAGAAATGAACACCATCTTTTGGATCACACATCCAGTCGCGCTGTATCATCAGATACGGAGTTTTGAGCATAAAATACCTGGAAATGTTCTTTAAACAGCTCAGCACAGTCACTGCTCCCAGAACCACAGCCGCCGTTTTCTCACTGCAATATTTACTTTTCAGCTTCTGGCAACAAATGGCCACAAACCGATCAAAGGTGAAAGTGACGGTGAACCAGACAGAACAGTCAATGGATGCATGAACCAGGATGGTGTGGATATTACACACGGGGAGGTACTTATAAAAATAAAACAACTCTGCATAAACAGCGGGAATCCTTCTCAGCATCAGTTCGAAGGTAATGACCAGGAGATCTGCCGCTGCCATGGCCAACAGGTAGCGTCTCACACATGGAGACAATCCATAATCTTTCTCACGCAGGACGTAGATTGTCAGTGCGTTAACTGTGAGGAAGGAAAACAAGCAGATTATTCATCAGCCTGGACGCAATTCTCCTAGTCTGACTGAGAACCCAGTGAGATTATCAAATGTGTCACTGTACATAGGGAATTATTACTGAAATAATTGGAGCTGCAATACCAAATGGGAAATTCTGAATTACTGACAAAATGTCACAAGCCACAAGAAACCCTCCCTCCCCAAACGCACAGGAACACGTCCATAAGAACAGATGGTTCCTGAGACATTCCCACACACTCGATCACTCGAGAGCAGGCACAGGTCACTTCTTTCCAGATCCTAATATGGAGGGTGAAAACGTTGCTGTTCCGAACGATTCCTTGAAGACAAACGGAGTTTGGAAATTTCTGGTTTTTTTGTCTAAGTTGTGGTCGATCCTGTGTCATAAAGGAATGTAAACGCAGGAAAAACGTACTCAACACTTTCACTGCCTGAGGGTCTTCGGAGTAGTCTCTTTTTCCCTGGAACGGGATCCTTTCTCTCGGCATCTGACCATTTCAGCAATTCATTGACGTCCGGCCATTTAAAAATAATGACCAGGATAGAATGTTCGGGGAATGTCCGTTATAAAATATTGGGTACAGAATATTCGGGAAATCTTCCGCAGCTCCTTCCGCACCATTCCCCATATTTTCCTCCACTACATCGGTGAATGTGTTGGAGTTCCCTCGTGCTCCCACGAGGAGATTGAACAGCTCATCACCGTCTCTAATATATTCTACCCAACCCCAATTTGGCCTGGACCATCTTGGGCACCTCATCCCTTCCGAGACCTCGTCATCTCCATTTCTGGCGACCAATTAACAATGGACATTTCCGACAAGCGCACTGACCTACGTAGATACTACACCTCCTTCTACCCTGCCTCTTGTACAAACGCGATTCCTTATTCACAATTGCTCTATCCCCGTCCCACCTGCTCCTCGGAGGACCAATTACACCGCAGACAAAACCCAGTTAGCCTCCTTCTTCACAGATTACAAGTTACCTTCACACATGTTTGATAATGCCATCCAGCGCATCTAATCCACTTCCTGAACCACTGACATCAAAAACCAACTGCTCCCAATGCAACAAGGACAGAACCCCTTCACCTTCCACCCCACCAACTTCTGCATACATCGAATCATCCTTTGCCATTTATGCCACCTACAAACAGACCTCACAACTTGGAATATAGTTCCCTGCTTATCCCGATCAGAGGCCATTCCCTTCGCAACTTCCTCGTCAGATTGACGCCCTCCACCAGCCCTCATCCCACTCCCGACACTTTCCCCGGCCATCGCAAGACCTGCAAAATATGCGCCCACACCTCCTGCCTCATATCCATCTACGGTCACAAAGGATCCTTTCGCATCCGACAGAAATTTATCTGTACCTCCACCAATGTCAACTCCAGTATCCTTTACTCCCAATTTGGTCTCCTCTACATCGGGGATACTGGATGCCATCTTGCATATCATTTCAGACTGCATCTCTGGGACACCCGCAGCAATCGCCACCATCGCCCCATGTTGAGCACTTCAACTCCGCCGCCCACTCCGTCAACGACATGCAGGACCTGGCTTCTTCATCGACAAACAATAACCAGCCGAAACCTTGAGGAAGATGCCTCATATTCTGCCGTGGGACATTGCAACTGAACAGGGTCAATGTAGATTTCATTATTTTCCGCATTTCCTCTCCCCCCTACGTTATCACAATCCGAAGCCTCCAACCTGGCACCTCATCCTTGAACTTTCCTTCATATTTCACTTTTTCTGGTCCGCTCTCCTCTCTGACCTATCACCTTCTACCCCACCTTCACCTGTCTATCACATTCTCACCAAAATCTATGCAGATCATAGCATTGCATTTACCTGCAAACGTGGACTCGATATCTGTCCAACACAGGGAAGTATGCAGATCACAGCTGTTAAATTGCATCGAGGTCACCCTGAGTGAAGTAATTTAGGACAACTTGAGTTTAATTTTAGTTCGCTTTCTCCAACTTTGAATGTTTATTTGGAAATACTCTTCAAAAGTAGTGAGAATAGATTGTAAAGTCATGAAACAACCCCAATGACAGCATATGGACATGCAAAGGGCATGTCTGTCTTTTTCTGTTATTACCTCAAGGACAAAGTTGCAAGGAATCGCAGAAAACTGCTCTGAATCTTCAAAAGGTATTCTTTGAAGAAGGAACCAGCGTGGAATGTCGTAAAGCTGGTGTCAGGGTTCAGAATGTTCCAGTTTGAACAGCTATGCTCTGCCGACACTTTGATTCTTTCTTATTAATTATATTTTCTGGAGAGTATTTTATTGCCAAACTATTATATTTTTAACATGACTCCTTTTGGAAAGGAGGAAGTGAGTCTCAGACCAGAGGATCGGGAGGGGAATCAAGGCTTCAAGATTTAAAGAAAAGTTCTGCCCGGAGACATGTCCAAGTGCGGTTTGGATACTGGGCCCCGGACAGTCTGGAGACTGTTTCTGGTGCAGTCTGGAGACTGGGCCCCGTGCAGTCTGGAGACTGGGCCAAGTGTGGCCAGGCGACTTGGCCCGGTGTTGCATGGACAATAGGCCCGATGCAGTTTGGAGACTGGTCCCGGAATGTTCTGCAGTCTGGCCCAGTGTGTCCCAGAGACTGGGTCTGCTGCGGCCTTGTCACTTGGCCCGTGTGCTTTGGACACTGGCCCTGGTATAGTCTGGAGCCTGGGGCCCGTATGGCCTTGAGACTGGGCATGGTGCAGTCTGGAGACTGAGCCTGGTGTGGTCTACCGACTGAACCTGGTGTGACCTACAGTCTCGAGACTAGATATTGTATAATGTCGCTAGTGATATTTGGTCCAATGGAAGATAGTAGTGGGAAGTGTTAGTTGAATCTGAGGACATGGGGAAACACTTCGTTATTACTTTTCGTCAGTATTCTCATTGGAAAATGGCAATGCCGTTCAGAATACGGAGATACAGGCTACAAGATTAGATGGGAATGATGTTGACAAAGGGGTGTTTTTCGCAATTTTAGAAGATCTGAATATATGTATTAGCCCTGGGCCAGCTGGATTTATTCTCTGGTTCTCTGGAAAGCCAGGGAGGCGTTACAGAGTCTTTGACTTCAAAATATATGTCATCATTGTCGACAGAAGACTGGAGGATATCAAAATTTTTCGCTTGCTTAAGAAGGGTTATCGGGACAATTCTGGTAACTAAAGGGCAGTGCGCCTTATATCAGTTGTGAGTAAGATGTGGGAAAATTTTGTGAGTTATAAGATTTCTAATCATCTCGAAAGGAATAATTTGATTAGAAGTAGTCAACGTAGTTTTGTGAAACGTAGGCCGTGCCTCACCAACCTTATTGGGTTCTTCGATAAGGTGAGAAAACAGATGGGTGAAGATAACGTGGTTGATGTGGTGTACAAGGACTTCAGTAAAACATTTGATAAGATTACACACGATAGGGTATTGCACAAAATACGGAGTTTTAGGATTCAAGGTGATTCAGCGGTTTAGATCAGATATTGGCTATCTAAAAGAAGACAAAGGGTGGTGGTTCATGGAAAATACTCATCCGGGAGATGAGTTACCAGTGATGTGCTACAAGGACCTGTTTTAGGACCACTGCGGCTTGTCATTTTTATAAATGATCTGGATGTGGGCGAAGATGGATGGGTTAGTAAATTTTCGGGCGACACGAGGGGAGGCAAAGTTGTGGATCGTTCTGATGAATACATAAGATGCAGCACTAGACTGAGAAGTGGCAATTGGAGTTTAATGCAGGAAAGTTTGAGGTATTTCAATTCGGAAGAAATGACAATAATGCAGATCATTGAGCTAATGGTAAAAGTCCTGGCATTGTAGATGAACAGAGAGATCTCATTGTCCGGGTGCATACATACCTGAAAGACTGGTATAACCTTGCCACTCAGGTTTATAGGGTCGTTAAGAAAGCATATTGTGTGTTGGTGTTTATTTGAAGGGCGACTGAGTTTCGGAGCCAACAGGGCAAGGATCAACTGAGCAAGACGCTGGTAAGGCCGCCCGTGGATTATTGCCAGTAGTTCTGGTCAGTGCATTATATGAACGATGTGAAAGCTTTGGGCAGGTTCCAGATGAGATTTACGAGAATGTTTCCTGTCATGGAAGGAAGGTCTTACGAGGAAAGGGTGAATGAGGACTTACACGGTATCTGTTGGAGAGAAGAAGGTGACTTCACCGAGACGTACAAGATAATCAGAAGGTTGGATCGAATGGACAGTGAGAGCCTTTTATCCTCAGATGGTGAAGGCAAACACAAGGAAGCATAGCTGTAAATTGAGGGGTGATAGACATCGGATTGACATGAGGTGTAGTTTCTTTAATCAGAGTGCAATAGGGGCCAGGAATGACCTGCCTGAAACAGTAATAGAGTCGCCAACATTAAGTGCATTTAAATGGGCCACGGATAGACATATGAGCAATAATGGAACGGTGTAGGTTAAATGTGAATCAGATAATTTTCACTGTTTGGTGGCATTGAGTGCCGAAGGGCCTTTACTCCGCTGTAACTTTCTATGTTCTATGAGTGTCGGCCCGGTGCAGCCAGGAGACTAGACATGTTGCAGTCTGGATACTGGGCCTGGTGCAGTCTGGAGACTCGACCTGGTCAGGTCTGGAGACTGGGCCCAGTGCTGTCTGGATACTTGTTGCTGGCACAGACTGGGTTGTAATTCGAGTCAGTTCTTTCTTTCATTTTTATTCTTCTGCTGGACTTTCCTTTATTATTCTTTCAAGTTTGTACCAAATACTTAAGAATCTGCACCGAGATTTCTTGTACCTATGATGGCACGTAAGTGAAGTCAATGCAAACTTTCCGCTGCAATCATTAAACTGCACGTAACGATGAAGCCAATTCAATTCAAATGTGAGAGAGTCACTGTCTTTGACGGTCCTTCCAAACAAACCCGCTCCTTGTGCAGTGAAATGGAGCGTCCGGAGAGAATTTTATTACTTTACTTTAAACACAAGAGGGAGAGACAGGCAGTGATAGAGTGAGGGGAAACATTTTGATTACCATTTCACTGGATTTACTTCCAAAGAACAGAAACCCAAATTCTCAAAGATGCTGAAGCATGCGCGCGCATGGAGATATTCAGCCAATCATGCGTGCCATGACATTCCGTGGCTGATCTGAACATGGCCTCACCTTTATTTCCACCTGGGAAATAACGAAGGGCAATGGACTTTCATGTGAGAATGAGGGCATTTTGGACCAGTGAACATAATTCTGTTAGTTTGATAATAGTCCTGAAAAAGGATATACCTCTTCCACAAGTTTATGTTACAATTTGTGCAAGAGTAATTGTGAAGGAATTGGACAAAAACTTTCAAAAGATGATTGGGGGAAGCTGTTGAAGGTGAAAGGATTTCAGGGAAGTGGGAGTCATTCAAAAGTGAGATAGTGAGACTTCAGGAATTACATGTTCCCGTCAGTGTGAACGGAAATGCGAACAGGAGTAGGGCACAGGACATGTCAGGGTATATTGAGGCTTTGGACAAGGAAAATAGAAGGCATACGTCAGATATAGGCAAGTGCTATCAATGGTATCCCTTGCGCATATGGAGTGTAGGAGAACACTTACCAGGGAAATCAGGAGGGCAAAACAGGTGCATGAGGTAACTTTGGCTGATGAGGTGAAGGAGATTTGAAAGAGATTCGACAAAAGAGAAACTGGAGAGACATTAGGGCCCCATAAAAATCAATCAGCCATCTAATGTTTGGCTCTACAGGAGAGGAGATGAATGAGGTTTATTAGGTCTATTGTCACATGTACTCACGTGAGGACAGTGAAAAGTTTACAAGTCGCCACATGTGACACAATCTTAGATACAAAGCTTCCCGTCCTTCCCCCTCCCTCCCACCCCCCCCCCCCCCCCCCCCACCTCCAAGATACAAAATCTTGGTAGAAATCAGAAAAATAAAGAAAATAAAATTAAGTGTCAAACATTACGGCATTTCCTGCAGTAGTGGAAAAACACAGAAAATCAGTTAATTGTTCAACAACAGAGTCCATAAGCGTCTGGCCATGCTGGGTTCACACTCTACATCAGGACTCGACCTCCCCCACTCCGCTGCCTTAAAGCCTGTTTCTGCTCGAAGGGTGAGGTCCCACACAAAAACTTCACGTCCGTATTTACTCTTGAGGAAAATGCGGAAGAGAGGAAAGTCAGAGAAATAAAAATAAGTGATCTGTGAAACGAGACCACATTACAGTAGCGGAAGAGCTGACGGTCTTAAAATGCATAACCACAGGTTAAAAACCCGGGGCATGTTCAAATGTATCCTGGAATCACTGCAGGAAGCTGGGGAAGGAACTGTGCTAGCACGGGCTGAGATGTTTGTATCATTCCTTAGAATTCTGGTGAAGGGTTACTGGATCGTTAATTCCGACTTCTCTGCACAGATGTTGCCAGACCTGTTGAACTTTCCCATAACCTTCTGTCTTTCTTACTGATTTACTGAATCTGCAGTCCTTTCAATCTTTTTTATTTGTATCATTTACAGCCACGGTGAGTATTTGATGGCATCTAATGTGGCAACATTATTTTTAAAAAGGCTGCCAGGAAATACAGAGCAGTGACTCTGACGTCAGATGTGGCTAAATGTGTATAGGAGCTTCTGGGAGACAGGATTTACATGCATTGGGAACAACAAGGACTTTTTGTGTGGGAGAACTGGTCTCAAAAATAGTTTACATAGGTGACCAAGAAGATAGATGAAGGGCAATCAGCACACATTGTCCAAGTGGAGCTTAGCAAGCCCCAACATTTGGGAGAGCTAGGCAATTAGACACAGCAATGTCTTAACAGTCGGAGGCATAAGGTGCTGGGAGAGATTCTCTGGGAGAGATTCTCTGGGAGAGAGCAGGATGCTTCTTTTCATTGTTTTTGTAAATGATTTGGATGGGAATGTAGGAATCTTGGAACGTAAGTTTGACGATGAAACCCCCAAAATTATTTGTTATAGTGAGTAGTGAATAAGCTTCCGGAAAAGATCAGTGGCTCAGTGATTCGTATTGTTGCCTCAATGCACCAGGATCGCAGGTTCGATGCCAGCCTCGGGCAAATTCTGTGTGGAATTCGCACATTCTCCCCGTGTCTGCCTGGCTTTCCTCCGGGTGCTCTGGTTTCCTCCCACAATCCAAAGATGTGCAGGTCAGATGAATTGCCCATGCCAAATTGCCCATAATTTAGGAGCATTAATCAGAGGGAAATGGGTTCGGTTGGGTTAACTTCGGAGGGTCGGTGTGGACTTGTTGGGGGCAGAAGGGCCTGTTTCCACACTATAGGTAATCTAATCTTGATCTACTGGGCCAGTGGCTTGAGGAATGGCAGATGGAGCTTCTTTCTGTTAAATGTGAAATGTTGCAATGTCAAAGTTTGTGAGAAGATTTGTAGCTCGGCTGTTCGTTGTTGTGGTTCTGTTCGCTGAGCTGGGAATTTGTGTTGCAGACATTTCGTCCCCTGTTGAGGGGCTTTCTCAGTGCTTGGGCGCCTCCTGTGAAGCGCTTCTGTGATGTTTCCTCGGCACTGAAAGTGATTTGCCACTGTCGCCTCCGGTTGTCAGATTTAGCTGTCTGCTGCAGTGGCTGGTACATTGGATCCAGGTCGATGTGTTCGTTGATAGAATCTGTGGATGAGTGCCATGCCTCTAGGAATTCCCTGGCTGTTCTCTGTTTGGCTTGTCCTATAAAAGTAGTCCTATAAAACAACTATTATAGGACAAGCCAAACAGAGAACAGCCAGGGAATTCCTAGAGGCATGGCATTCATCCACAGATTCAATCATTTACCTGGACCTAATATACCGGCCACTGCAGCGGACAGCGAGAACTGACAAACGGAAGTGGCAGGGACAAATCACTATAAGTGCCAAGGAAACATCACAGAAGCGCTTCACAGGAGGTGCCCAAGCACTGAGGAAGCCCCTCGACATGGGACGAAATGTCTGCAACACAAATTCGTAGCTCGGCGAACAGAACCACAACAATGCTACATTTTGTTCGACAAACCAACGCAGGATTTACACAGTTAACGGTTGGGCCCTGGGCAGTGTTTTCCAACAGAGAAACCCAGGTTGCAGGCACATAGTTCTTTGAAAGTGGAGTCGCAGTTCGACAGGGTAGGGAAGAGGGTATTATACATGCTTACCTTCAACTGACACACCAGAGGAATTGGGATATCATGTTGTGACTATGCAAGAGACTGGTAAGGACACATTTGGTGTACTGAGTGCAATTCTTGTCGCCCTTCTACAGGAAGGATGTTATAAACTGGAAAGGAGACAAAGTATTTTAAATGATGTGGCAGAGATGGGAGCTTTTGAGATATATGGCAAGTCTGTGATTTTGTTCCCTTTGCGTTGGAGGATGTGAGGTTCCCCTACAGAGGTTTATAAAATCATAAGGGGCACAGATAGGATGCACGGCCAAGGCCTTTTCCCAACAGTAAGTGTGTCTGAAACCAGAGAGGATAGTATTAAGGTGAGAGGGAAGATATTTAAAAGGGATCTAGGGGTCAGTTGTTTCTCACAGAGGGTTGTATGTATATGTAGCCAGCTATCAGAGGAACTGGTATTGCTGAGTAGAATTACAACATTTAAAAGCCAATTGGATGGGTACATGTACAGGAAAGATTTGGCCGAGTATGTGCCAAAAGCAGAAAAAAATGGAACTAGTTCCGTTCAAGAAACATGGTATAGAGAATTCCTGATGCTGATATTGTGCTACAGACCTCAGCAGCAGCGGGAGCATACTTATATTCAACCACGATCTGCAATGTTTTTCTTCTGGGGATAATCCCTCAGTCTGCCATTACTACCGAGGTGATCTATGGTTCGGTGATAAGTGTGGGTGAACATTCCAGACAGAACCATGTGTACCTAAACCTGATGGCAAACCTTTAACTTCCGCACTTACTGCTTACATTCCAAACAGTTGGACTAACATCTGACAGAGCGGGCACAATAATCCCAAGACCAACAGATCAACAGTCCTGCCACATTCGGTCATAAGTGGTGATGGACAGTTAAACAACTCACTGGAGGAGATGGCTCACAAATATCCCCATCCAAAATAATGGAACAGCTCTGTAGCTCAGTGTAAAAGACAAGGATGTAGTATCTGCAGCATTATCAGCCAGAAGCGTTGATTCACTGATCTACCTAACCCCCGCATGATGCCCACAGCATCACAAATGCCAGTCTTAAATCAATTCGATTTTCTGCACGTGACGTGAAGAAACGACAGAACACAGAAACTTGACAAAGTCAATGGGCCCTGACATCATTCCTGCAATTGGACTGAAGACTTGTGCTGCACAACAAGCCGTGTCACTGGGGAAGCTGTTTCTTTCGAACTCCAACTCTGTTTTCTCCCTGGCAATGTGGAAAATTACTAAACTATGTCCTATTCTCCAAGAGGCAAATAATTTCAATAAGAACATGTACCATACCCTCAGACTCATCACGACAGTGAAAATCGTGGAAGTTCTTGACAGCTGTCGAGCTGCACAAAAACGGCCAAGCAAGGCGATCAATTGTATCAATTTGCTCCGAGGTCGAAGGGATAGACCCAGATGGAATTCATGATTTGGAGATGCCGGTATTGGACTGGGGTGCACAAAGTTAAAAATCACACAACACCAGCTTATAGTCCAACAGTTTTAATTGGAAGCACTTGCTGTCGGAGCGCTGCTCCGTCATCGAGTTTTGTACTTTTGGAGTTTTTGCTTTTAACCCCGGATACAGCACCGATCTTTAGCCTCCCTATCGGAAAAAGGAACGGGAAGTACGGTCCTACCAACCCTGTCGAGGCCTCCTTCCTAACATCTGACAGCTTGTGACAAACATTACAGAGCTTTCCCATAGACTGCACAGAAACATCGGGAAACGAGTAAGCCATTCAACACATTAAGCACCCCCCATTCCAGTTCTTGAACATCTCCCTCATGCTCTTTTCCCCCAAAATGTATGCATCCCTCAATGTTATCAACCATTGGTAAAATATTAAATATTAACTTCAGCAGTCCCTTCGATCCATCGTTTTGTACCTCCATTCAATGTAATCACGTCTGATCCTTTGTCTTCAAACCATGGTCCTGAGCTATCTCTTCCTATTTAGCGTCTATGCATATTTCAGTGCGTTTGATCTCACAGGCTTGAGTAGGACAGAATTCTCCAAGTTCAACAGTCTCTGGGTGCAGATATTTATTCTCGTCTCAATGCAGAATGTCCTGGCTGTACCTCATAATGTGGCCTCTTGTTTCAGACGTCCCAGCCAGGGGAAGTATCATCCTTATTTCGAATCTGTCTCACCGTCACAGGTCCATATTAATTACTCAGATCTCCACTCATTTTCCTAAAGCCCTTGTAATACAGGCTCAGTTCACACACAGTATGTTCCCACAACATGCCTGATATCCCAGAGATCCTTCACTGCACTCCCTGAAGGACAGTTTTGTCCTTTATTAGGGACAGAAATCAAAACTGCACATAATGTTGCACAATGTTAGACAAGGGTATCCACCAAATTGCAGCTGCAGTAAGACACCCTTACTCCTGTTTTCAAATTCCCTTGAAATGACGGTTAATATACCATTTATCTACCTAAATGTTGCTTTCAGTGACGAGTGTACAAGAAGATCCAGATTATTTCCAATATTACAGCTAACCATTTAGTGGGTATATGAACTCTAGTCACTGTGTCAATGCCATTCTGATCTCTGACGCCAGAACTCACAACTGTGCATGAACGTCGAAGGTCTGTGCAGATTAAAACAAGAAAATCTGCATAAGTCCCTTAAAAATAATATTTTAACCTATCCCTTTTCAAATAGCAGGCTATTGTTTCCACCAAAGTACACAACATCACATTTACACATATTGGTCTTCATCTGCCATGTACTTGTCCATTCACCCCATTGTCTCAGTCACCTTGAAGCATTTTGATATCCTTCTTACCCACTCGCAGTCATTCACCGTTTAGTGCTGTAAGCAGGCTTGGAAATATTGCACTTGGGTCCGACAACCCAACGTTTGAGGTATATTGGGAATACCTGAGGCCAAAGGCCCAATTCCTGTCACACACCACGATACGTCCACCCCCAAAAAAGTGTTCTCACACTCAGGGATCAGTTCAGAAGCCCCCGTTTGGACTTCCCGGTTTTCTGCCGTTCATTGAATACTCCCCTGTCTGCGTTTTTACTTCTGAGGTGCATCACCTCGTATTTTCAGTGTTAGCTTCCATCTGTCATTAATTTGGCCATTCCATCTACATGTTCCTTGTACATAGACCTTCATCCTCACCGTCAAAGAAACACTTATTAACCACATTCCCTCACCACCCTCAATATCCACATCTCCAATATTTTAGATTACCCCAAATAGGAAGTGACACAGCACTGACCCTTGTGTTACACGTTCCCAGTCACACAAACAGCCTTCTGCCAACACCCTCCTTCTCCTTCCTCTGAGATTGTTTTGGATATAACTTGCTAAGTTAACCTTGATACCATAAGATTATAATAAATTTATCAGTTTCCCATGCGGGGCTTTGTCAATGGATTTGGTGAGAAAACCATTAAAATAACTCCTTGAAAAATTCCAATAAAAATCATTAGGCATGACTTCCCTCCGATAAAGCAATGGTGACTGTCCTTGATGAAACATTGCCTCTCAAATGGAGATCCATTTTATCCTTCTTTGTATTCTCCAATAGCTTCCCTGAAAGTGTTCTGATACTTACTGATCTACAGTGCCCTGGTCTTTCTGCACTATCCTTCCAGTACAGTGTAACCACATCCATCCTCTAGCGTCTCTCTCCTGTCACCAGATTCTATATATACAAAAAAAAATGGTCAGGTCTTTTCTTCCTTATCTCCAACAGCAGCCTGGGATAAAACGCATCCGGATAATTTTATCCAATTTTTAGACCAGCTAAAACCATCAATCGAAGATCACATCTTGTATGAATTTGCTAAATAGCTTCCCACTCCATCTTCTCAAATTCTGTCCATGCCTCCTCCTTCACACACAGATGGTTTCTCATGGGTTCTAACTGTTTGCTTGTAATATTAATCTGCTTGATGTACTTGTGGAAAATCTTAAGACTCTCCCCAATCTTGCCTGCTACCAATTCTCCAAGTCCCTGCTTTATTCAGCCCTTTCTGTCTGAAATTTCTCGTTTCCATTGAGATTGCTTTTCAATCGTTGAAACTCGAGGTAACACAGTTCGAGTTCCCTCACCAGACAATCTTGCCATTTGTGGGATTAATCTGTAGAATGTCTAATCAGTATATGTTGCCAGTATATTTTTCCATAGATCAGGACACCGAAACTTTATACAGTATTAAAGGCACAGTCTCAGCAACACTCGGCGTAAGCGAGGGAAGACACATTTACCTTTAATAAAAGTAAATTACTGTAAATGCTGGAATCAGTACTGAAAACAAAACATGCAGAAGACCACAGCTGTTCAGGCAGCACTAACGGAGAGAGAGCAAACAAATGCTTCAAGTCTGGATGACTGTTCGTTATCTACATTCTGATTCCCATTAAATAAATTTAAACCGAAAATCTATCTTCATGTTTCCACATGTTTCTCCAATACCCATTTCTTCATTTTCTTTCTAATAGCGTGCTGTGGCATTCCTTTAAAAAAATCCTCCTGTATATACAATTATATCATATCTGTTGGTCACCATTGTTTATATCTGCAAGCGATATCTTCAAGAAAAAATGTCTGAAAATTGCAACTTCCCTTTCATATATGCATTCTCTTGAAGTTTGCTATTACTTTCTAAATGACCAATACCACATTTGTTATAACAGATTTAAACAGAATCCCTCCTGTCCATGACAAGTTTCTTGGTCTATACTTCTCCACTTGTCCTCTTCTTCCCTTTTTGGATCGTGGAATGCATTTATAATCTTCCAAATTGCACAGGAGAAGTAATGTGTTACCCAATGCAAATCAATCTGTGCATTGGCTCTCTCTCTGAAGTTTCATTATGAAGTACATTTGTTCTGTCAGACTTATCAATCACTAACCCGCCTATGTTTTCAAACACGCCTCGTTACTAATATGAATGATTTTAGTCTTTAGTTACACAAGTCTCATGGTCACTTTGTATTTCTGGGATGTTATGTATTCCTCCACGAAGACAGACACAATATAACGAGTTCGTTTCCCTGCAATGTCTCTATTATCAGCAATAAATGATCCGATCCCCATCTGTCCCCCACTGCTGAACACTTCAAGTGGGTTTAACATTTCCTTTCAAATATTGTCAAAAGCTTTTCATTAGTCCTTATGTTTCTTTTTTATTTTGCATTCTTGATGTGTTTTTTAATGCCCTTATCAATTTCTTAGTCCTCCTTCGTTCCAATGAATCCATACTGTCTTCCATTTTTTTGATCGACTTTCCTTGATATAATACAATTTTTAACTTTGTCTGTTAATCATGGTTGTGTCACCTTACCCTTTTGCCATATGCGCCTTGAGGATATATGTATACTGTGCAATTTTTAGTGTTTCGATAAATGAAGGGCGGCACGGTAGCTCAGTGGTTATCACTGCTGCCTCACAGCACCAGGGACCCAAGTACCATTCCCGCCTCGGGCAACTGTCTGTGTGGAGTTTGCACATTCACCCCGTGTCTGCGTGAGTTTCCTCCAGGTGCTCCGGTTTCCTCCCACAGTCTAAATGTGTGAAGGTTAGGTGAATAGGTCATTCTAAATTGTCCATAGTGTTAGGTGTAGAGGAATGGGGCTGAGTGGGTTGGTGTGGACTTGTTGGGCCGAAGAGCCTGTTTCCACACTGAAGGGAATCTAATCAACAGAAATAGCCCGTCTTCCAGTGTATCTTTATGACGCACTTTTAAAATTGCCACCTTGCTGCTCATGCATTCATGACTCCAGTCAGATAAAAGCATTTTAATTTAAAAAAAAGTTTGTATTGAAACGTCATGTAAAATTCAATATATTAAGATGATTATTTCAAAAGGCTCCTTTTCTGCATGGTTTTCAAATAGGTCTACTGATCACACAGCAACTTCTAAACAGCCTGATCTCGAGTTCACTGTTCAACATATTGTTCAAGGTAAGCAGCTCATAGACACTCATGAAACCCATTTTCCCAGCATTAACATTAACTTTGATTCACATTGTTTAGATGCGATTTTAATTTCTCCATAATTACTGCTGTACCCAAAATCTTGTATTTCTATTTTCCTATTTTGTAACATACGCAGCATTTGTGTCACAGCATTGACATTGATAAATACCTCCCATCAATATTTGATTATCCTTGCTGTTTCTAAACTCCACTTTAGCAGATTCTGTGGAATCTGAGCGATGTGGGATCGAGGAAAATTAAGAGCCGATTCAGCGAAATGCTTGGCCAAAGCATGTTTGACCATTGATATTATCTCGCCGCATCCTACACGGTCTTTACATGTGTCATTCTGACATTTTCACCAATTCTCCCGGTATGCTCGTGAAGTAGAGAAGAGGAAAATATTTCAACAATGCTGTGCATTCCCCCAGACAACTGACACTGCTCTAACCTTGGTGGGAACCTTACAGCAGGCAGGTAAAATGTTGCTGCTGCTGTACAGTATCTTCGTGCGATCATACCTGGAGCAGCGTGTACCAATTTAGTCTCCACACTGAGTAAAGGATATTTGAATTAACCAAGAGATTGTTCCCTTAACTTATTTCCACGGTGATGATTTTAATCATAGAATCGCTGTAGTGTGGAAGCTGGTCATTTGACTCATGGACTCCGCATTGAGCCTCAGGAGACCATCACATCCCAATCCGAAACACTGCTCTCGTTCAAACATTCCGTGAAACCCTGCACTTTCCATGATTAGTGTATCGAGCCTGCACATTCCCGGACATCCTGGTTAATTTAGCATAGCAAATCCACTTAGTCTTCAAATTTTGGGACTGTGCGTCAAAGCTGGAATATCAATGGAAACCTTTGACAGACACGGGGAGAATGTGCAAACCCCGCATAGAGAGTTAACTGAGGCGGGAATTGAACACGGGTCTTTAGCGCTGAGAGGCAGCAGTGCTAACGACTGAGCTACATTGTGTCGGTCTTAGAGCTGGCCTAGATAATAAACGAGCAGCACACACGTTTCTTTCTAGGGTCTTTTCCCACGTGAGGTGAATGTAACAATGATCACTTTACAGAATCACAGTGTGGCCGCTGCCTTCCTGAAGGCTCTGCGTTGTCCCTTATCATAGATCACTTTGCAAGAAACAGATTACATTTTTGACATATTCAATTTAAACATTGCTCACTCACACGAAGATTCAGCATAACACGCAATTAATACAAATGGCAGTGATGGGATTCAAGCCCTCAGCGACTTTCACAGTGAAGCTTACAAACAGCACCTTACGTTGCTCGGCCACACCGCCACGCAAAAGTGAACCCATGAACAGGATTTGAATCGAGCTCCTGAGGACATTACTACATTTCTGGCTGCATAGGGAAGTGCACAATCACCTCAACTGAACACAACATTGTCTGATGGGGAGACAAGCTCAGCTTATGGGAGTGGGAGCGCTGTTACCTTCAAACACAGGAAGCACGTATAATAGATAATTAACAAAATTAACATTTGCTGTGTAATCCGAAAGAGATTACTTTGCTAAATCTAACACTTTGCTAAAATTTTAAGTAGACAGCCAAATTTTGCTGGATTCTGCAGGTAGACAGCTTGCCCTTACAAGTCTTGCAAAACTGTCAGAATCCGCAATAGTCAGGGAAAACATAAACTTCATATCAACAGCCGAATGTTCCCAGTTCCTGTCCACGAGAAGGATGAACGAAATGCAGTACAAAAAGAATAGTACAAAAAGAATATGTGAAAGTTGTGCAGCCCCTCACATATGGCAATTGCCAAGTGTATTGAGCCCCCTGCAGAAGTTACAACAAAGCGTTCTCTTTGCTCTTGCTTGAATTTGATTCGATTCGATTTAATTTCCACGACTGTAAACCTGGGGGCTCGTCCGGTACCCCACGACTGGGTAAGAATCCGAGTATTCCCAGGAGGTGTAGGCTCCAGCGTGTTGAAGGATTTTCACTTCATCTCGGGCTGAATTGGCCCTTTCGCGTGAGAGGACTGGGAATCTGTGGATCGTCCCATCGCCGGGGTTTCAATTGAATAGGGCTGGGGTAAGAGTCGTATCTTAAGTAATCCAACATAGAGTATCATTCTAAGGGATTAAATAAAGCTGGAATAGGTTCCAGTGAACTTTCGCACAGTATTCGAGTAAACGTCAAGGTAAGGGATTGCTGTCTCCACAGTGCTTTAGAGACAGCAAGTGTAAGGGTAGTTTGAGACTTGGAACCATCACTGCCTGAGTTAGACTCGCCAAAGACATACTGGACATGTGGTTTCTTGGTTTTCCAAATCCAAGGCATTGAGGCGTATGCCCCCAATGTGAGGAGGCACCTCCAGAGGTAAAAGCAAGTCAAAAAGGAAAAGATAACAGCACAAAGAAAGAGAGAGACAGCTGAACACTTTTCCAGTAACTTTGAAATGGGCTCCAGCAAGAGCAAACGAAAAGAGGGGACTTGGAATAGTCGACCAAAAGTACAGTACATGTGAAATAATTATGACCCAGAGTCTGTAAAATAGTGAGAATTGTGGATTAAGGAATGTGGTTTTTCGGAGGGTGGCAGTTTTAGTTGAAGGCAGTTAGAAATATTGAAGTCACAGTTAGAGGTGAGAGATAAGGAGAAACGGAAGAGAAGAAGAAAACCTATGAATTGGAGTGCTTATAAAATGTGGAAGGCTGAGGCTGATATCAGGGAAAGTAAATACCAAGTAAAAGATAGATCACACACGCGTATAAACACTAGCACACATGCAGACTTACGCGGAAAACAACCTGATGAAGCTGTACACTGTCTTAAGTCTGTTCCAGATCCTGACCATGATGACTGCCCTCCAGTCCTACAGTCCCCCTATGAGATCCACCTGCTGAAGGTTCCAAGCCAGCAGCCGCCGTCTTAGGGTGTGCTGGAGCACCGAAAACCTATCGTACCTTCAACCAATTGAAGTAAGAAGCCTAAAATGAGTGTGGCCACTCCAAGACTGAAAGACATCCAGGGCCTGCTCACGATCAGTCCACGATGGATGATAAGTCAGATGGCGAGAGTACCGACGTACGATCATCTAAGCAGGTCGTTCTGCAAGCACCAATGGTTGAGGTTGCAGGTCCAGAAGGGCGCCCAGTGCTGGTCCACCGATCATGGACCATAAAGGATTGGGAAAGTGCCTATGGGCAGTTGCCTGACCCATGCCAGGTTGGAGGTAATAGGTTCGCTGAAAAAGTAACAAAGTTCTGTGTCCAGTTCCATCCCAGGTCACATGAGATGAGACATCTCCTGGGAAAAACATTGGTGCCGATGTCACCAAAATCAAGTATAAATGGTCAGCCGTAAACGTCCATGCCAAATCAACCAACCTGCAAGCGTAAGAGAACAGAGCAAAATGCTTTTGCTCTACGCTGGCAGCCGCTTGTTGGGAGGCATTCCCAGTGCGAATGGACCCGACCAAAGTTGCAATGTGTAAACAACAAGAAGGTGAGATAGTCTCCCAGTGCCCTACGCGCCTCAATGAAGTCCGTAACGCCCATGGTGGACGGAGACCACCCGAGGACATGACGACAGCAGAAATTACACCGCATGCAGCACACCTGAGGAACATTGTCATCAATGGAATCAAAGACGAAACAGTCAAAAATGTAAAAGACACATGTATTACCTGGGACATGAGAAAGCTGAATTTGATAGAACAACATGTGATATATGCTGAAAAAAATACTGGCCCAAGCAAAGGATAAGCAGAAATTAAAGATGGAACAACAAGCACATAAACCTCAGCTTACTATAATGCGAATTATCAGCCGTTGGAGGGAGGAGCTGCAGGGAGAGAGACAGATGTGTAGGTCGCGGAAGAGGAAGACGAAGGGGTCATGGAAGAGGCGCTGGCAGAGGTAGATCTGGCGGGTACTTTGTTTGCGGAGCAATGGACCACTGGCGAGACAGCGTCCGTCCAGACAATCCCAATCGGCTCTGGAGGCTGGACAGCAGGGTAATTGACAGGGGAATGCTGACGTGAAGGTGGGCAGCCCACAAGGTACAGGTAAGCTTCTTTCCCTTATGCTTGGCAATGAAGGCTCCCTTATGCTAATCTCTACTGCTAAACGTACAGGGGACTGAAACAAATCTGAAGGCCATATTGTGCACTGAGATTGCGAAGTGTGGACTATATGTTCATTATAACTATGATGTGTATAAATCGTTCCCTCCTCCGTGTTATATGTGGAAGGCACACCAGTTACCTTTTTGGTAGATACAGGGGCATCATATTCAGTCCTTAAATGAAGCTCGTTCAGAGAAACGACGGAAATAAAGATGAGTGGAATGCCGCTGAACACAATGGGTGCATCAGAAATCGTGATATGAGAGAAATTTTCGTCACCCCAAATTTGTGAACCGAGTAATGGGGAAGCATTCCAATGCTCATTTTTGTGATCTGGATTCTGTCCTTTAAATTTGATGGCTCGGGATCTCTTAGTGAGTCTGGTTTGGATTTCCTCAGTACCCCAAATGTTTGCATGTAATTCAAAGGGAATATCTACCCGTGCAAGCTGTAAAATACGACCCACGACCCCTGATGTGTATCTATGAGTAGCGATTAAGCCAAAAAGAGAGAAGTTCAGTGAGTGATTCACTTGCCCTGGAAATAAGTGACTATTAACACCGATTTTCTTGCTGGGGATTTTCTTGCACTGCACATATATACCACGATGGCCCTGATGAATCATATGGAAAGGATTGGTTCAGGAGATTCGTTAAACCAGATCATTTGTTATTGTGCGAAACTTATTGGAATGATCACCAGATCTGCCGTCAATGTGAACTTATCTAAAGTATCTGTAACGGCAAGCAGACACTTCATTTTTGATGTGCACGGCTCTTTTTCCTCACGTGTCATTGACGAAGGCGGCCAGCGACAGGTGGCAGGAATTAGGACCATGGCTGCTAAAGGCACAAAGGTTGGGTCTTCAGGGACGATGTGGGTATCTGATTCAATGCAGATATGCAGACATATAGGAAGAAAATAAATTGGCTCACTCAGGCAGATCGCACAGTCCAAATAACCCCCATTAGTCCTGAAGAGCGTTGGAGGGTAGACTAGCGTTTCCCTAAGATAGAAGTCTCGGACCCAAGATTAAAAACGGCTTATACTGAGTTGTGGGCAAAAGGCAAACATGGTGTGGGGCTCATACGAGGCTGTGAACCCCTGAAAATAACCCTGAAGTCCGAGTATCGTGCTTGCAGGGCAGAATAACCATTAAAACCCGAGGCCATAGAAAGAATTACGCCAGTCTTTAAATCTCTACCAATGGCTGGAGTCATAATCCCCTGTGAAAACTCACCGTTGACGACCCTCATTTTTCCGATCAAAAAGGCAAACATTCCAGTTGAACCAGAGGAATGGAGGTTTGTTCAAGACTTTCAGGCTGTCAATAACGCTGTTGTCCCGCATGCCCTAAGTATTCCCAACCCCTGTACAATAGTAACTCAAGTTACACCGGACAGTAAGTGGTTCTCTGTTGTGAATTTAGCAATGCCTTCTTTCGTGTACCGGTACACGCAGATAATCAATTCTGATTCGCTTTTTCATTCAAAGGGAAATCATATAGCTTCACGCGACTTTGTCAAGGTTACTGTGAGTCCCCTATCATATGTAATGATGTTTTATGCAGGAGTCTGGCGACTCTAGTTTTAAGCCTGGGGTCAGCGCTTCTGCAGTATAATAGCAGCACTGACAGAGGAACAATGTGAAAAGGATGCACTCGTATTGTTCTGCCAGCTAGCGAGGTAAGGGCAGAAAGCTAGTCTCACAAAGCTACAATTTGTGCAAAACAGATGAACTTCTTAGGTCACTTAATATCTGAACAAGGGAAGGCCATTGATCAAGACAGAGTTCAAGCAATCCAGCAAATTCCGAAGTCTCAGACGAAGAAACAAGTGTTATACTTTTTGGGCATGTGCTCCTACTGTAGAATGTTTATTCCACAATCCGCACTCCTGAGATGCCCATAAGTGACATAGCCGATGAGAGAAGATTTCAGAGCCTGAGTCCGTTGCAATGGACCCCAGAAACCGAGAGTACATTTGTTAGATTAAAAAGGCGCTCCAAACTACACCAACACTGGGGATTCCGAATCCAAACAAGCCTTTTGTAAAAACTGCAGATGAGAAGCGTGGCTGTATGACATCTGTGCTGTTGCACGATCATGGGGGAAATTTGAGGCTGGTAGCTTATTTTTCGGCTAAGCTGGACCCCGTAGCGGCAGGATTGCCTAAATACCTGTGAGCTATGACTGCAGCTGAAAAGGCTGTTGTAGCATCCAGGGACATAGTCGGTTCTGGTGAATTAACCCTTCTGGTCCCACATGCAGTATCCTGACTGCTTTCCGAGCGAAAGACAGCACACATGTCGGAAGCAGATTGGCTCGGATACAATACTGCGTTAATGGAGATGCCTAACATTACACTAAAGCGATGTAACTTCCTTAGCCCTGCTAGCCTTCTCCCCACATAAGGAGGCAGAGACCCACATGCTTGTGTCGCTGTGACTAATGAAGTTTCCACCCTAGAACACATTTGCAGGATTCACCACTTCAGAATCCTCATATGGAGGTTTTTGTGGATTAGTCAGCATTCAGAAGCAAGGAGACAAGCCAGAATTGTAGTCGGAATGCTGTAGTGACTACCGGCGAGGAAGTCAAAGCGGGATTACTACCTTCTCATCTGTGAGCTCTAGCAGTGCTGATTATCTTGATTGAGGCATGTAAATTGTCTAAAGGAAGACAGTGAATGTTTACACCGATTGCAGATACGCATTTGGGGTGGGACATAATTTTGGAATCCCGTGGAAACATAGGGGCTTCTTGAGCTCCACCAGAAAGACCGTCACATAACGTGACCTGATTTAAGATCTCGTGGAAGCGGTTGTATTGCCTATATCAATCGATGAGTGTAAATATGAAGCCCACACGAAAAAATAACGATTTTATTTCTCAACGCAATGCAAGTGCAAGGTCAGCTGTAAGGACGGCAGGGCAGCAGTGATCAGTTTGACATGTTTATGAAAAAAATTGTACCCCAACAGCAAGACGTACGGGAGTTACAGTCACGGGCCTCGCTGGAAGAAAAGCGGGAGTGGACAAAAGCAGGGCCCAACGTGAGGGAAGAGGGATGGTGTGGCCCCAATGGTAAAACCTTGCCTACCACGATCATTATTTCCATTCTATGCCAAACTGACACACGGTAAGGACCATGTGTCAAAAGGGGGATGCATGACAGTATTTTGGCACAATGGTACACGAAGGGGTTTAATCATTACTTCCACAAATATTGTTGTAATCTGTGCTACTAATAATGTGTAGAGGGGAGTGCAGATGAGTCAGGCAGCACAACCCCAACCCCAAAGACCCTTCGAACATTTACAGATGGATTTTATTGAACGAACACTCAGCGAAGGGAAAGGTAAATGTTAATATGTATTCCACATGGGTGGAAGCGTTCCCCACTTCTAAACATGATGCCAGTGCAGTAGCCAATGTTTTGCTGACTTTAATAATTCCGAGATGGGGCAACCCTGAAAGGCTTAGTAATGAGAATGGGACACCATTTGTCAATAATGCCCCACAGCAAATCAGTGATTATTTGGGAATAAAGATGAAACAACACTGTGCCTATCACCCAGCGAGCGGTGGGGCAGTGGAAAGAGAAAATGTTACCCTAAAAAACAATTTAACAAAATGCTGTGAGGATCTCGGGGTGACATGAACAAAGTCACTTCCAATTATGTTAATGTATTTGAGATCTAGGAGAAAAGGGAGAGCTAATTTTATTCCGTTTGAGATTTTGTTTGGTCGGCTACCAACACAGGAATTAGAACAAGACCCACGGTAAGACAGATAACAGACCACTGTGAGGGCGAAATGTTGTGTTAGTGTATGGAACTCTCTACACTTCTGTTTCAAATTCTGAATCAAGTGAAAGTAGCACGACCCAAACAAGCAGAAGGGAAGATGCACGATGTAGAACTTGGAACCCGGATATTGGTGAAAGACTTCAGGATGAAAAACTGAAGTAGACGGGGTGGCTGGGACCGTTTCAAATGTTTCTCACGACACAGACAGCCGTTAAGATCGCCGAAAGAACGATGTGGATACATACCAGACATTGCAAACGTGCAACTGAGCCTGAGGAGACATCGGAAAGCACCGGAACCAATTAAGTGCAAGTAGTAATTAGAAACCTCGTACGCTC
The DNA here is from genome assembly GCF_047496795.1 of Chiloscyllium punctatum. Classification (NCBI taxonomy): domain Eukaryota; kingdom Metazoa; phylum Chordata; class Chondrichthyes; order Orectolobiformes; family Hemiscylliidae; genus Chiloscyllium; species Chiloscyllium punctatum. The sequence continues at coordinate 36,093,712 of NC_092761.1, read as the reverse complement.
ATGGGGATGCCCCAGCTCGCACTCTTAGTAAGCGCCCTGGTACGACTGGCATCTGGGATACAGCCACAGATGGTAATCTTAACTGATGGTGCAAGAAAAACTTTCACATGCGACCCTTGTCCGTTTACAAATTAGGATGACAATAATGTGGATTATAAATATTTATGCAGGGATTCTGGTAGCGCCAGTGACTGGCAATTAGAAGTAGCTACCACGGCTACAGGGACACCTGACCGAGAACTGGGTAGGAGGTGCCTGGGCACGGGTGATAATATCCAAGACTCAGAAGAGCGATAAGTGAGTCTGGTGAAATGGATAGAACCTTCTCTGAAATCGATAGGCAGGTGGATATAGTGGCTTAGTCACACCCTACACCCCCGCCCCGAGATGCAGTGCAGAAGGTCCTCCAGAAGATAGGAGCACTGGGGCATGGCAACTACACAAACCAAATCATGGACCTCACCTCAAGCAGGGCAGAGGGCATTAAAGTCACACCCGAACCTGGAGGGAGTCGTCCGCTAACTCGGTAGTGGAATTGGCCCTGCAGGATGTTGATGGTGTAACTGCGACGCCAATAGGTTCGGAGATGCGAAGGAACATTGCTAGATATGAAGGGAACAGAGCATGTGCTTTGGCCCTAATACAACACCGGAAATTAGACGTTGAGTACTTTGATAACGCCAGCCATTGTTGGCTACACTGCCCAACGGTGACTGCTGAACGAATTACAGAGAGCCTGGCGAGAAATGCGAGCTTTGTGCTCCGTGGCGGTGACTACCCTGTCCCTGATAAGGGGAGAAATTATGGCAAACGTCGCGCCACCCCCCGAACTCAAGTTCAACTGCAGTCCCAATGCTGACACGCTTCTGACCACAGCCTTCCATATGGTGAAAGGCAGTGGAGAAACGTGTATTTGCACAAATGGCTACCCTTCCTTTGGGGAGGATTGGGGATATTGGATCCTACACATGCTACTACTTGTAGGAGTGGCGATACTCATAATGCTTTGTATAGGACCCTGCTTGTGTACCTGGCTATGCCGTTTGCTTATGAGTGCAGTGGGCTTCCAAATGGTAAAACATTCAGTGGCCCCACAACAGGAGGATCCGATTGCGAGGACCACACCATACCGTGACGGTGACGAGTATGACGTGTGAAAATGGGCTGTGCACAGAGCACACAAGGGCAAGTGATGATATTAACACATAGCTGTGTAAAAGTTAGATGGTGTCTGAGGAAAGGCCTGGTGTTACCTAAGCAATTTGGACGTATAATTATCTAACTATGTATGTTTTTGTTGTTGTTGTTTTTGTCATTGCTGTAAAATACCAAAAGGGGGGAGATGTAATGGATTATTTGCCAAATTAACATTTGCTGTGAAATCTGAAAGAGAATACTTTGCTAAATCTAATTTTTCGATAAAACAAACACTTTACTAAAATTTTAAATAGACAGCCTGACATTGCTCGATTCTGCAAACAGACAGCTTCGCCTTGCAAGTCTTGGAAAGCAGTCAGATTCAACAGGAGTCAGGGAAAACTACGCAATCATACCAACAGCAGAATGTTCCCAGTTTTTGTCCTTGAGCGTGTAATAAGGATCAGTGAAATGTAGTATAAAAATAATATGTGCAAGTTGTTCAGCCCCTTACATGCAGCATCTTGCAAAGTGTATTGGGCCCCCTGCATGATTAACAGTAAAGCTTTTTCATTCCTCTTGCTAGCATTTGAGTAATGTTGATTTAATTTCCACGACACACGTTCAACAAGTAACCGTCTCCTTCTGCACCATGAAGTTGGATCAACAACCTGATGGAACAGCAACATGGCATTTGAGAGAGGTTTAACAAGGAATAGCACATGTGAGGTGCAGACGCTGCTTGGTTCTTCACCCCAGATCAACCTGTTTATTAAGGAGGAACTTCAATAAACTAAGCCACAGCGTCACGTTAACCTAGGAGGGAGGGGTAAGCAGGTTGATCCAATACCTCATAATGTTTGCAAGAATGACAATGGTCTTGTTTTAGGACTCAGCAATGGAAAGCAATTATACATCAAATTCAGGAATCCGTTTCACTTCTTGAACCTGGAACACAGGAACAGCAGAAGGAGATTATTTGAAACTATTACAGCAGATGTAGAAGGAGGATGTTTCGTGTCTGGATCCTGACATAGAGTTTCAGGAAGAGACCAATCAGTACCTTCGCACTCCAACACAGGACCCATAATAGACCATGCAGGACCTAAATTGTGTTACACAAAACAGGATGAGGCTATTCAACCTTCTAAATGCTGCAACACAAGAACTGGAAGAGGTCATAAAGTTATTTGAAATTTTCACACTAGTTTAAGGCTATTCAGCCGATTGAATCAATTGCACATGAATAGCAGACTGAAACCGTTTGAGATTTTTTTATGTGAACAGGAGGGGGCAATTCATCCACATTTATGTTCTATGGGAACCGGAGAAGTCCAATCACACCGTTGTTGCGATTTCAGGGATATAGGAGTAGATGTTCAGTTTCTCCAGCCTGTTATGAAGAAACACGAGGAGACACTTCAGCCACTTGAAACGGTGCACTGCTGCAGCAAGTTTCCATGTGTACCCAGTCCTCTCATGAAGAAAAAGCTGAAAGCATTTATGTCTTGAGTGGCTTGGTCAGGAACAGAAGCAGGAAATTCAGCCCTTTGAGACCATAATATAGGAACAGCAGGACGACATTCAGCGTGTCAAGACTATAATGTAGGAACACCAACAAACCCGTTCAACACTCAAGTGTGTAAAGTAGGAAGAGAATGAGTCCAATCAACCACTCATGCCTCTTTCATGGCAATTGGAGCTGTACTTTTTTCCGGCTTGTGCCTGTTACTCAGGAATTGAAAGGGAATGTGGAGATTGGATAAAGGGAAGACCTTCGAATACCCAACTTCAGAAGAGAATGTAAAATAGTGAGCAAATGATTGGGATTGAGGTCATAATGTTAGATTCTGTTAGTAAGGTGATTATCAAAGTCAGCCCTTAATCCATCCATAACAAAATAATTTTATGTTGGATAAATTATTCTTGAATTATTTAGCTGAATTTCTTTTAATGTGACAAGCATGGTGGATAAAAGGGATCCGAGAGATGTATTATATCTGCCCTTCCAGAAGGCATTGCATAACGTGCATCATAAAAGATTCAAATGCAAGGTAAGAGCACAGAGGGTAAAGAAAATATAATTTGTTGGAGAGAGGATTGGCTGACCAATAAAAAAAAACCATGATGTGGAGGTGCTGTTATTGGACTGGTTTGGACAATGTCAAAAATCACACGACACCAGTATAAAACTGAACGGATTTATTTGAAAATGCTAGCTTTCAGAGCCCTGCTCCTTCATCAGGTGTTAGTAAGATAGGAAGGCCTTAAAACAGAATTCATAAGGAATACACCAAGAGCTCATACAATTCATGCACATCACATGAACACATCTAATATAGCTCTTAAACATTTCAACATTTAGAATGGAGGGACAGATTTTTCTTTGATGATGAGAATCCAACAATTTTCTTCAAGTCAATGCCTGGAGATAACTTCAAGAATTATCGATGCAAAGTGCGTGAAACCTCCGGTCTGATAATGTATTTTAAGCGTGAGGTCTTGTTTACAGTCTGTCTGTGAGTTAAACCGGCGTCAGACTGGCTTTATTTCCTACATAGGAGTTTAAAAATACGACATTGACTGTTGACAAATTGCGTGCTTTTTGAACAAAATAGAAAGCAGCTGAAAAAGCAAACCTGCAAATCCAAATCCACACTGCAGGTTTACATGTATATGCGTGTGAGTATAGCGGGGGTGGAGTGTGTCTGTGGGAGGGGTTGGAGGGATATATGTGTGTGTTTGTGTGTGTGAGAGAGAGAGAGAGAGAGAGAGACTGAATTTGAGTGTGTCTAAGGGGAAAGTCAGATTATGTATGTCTACATTAAAACACAGACAGATATAGCAGATACCTTTCCCGGTACTCACTCTGTAATTTCAGATGTTCTATTCTCTGCAGCCTCTGCTCCATTTGTTGTTCAAGTTACACACCCAGATGCTGTAGTTACAGTCTTCATGCTTAATCCAGAATTGGATCACCAAGTCCTCAGGTCTGCCTGAATGTCTGAGACAGCCTACAGCACAACCTCCAGCAAACCATCCCCAACGCATCGACTAACTTTTCAATAACAGGAATCAGGTTGAAGCCCATCAGTCACAAGGTAAATGCCTGTTTCTTTAAAATACTTCCTCATGTTACTGACCACATTGTCAGCTGAGAAGACAAACACAGGCTTGCGGTGGACAGCTACTGACCAACTTTCAAAGACGTGAGTGAAGCTGCTGCGCACCCTGTCCAACATGGAGCACCACACGACCGACACCGGGAAGTGAACTACAGCCTGACAAACCTCATGTAATTGTTTCTCAGCCTCACGATGTCAGCACTCGATACATTCGGATGCCAAACACCCAAGGTCAGGGAACGATACAGAGGAACAGAAAGATTCGCGCTAAAGATAGAAAGAGACCAATAAGGTAGAAATAGAAAATGTTGAAATATGGAGGAAGACCCAGGGGAGTACGTCTAATTGGAAGAGTGAGACCTTGATAGATCCAATCACAAGAATGAGAACGTTGAATAAAGGCCATGCCTCACAGAACAAACACAGACGGTCTTAACTGAGATAGGTTGACAGCTTAGCATGGAGAGCAGTGCACACTATGCTCGTGTAATTCTTAGTAAGGTAGACTATCTGCCCAGCATAGGGAATATTGAAAACCTTGGACAATATATTCCTGCTATATGTGCAATAGATATATGTTGCACATGGGAAGATTTGTAGTCCATACTGTAAATGACGGTAAATGGGGCTCCCAAAAATTTATATTTCTGTATCTCCATGCATCAGCTCGATGCAAGGTTTTTTTTAATAATGCATGTGTGTGTCTACAACTGAGGCGATGATCAATGTGAAAATCATAGTCTAAGGTAGAACACATATGGAGAATACCATTTTAAATATGAATAACTGCAGGGTTTGGGATGATGGACAGGGAGGGAGTGAGAAATGCTTCATGGACAGATGTGAGGATATGCTTGAGAGTATTAAAGTAAAGGCATTTCCAGACCCAATAACAACATAGATCAGTGCGCAAAGGAATGACAGAACGATGGGGAATCTTTTTGAGAGTTCAGATAAGATCCGCATAGAATCGACACAGATTTACATCTGCAGGTTTGGAACTGGGAGCATTAGCAGCTGATTATTGGCTTTATTAAGACTGTCTATCATAGCGCAAAGTTCAAATAGCAGATGGGATGAGCCAGTGAAGTATATCCTACATGTGTCAGTAATTACAATTAGGAGTGGGCAGTTTATGGTAATAGGAATCAAATCAATGCCAAAGGGATCATAGTTGTCATTTATCTGTTTCAGCCTCCGATATTGGTCAGGGATGGGATGCAGTCAAAGGAAGGAAATTCAGTTTGTAATCAGAATAGAAAACAGTGCTCTATGCTGCCAATATTTAAGTATCAAGGGCAGTGATACAATGAAACATGGATCACAGGTTAAATTGAGTAGGTCAACATAGAGACCCATAGTAACACTGCCCGAAGCAACGAAGGAGATAGTGAATTATCAAGGATGCAGTTAGTGGTGGTTTGTAAAGTGAATATCTGAATCAGAGTCTCAGTAGGAACAATAAGAGCGGCAAGGATGGTAGTGTCAATGAAAAGAATAGTGTTAGAGTCAAACATGATTTATAGAATCAATGACTAAACTGTAAGACTTACCAGAGACACCAAAGAAAGCTCGAACTGCAAAATCAAAATATTGAATAATGTAAAGTGCATTTTCGATCCAACATGATAATGACCTTCGATCATGATATGTGAAAGGAAGCTAAATATTCCAGTATAAACTTCTGTCCATTGTTGAAAGATTCCGTCTTATATTCTCAGATTCTGTTCAATTGTTGGAACATCCCAGTCTAATGTTCTCAGATTGTGATCTCTCCAGTCCCTCTCTGTGGAGCTGCTAATTCCTGTTAGTACTGTTGGTGATGCTCCGCTCATCTGATGGGTTAACACATTGAATGGAGCCGACTTATGCTTAAAAGATGGAAACCCTCCACTGGAATGCTTAAATTATTTAGAGATTGGCATTAATCACCGTCACCAAAGGACGAGGTGAAATTAACCCCTTCCTTACATCACTTTACGTATCACAACAAAAGGAGCATTTCCTCGATCTGGATGGAATGGACGAGGTTGGCTGACCATAAATTTTCAATATTTTAAATCATTCCTCCCTGTATGTAGGAGCACTGTCAGAACACTGCAGGATTGTATATGACAGAGATAAAATACCAGACCACCTGCACAAAATACCTGGTGGGCATTTTGTCGAGACCATAAAATAGGGTAACAAGATTTATTGCCCATTGCCTTTTGTAATTTTATTGCTATTGTTAAGTGCCCTTTTACCAATCGTTCCAAAACCTCGAGGAATCATGCAAAACATTTAAATTGCTGCTTAGGAACAGGAGGAAACAATTCTATCCCCATGTGCCATTTGCAGAAGGATAGGCGAAGGCCATCAGCCTCTCTTGCCTGTTATACCAGGGCAATTCAGCTTCTCGAGTCTGTTACAGAGGGACAGAAGGAGGCCATTCAGCCCCTTGACCCTGTCACAGAGGAACAGGAGGAAGCCATTCTACCTGTTTGGTCTGTTATGCAGTAAAGATAAGTTTTAAAATACTTATGGAGAAATTAAACCTGACATAAACGTTAACGCTTGAGTAAGGACAACTTTGTACGTTTTAGGCTGGCACTTTGAAAAGATGCTTGAGAGAAGCTATTCGCATGATAGTGGGAGTCCTTTACAAATGAGATTAAAGAGTCTATCCACAGTATACTTCTTTTCAAGAGGAGGGTAAGGCTGGTAGGTGTAGAGAATGCTGGATGGCTAAAAGGATGGGCATTCTGGTCAACACAAAGAAAGAAGCATATGATAGGTGTGGGTAGGAAAGCTCCACTGAATCCATCGAGCTGTACAAGGGCAGTAGAATAATACTGAAGAGGGAAATCAGGAAGGAAACATGGCGACATAATATGATTTTGGAAAATATGGGCAGCAATGATCCAAAGAATTTCTGCGAACATATTAAGGTCAAACGAGTAACTGGGAGAGACTAGGCCCTCTGAAGGTTCAGCAAGGCAACCAACATGTGGAACCACAGGATTTGGGGAGGCACTAAATAAATATTTCTCGTTCGTATGTACTGTGGAGAAGGATACGTGATGCAGATAACCTGAGCAAATGAACAATGATATCTTGACAAGTGTTCCTATGACAGAAGATGAGGAGCTTCCCATCTTAAAATGCATTAAGGTGAATGACCCCCTGTCTTTTTTCCCTTTTTTGCAGGGGTATTCCCCCGTGTCGTAACAGAATCAAGTTTCGGGAATGTGCTTTATTCTTGATGCTACTGAAATAACTCCACAGCGGCCGGCATCTCCAGAGCGAGTACTTGACACTGATCCAACTCTCTCAGAGGCAGCTCTCAGGGTGACAGAACCACTGACACCCTGTTTATTTTTTGACACTCCTATTCTTTTTTCGTGCGTGTGCAGGTATGAAACAGTGAAAGACACAAGGTGTACAAATCTTTATTCCATTTCCACGACCAGGAAGAAAAGAAACACCCAAGTGGCCAGTGACCAGCAGTGCCCTTAACATCAAAGGGCAATGCTGCGTGATCAAATGGTGAAGGGGAGGGCAGGGATTAAATCAAAATAGAGTTGGAACTCCCTGTCTTTAAAGCCACTCCTGGATACGTGGAACGTAGTAGAATGAAAGGCATGCAGGTCAGTTTGGTTTTGGAGAAGCATGAAAGATCTGCACAATATCGAGGGCTAAATGGCCTGTACTGTTCGATGTTCTCTGACCTCATCAGATATTTCACGTAACCCATTGGGAAGCTTGGAAAGTAATTGTTCAGCCTCTCGCTGAGATACTAGTATCATGGACAGTCACAGGTAAGCTGCCAGCAGACAGCAGGGTGGCTTTTATTGTGCGAGTTTTAAAAAGCAACTGGGAAGGAAAAGCCAGGAACTGTAGACCGGTCTGCCAAATGTCATTGGTAGGTAATTTGCTCCAGGGGACTCTGAGAAACTTGTTTTTTTGAAAGCCAAGGACTGAGCATGATAATCAATATGACTTTTTGTGTGGGAAATCATATTTCACTAATTTGATTTAGATTTATGAAGATGTGACGAAGTACATTGATGAAAGGGCGGAAGTATGGGTTGTCCATATGGTCTTCGGTAAGGTGTTTAAAAAGATTCCTCATGGTAAACTGGTAGCACTTGTTAGGTCACATGAAATACAGGGAGAGTCTTGTACCGAAGGTAAGAGATGAAGGAAATATTTGCAGAGAGGTTTTCTGCTGAGTACCATAACGATCTAATGAATTTTGTAATGAACAGAAATGATTTGGATGTGAAGAAGGTAGGAATACGTCGTGGGTTTGCAAGTAATACCAACATTGGTGATTTAGTGAACAGTGAAGATGGTTAACTCAGAATACAACAGGACCCTGATCAGATGAGCCAAAATGTCGAGGACTTGCTAATGTTATTTATAGTCGACAAACTTAAGGTGTTACGGTTTGATAAGGCAACTGGGGGCAGAAGTTATAGGTAGGATCTTGGGATATATTGCCAGCTACATACACCAAAATATAAATCATGGAAGCTCTGTTGAGTAGAAACAGGCCATTTGGCACATTGTGTGCAGACTGACACGCCAAACAGCATGTCGACTAATACAGCCATGTATTACCCCAATAACCTGACATTTCCCACAGCCAATCCACCACAACCCAGGATACTGCGCAGCAGTTTAGCAAGGTCACTGCACATGTTGGACTGTGGGACGAAAGCCAAAAATAGTGTTGAAACACACACAGACCCAGGGAGAATGTTCCAACACCACACATGCAGTCACCCAAGGTCGGAATCAAAGTTAGGCCCTTGGTGCCGTGAGCCAGCAGTGCTAACCAGTGAGCCACATTCTACCCCCGTGACCAGCGTAGCATTCTCCTACTTTCTCTGGAACCCTCACATCTGTTCAGATGATCGCGAGTTTCAGTGGAGTACTTTCAGCATGCTCACCTTTTCTCTCGCACGACGATTTACATTACCCCTCCCAAACTTTGATGGACAGGGCCTTCAGCTGAAACTGACCCATGTCTTGAACTTCTGCCCTCACTCCCTCCCACCTTCCTAGATTAAGTCAATCATTACTACTGTGGTATGCACAATAATTGACGATTGAAAAATAAAACAGAGTGCATATGCTGGAGATCTGAAACAAAAGTTCCTCTTATGAAGCGTCCTCAGGTTTGAAATGTTCACTCTGCTTTCTTCCTTCAGATGTTACGAGTCCTGTTGAGTTTTGCCAGCAATTTCTTGCATATCTAACGCCCTGCTTACAATATGCACAAAATTTGCACGTTTGACATTGAGCATTCTCAGAATATAAAGAAACTCCCACCAGTATTTGTTTCTTCTTGCTTTTTCCAAACTCCAGACAAAATGTTTCTTTATATTCTGACCACCGTGGGCTGTGATGAGATTGATTATAGATTCACTGAGATGTTCCCTGAGGCCTTCCTTGATGTTAAGATAAATTCGCTGCATCGTGTTTGTCGTTCTCAAGGGGAATGGTGAGATTCTTCCCGGGGCTCCCCTTGTTCTGGCTCAGTGGAGAATCACAATGATCTCCCTACAATTATGTACGTTGCTCCCTATGCCTGCTCTAATCTTGGAAGCAAATTCAGAGCAGGCAGACATGGTCTGCTGTCATAGCACTCACTCCTGGATCGAGGGGAAGGAGAGGTTCTGCCTGTGACCCTTCTCACCCGAGAGGAGCTCATGCCCATGCCCAAAGGCTTAGGGAGTGCAGAAATGTCACCCTGCCTGCCACGTACAGGCTCAATGTCAGGGGCTGTGCAGGTTATCTCCACACAACTGTGCTTGTCACAGTGCACTATGGGGTTTCAAAGAATGCACATGTTCCTTGGGATGCTGGGTAATTCCAGGCTCCACTGTGGTGGGAATTTTGTGCAATAAGAAGTGGGGGAAGGCCGATGTGATCCTCATACTGAGGACTCAAACACCAATTAATTTGTGAGTTTGGTGAGATCCCCTCAGCCTCATGTTAGAAATCTCTCCCCAATCCAAATCAACTGGCACTTTGCATAAAAATATTAAATATTATGATGAATCCATAAGAACAGAAGGAATTGGAGCAGGAGTCGGCCATCTAGCCCCTCAAGCTTGCACTACAATAACGTCAGGGCGGATCTTTCCATAGACTCAACTTCCGTTACCCGCCCTCTTACCATTTCCCATGATTCCTTCACTCTTCCAAAATCTAGCTTTGCTTTAAAAGCATTCAGAAAACTAGCCTCAAGTACTTCACTCAACAGGGTATTCTACAGATTCAAGTGAAGATGTTCCTCCACAACTCTGTCCAAAACCTGTTCCCATTCATTTTCAGGATCCCCCTAGGTGCTAGTATCACCCAACAGTGAGAACATCCTCCCGACTATTACCGTATCTACTCCATTCACAATGTTATGTTAGCATAAATCCACAATCATTCTTCTAAGAACCCATGAGTATAGTCCCAATCTACTTAATCTCTAATTATTATTCAACGCTCTCAATTCTAGATCAGCATAGTGTAACTCTTCTGCACCCATCGAGTGCTAGTATATTCTTTCTCAAGTCAGGATTCCAAACCTGTATGCGGTACACGAGGTGTGGCGTCATCAGCACCATTTACAGCTCCAGCATAACCTTTCTCTTTTTGAAGTGTATCCATTCAGCAATGAAGGATAATATTATATTTGCCTTCTTCGTTATCTGCAAATTAATGTTTTGTGAGTCCTGCACAAGGAAAATCAGGACCCTCTGCATAGCAGCATGCTGCAAATTTTTACCATATAAAAAGTTGTCCAGTGTACTGCTATTCCTGCCAAAATGATGAACTCACATTTAACAACATCGTACTCAATCTGTGAGACCCTTCCCCACTCACTATGCTATACCACTCTGCAGATGTTCAGTGTCTTCTAAACACTTCACCCGCCCACTTATTTTATGTCACCTGCAAACTTTGTCACACACGAAATCATCCACGCAATACCCTGATCAATGCACTTAAGATCCTCCTTTTCAGTCAAACAGATGTCATTCTTTGTTAGGAGATCTACCCTACCTCATCTTTAGTTTTGTATAACATCCCTTAATCTACAATCAGGTGGATATTCAGTTCTCAGTGTTGGTCGCCCAATCACCATGTTTCTCTAATGGCATTAAGTCATATCCATTTCTTAATCCTTTTTGAGAATATAAAATATTCTACAATAGAGTACCTTTCATCAACTTTTTAAAATCATTGTTCCCTTCTTTACTTCCACCTTTATTTCTCATACTGACGCCATCAGGAAACAGTGTGACACAGTCATACTCACAGAATCAGGCTTGATGGGTAATGGTTCAAGAAGCCTCATCACCAACAACAGGGACTTCAGTCCATCCGGCATGATAAACACACCAGTGGTGGCGACACGGTGGGATACAGACGGAAAAGGAGATACCTTGGAATTCTGCAACATTGATTCCAGAACCCGGGAAATCGTATGGTAACAGGTCGGAAATGGTCAAGGAAAGCTACTGATGATGTACACCTACTGCCCTCCACAGTATTCCTCGGTGATAACACAGTTCCCCTAGATGTCGAAAACAAATCAGAGGAAGCACTGAGGGTGCCAAGGACACAATGATGAGTCTGAGTGTGGGACTTCAACGTCTATCACCAAGTATGTCGCCATAGGCCACCACTGACTGAGCAGGGAGAGGCCTCAAATACACAGCAGCCAGACTGGGGGCAAGTGATGGGGGATACAACAAGAGGAAAACATTTTAACCAAAACAATTCTCACAGATGGATCTGTCCCAACATTATCTGTAGGAGCAGTCAGCACACGGTCCTAGTGAAGGGAAAGTCTCAGCTCATATTGAAGATACCGCCCACTGTATCATGTGGCACTCCCTCCTGTGCAATAGGACATACTTCTAATGGACCGAGCAAATGGAAACGGCACCTCCATGAGGCACTGAGGGCTAGCTGTAGCTAGAGCATTAATGGCATTCGCTCCATCATGAAATCAGAAGTGAGCTGCTCACTAATGGCTTCAAAATTATCAGCACCATTCACAACTACACCGATACTAAAACAGGCAATTCAGACCATGAGAAAATGTAAACAGGAACAGAATGAGGCCATTCAGCTGTTCGAGTCTTTTACTCAGCAATTGAACCAGAACTTTTATCTCTAATGTCTGTCACATGGGAAATGGAAGGGAATATTCAGCCTTGCAAAGCTGCTACATAGGAATACTGGAAGAACTGGTTACTGAGATGGGAGCTGGGCTAAATTAGGGATAATTCAGTCTCTATCAGTTTGACAGAAATTAACGCTGCGGTGACGCAGTGACCTGTGCTTGGGCCTCAGTTATTTGCCACTAATATCAACGTTTTCGAAAGATTTAACAGAAGTATTCTAACTAAGAAAGGCAGGAAATTAAGATGGAAGGAGGCGGTGCAGTATCTCTAATTGGATAAACAATGAATCACAATTTGGCACCTGGAATATAACGTGGGTAACTGTGAACCTGTTACTTTTACAGGAAGAATAACAAGCTATATACTTATAAGTGTGGAGAGCTTACAGGACTTCGTGATACGTGTGTACTGGAGGATTCATGCTGTCGTTCACAAATGGGAAGTGTTGCTCCAACTCCTTGAAGGTCTGCTCCCTGATGTTCTCAGTGGCCCAGTTGCTCTCAGTCCACACCGGACATTTTTATTGGCTTGGATGGCGGTGGGAAGTGTTGTTAGAGTATGCTTTGTGCTGTGTATCAAGGGGACGGCCTTTATCCAATTGGCCATCCTTTCTTTTGACGTGGAGACTCGAGGACAATGCAAATGGCTGACTGCTTGTGAATGAAGAGGCCAGCACAGTGGGCTTTCACGATCATGATGTAATGTGCATGGTCACAGTGCAACATTAATTGAGGGTTGGACGGAGGATCCAATCACAAGAATGAGAACTAAATGCATTGCCAGATCAGCTGAAATAGTTAGTGAGAACTTGTTCTCAATCCAACACAGAGAACCATTAACTCAGAGGAGATATCTGTTCAGCACAGTGTGAAGTTCGTGCTCTGCTCAGTCTAACCCAGCAGTCTGCCGAGTGCAGACAAATGTGCAGACCACGCCAGTGCATTAATCTACAAACTCGGAGTAGATATGAGTCTAACGCTGGGAGCTATCCCCACCACGGCAGTGCATTCATCCAGACACACCAGATATCTATCCAGCACTGGCAGCTATGCAGACCACAGCAGTGCATTGCTCTATAAACCCTGTCGTGCGTCACGAGATATGCAGATCACAGCTGTACAATTGTATTCAGGCTACTCTCAGTGAAGCACAGTGGAAGAGGTTGAGATGGATTTTCAACCACTTTCTCTAACTTTCATCATTTTTTGATACAGTTTTCCAATTTTTAGTGAGAATGTATTGTAAAGTCCTAAAACAAACGCAATGTCAGCATGTGGGCCAGCAATAAACAAGCCCATAACCTTTTAGTAAGAGACAGTATTGCAAGGAATTGGAAAAAAAACTGCGTTAAATCTCTAAAGTCATTCTTCGAAGAAGGAAGCAAACATCTTAAAGAGAGTGGCAGAGTCAGAATGTATCTTCCGGAGCTTCTCTGCTCTGCCCGCTCATTATACCAACCTTTATCTATTCTGTTTTCTGGAGAGATTTCTTCTTCACAAACTTTTAAAATTTTAAAATTCCTCCGATGGGAATGGAGGAGGTGAGTCCCAGACAGGGGGCTGTCACGGCGATGGGAGGCCTCGAGAAAGCACAGTGTGCTCTTGAGACTAGACCAACTACAATCTGGATATTGAACTTAGTGCAGCCTGGAGAATGGGCCCGATGCGGTCTGGAGACTGAGTCTGGTATGGTGTGGAAACTGGGCCTTGTATGATCTGGAGACAGGGCCTGGTATAGTGTGGAGACTGTGCCAGGGCCGCCTGGAGACTGGGCCTGGTGCTGTATGTGTACAGGACCTGGGGAACTATGGAGACGAGGGCGGTGTAGTCTATTCGCTAGGGCTGGTACAGTCTGGACACTCTGACTGGTGCAGCCTGGGAACTGGTCCTATTGCGGCCTGGAGACTGAGCACAGTTTGGCCAGGAGACTGTGGTCGGTGCAGTCTGGAGACTTGACCCGGTGCGGTCTGGAGACTGGGCCCGGCACTGTCTGGCTACTGAGCCTGGTGAAACCTGGAGACAGGACTCGGTAGTGTCTGGATACTGAGCCCAGTGAGGACTGGATACTAGGCCAGGTTTGTTCTGGAAACTGGGCCTGGTATGGTGTGGAGACTGGACTGGTGCCTGCAGGAGACTGGTCCCATTGCTGTCTAGCGACTAGGCCTGTGGAATTCTGGAGACTGGGTCACATATTTATAAAAGACTAGGTCTGGAACAGTCTGGTGACTGGGCTCGATGCACTCCGGATACTGGCCCCAGTGCAGTCTGGAAACGGGGCCCGGCCCATTATGGAGAATGGGCCAGGTGCGGTGTGGAGACTCTTTGCTGGCACATACTGGTGTGTCAGGGACTGTAATTCATGTTTGTTCATGTTTTTCCCTTTTACTCTTCTTCTGGACTTTCAGTTCTCATTCTTTCATTTTTGGAGCAAATACTTAACAATCTATACCTAGATTTCTTGAACCTAAGATGGCGCCATAAGTGAAGCCATTGCAATATTGCCACTGCATTCATTAAAGTGTACGTGACATTGAAGCCAATTCAATTCAAATGTGAGCGATTCACTTTATTTGATGGCTTTTCCAAACAGAGCTGCGACTTGTGCAGGGTCACGGTGCAAACATCAGAAGTTGGTATTACATCACTTAGAACACAAGATGGAGAGACAAAGAGAGAGAGTGAGAGAATGAGGAAACGCATTTTGATCCTCATTTCAATGAATTCATTCGCAAAACAACTGAAATCCAATTGCTCAAAGATGCAGATGCAGATACGCAGATGCACACTAAAGCACGCACACGTAGACACGGGAAAAAACAAACACACACACACACACAAACACATGCAGACATTCGGTCCCTAGTCACTGCCTTGCCATTCAGTAAGTTCATGGCTGATCTGATCCCTGCCATTCAGTTAATTCATGGATGATCTTATCTTGACATCACCTTTATCACCTCTTGGGAACTAAGGCAGAACATGTGGTTTAGTTGTTAAAATGGGTGACTGTAATTCCATTAGTTTGACAATAGTTCTGGAAAAGGATGAGCCATGTCCACAAGTTAACATCTTAAATGAGGGCAAAGCCAATTGTGATAATATTTGGCAGAAAGGTTCAAAAGCTGATTGGAGAAGCTGTTCGCAGTTAAAAAGACATCTGGCAAGTTGGAGTCTTTCAAAGCGAGATAGTGAGAGTTCAGGGACAGCATGGTCCTATTCGTATGAAGAGCAATGTTAGCAGGAGTAGGGAACAGAGCATGGCAGTTATTGAGTGTCTGGTCAAGGGGAATCAAGCAAGTATATGTTACGTATTGGCATCAGCGATCAATGGAATCCCTTGCGCGTAATGTGTATAGGAGTATACTTATCAGGGAAATCAGGAGGGCAAAAACAGGGCATGAGACAGCTGTTAAGGTTAAGGAGAATTCAAAGAGATTATATTATTGTATTAAGGGCAAAAGAAAATCTACAGAGAGAATAGGGCTCCTAAAAACTTAGACAGCCATCTTTGTGTGGTCCCATATGAGATGGATTAAGTTTATGAGGTTTATTGTCACATGTACTCACATGAGGACAGGGATTACTGTACAAGTCGCCATATATGACGCAAGCTTATGCACAAAGTCCCCCCCCCCACCAAAAAAAACACAGCATCTTGATATAAAGCAGAAAAGTAAAGAAAAAAACAATTAAAATGTAAGGCATTATAAACAATCTGGTAAAAGTGGAAGCACAGAAACACAGTTAACGTTTCAACAACACAGGATATCTGTTTCTGACTATTCTGGGTTCTCACTACTCACAAAGAATCGACCTCAGCCCACTCCAACGCGTTAGAGCCAGTTCCTGCTCAATGGGCGAGATACCCCATGAAAATATAGTGTCAGTATTTACTCTGGAGGAAGACATGGAAGCTGGGGAAATTAGGGAAATAAATCGTTTCAGTGATGTTTTGAAATGCGGCTACATTACAGATGAGGAAGTGCCGGAATTTAGAAAATGCACAACGTTAGATAAACACCTGTTCAAGTATAGGTTTTTCTACGTGAACCTTCATGAGATCCAACAAGATGCCACATGGTAGCCTGGTTAATAAGGTTTGATCACATGGGATCAGGAAAAGTTTCTAAATTAAAGTAGGAGACAGATGGTGCAGGGAGAGATTTGTTGTGACTGGCGGTGTGCCACAGGACCAGTGCTGGGACCACTGTTGTTTGTTATTTTGAGAAATTATTTGGATGAGAAAATACAAAGGATGGATGGTAACATTGTAGATGACACCAAATTGCTGGTAAAATGGCAGTGAAGAAGGTCATTTAAAAGGAAAATGAGATCATGATTAAGTGCGCCAGTAGGACGAGGATGGGCAGGTGGAGCTTCTTGCCGTTAAGTATGAGGTGCTGCCTTTATTTTTAGAATAATCAGAGCGGTACTTACACATGTGGACAGGGTGGTGTGGAAGGCAGTAGGTACGAGTACCTTCATCAGACAGCAGTGAATATAATAATTGGGACATGATGCTGTGCCTGTACAAGAGGACTGTAAGGACAAATTTGTAGTACTGTGTACAATTCGTGTTGCCCTGATATACGAAGAATGTTATAAACCAGAAAGGGGGCAAAATATTTGCAATGATGAGAACGAGACTGGAGATCATGAGGTGTAAGGGTAGCCTGGATAGAACAAAGAGAACAAAGAAAATTTACAGCCCAGGACGCCCTTTGGCGCTCCAATCCTGAGCCGATCCAAATCCACCCTGTAAACCTGTCGCCCAGGGACTCATCTATCTGTTGAGATGCATCTGAAATGAATCTAACGTGCCTGCCTCTACTAATTCTGCTGGCAACGCGTTCCAGACACCTACCAGCCTCTGTGTAAGGTATTTGCCGTGAGTATGCCCCTTACACTTTTCGCCTCTCATCTTAAAAGCGTGACCTCTCATTACTGAATCCTTCATTCTGGGAAAACGCTTTTCTCGATATACACTGTCTATAACTTTTATGATTTTGGAGACCTCAATAAGGTCTCGCCTCAAACTCCTTTTTTCAAATGAAAACAATCCTAACCTAATCAACCGCTCTTCATAGCTAGCACCTTCCATACCAGACAAAATCCTCATAAACCTTGCCTTCACCCTTTCCAAAGCCTCCACATCTTTTTGGTAAGGTGGCGTCCAGAAATGTACACAGTATTACAAATGCATCCGAACCAATGTCTTGTACAATTTTAACAGACCTGGCAATTCTTATACTCAATACCCCGTCCGATGAAGGCAAGCATACTATATGCCTTCCTGACCAATCCATCCACCTATGAGCGACGTTCAGGGTACAATGGACTTGCACTCCCCGATCTCTCTGCTCATTAAATTTTCACAATGCTATTGCGTTTACTGTATAATTCGCTTTAAAATTAGACTTCCCAAAATGCATCATCTCACATTTGCCTGGATTAAACTCCTTCCACCACTTCTCTTCCAACCCACCAGTCTATCTATATTCTTCTGTATTTTTTAATAGTGTCCGATGTTTTCTGCTCCTCCACTAATCTTCCTGTCATCCGCAAACTTGCTGATTATACCAATAGTGCCTTTTACAGATCATTTATATACATCACAAACAGCACTGGCGCAAGCACTGATCCCTGTGGAACATCATTCATCACGTTTCTCCATTTCGAGAAACTCCCTTCAACTACTACTCTCAGTCTCTTGTTTTTCAACCAGTTCTTTATCCACATAGCTACAACACTCTGCCCACCATGCAACGTCACTTTCTCCATTGGTTTACCATGGGAACCTTACCAAACGCCTGTCAAAGTCTATGTATATGACATCTACAACCCTTCCTTCATCTATCAAGGCGGTTACTTACTCGAAGAATTCGAGTAAGTTGGTAAGGCACGATCTCCCCAGTACAAAGCCTTTTTGCATATCACTGCTAAGTCCATTCTGTTCCAAATATAAATAGATTTTACCCCTGAGTACCTTCTGCAGCAACGTTCCTACAACTGACGTCAGGCTCACTAGTCTATCGTTAACCGAAATGTTCCTACAACTCCTTTTGTTCAGGAGGGCAAACAAGCAATTCGCCAATCCTCCAGCACCTCATCTGTGTTTAATGATGCTACAAAGATAGCTTATCAGCGCCTAGGCATTTTCTCTCTTGCCTCCCTCAGCAACCTGGGATAGATCCCACCCAGTCCTGTGGATTTGTCCACCTTAATAAACTCTAGCCTCTAAATATGTGAACGTGATCCAGAGTAATCAAACTTTTATCTCTAATTTATGCATTCATCACGTCCCTCTCCTTAGTGAACACTAATGCCAAGTAATTATTCAGAGTTTCACACATCTTCTCAGGTTCAAAATGCAGCCTTCCTTCCTTATCCTTCAGTGGACCAATCCTTTCTCCAGTTACCCGCTTGCTTCTTATATCCTAACAAAAGGCTTTGGGATTCTCATTAATTGCGCTCACTAACGTTATTTCATGACAACTTTTAATGGAACATTGAAAATAGAAAAGTAGGCCTTTTGGTCCACGACGTGGTACCGAGCATTAATCCTAATGTAAAATCAAATAACTTAAGCTACACACCCCTCAGTTGTCTGCTATCCATGTGCATGTCCAGCAGTTGCTTAAATGTCCCTAATTACTCTGCTTCCACCATCACCATTGACAACGCATTCCATGCATTCACAAATCTCTGCGTAAGGAACCTTCCTCTGACATCCCCTCTATACCTTTCTCCGAATATCTTAAAAACTGCGAGCTTTCGTACCAGTCAATCCTGCACTGGGGAAAGGTCTCAGGCTTTTGAATCTATCTATTTCTTCTATTAACTTGCGTACGTCAATCAGGTCACGTCTCTTCCTCCTCTCCAGAGGTAAAAGTCCGAGCTTGGTCAATCTCTCTTCACAAGGCAAGCCCTCCAGTCCAGGCAGCATCCTCGTAAACCTTTTTTTGCACCGTCTCCAAAGCCTCTGTACCTTTCCTACAATAAGGCGACCAGGACTGGACACAATATTGCATGTGTGGTCTCACCAGTGACTTGTAGAGCTGTAACAAAACCTTGTGGTATTAATGTCGATCTCCCTGTTAATGAAAGCCAAAACACCATATGCTCTTTCACACTCCTATCCACTTGGGTAGCAGCTATGAGGGATCTATCTACTTGAACACCAAGATCTCTCTGCTCCTCCACACTGCCAAGAATCCTGTCTGTAATCCTATATTCAGCTTTCGAGTTCGACCTTCCTAAATGTATCACTTCATATTGACCAGGTTGAACTCCATTTGTCATTTTCACCCCAGCACTACATTTTGCCTATGTCACGGTGAAGCTGCAGTATCCCTTGATACTATAAACGGAACTCCAATCTTTGTGTCTTCTGCAAAATTTACTCACCAATTTTAATGTTTGCCAAAGCTTCCAGCACATCAGCATCATGGATTTTGATCGAATCAAACTTGTATACGAGTTCCTCAAAGCTCCCATTCGAAACAAGGTCCCTTTCCTTCGTGATGACGGAAGCAAAAGACTCATTTAGGGCTTCCCCTGTCTGTTCAGACTCCACGCACAAGTTCCCTACGCTGTCCCTGATCGGCCATACTTTATCCCTGATCATTCTCTTATTCCTCACGTACGAGTTAAATGCCTTTTTTATACCCGTTCCTGACTCTCGTCAGTCCATTTCTGAGCTCGTTTATAGTAAGCCTGTGATCCTCTGCGTAATCTGCCTTCTTCCTATGGATAGGAAGTTCATCTGTTCTCGTCATCCAAGGTTCCTTAATCTTACCCCTTCTTACACATTTCATAGGGACAAATTTTTGCATCACTCGCAACAACTTCTCCTTACACGGTATTAACATGTCTGCTATGCCCTTTCTGTGGAACAATAGCTGCCATGTTGCACTTCCCAACTACTTTCTGATAGCATCATTATTTCCTTTTCCCCAATTAAATGTCTTCCCTATATGTAACTGCTGCTTTCCCTCTCCAAGGCTTTGATAAATGTGAGGCAATTATGATGACAGTCACCAACATGTTTTCTCACCGCGAGATCTGACACCGGTGCTAGCTCATTTCCGAGCACCGAATCCAAAGTAGCCTCTCCCTTCGTCGGCCTGTCTACATACTGAGTAAGGAAATCCTCCTGAACAAACCTGACATAAACGGCTCCATCCAAACAATCTTATCGAAGGAGATTCCAGTTGATTTTGGGAATGTTGAAATCACCCATAAAAACAACTTTGCTACATCTGAATTTTTCCAAAGCCTGCCCGCCAATGAATTCTTCAATCTTATTAGTCCGCTTAATTCCTCGTTAAAGAATGGTCCTACTCTCCCGATATTCCATTAGAGCCCATTCTGTTCTTAGCTACCTGGGCGTTATGTACGCTTCCCTATTCCTCTTGGCTACTCGTTCCATTACTCCTGTCATCCACGGTTCACGAACTTGCCTTTCCTATCCTTTGCTTTCAACAGGGAATGAAAATGTGTTGCTGGAAAAGCACAGCAGGTCAGGCAGCAACCAAGGAACAGGAGCATGCCTATCCTGTACTATCTTTGCACTATCTTTGAAAGCCTCCCACATATGAAATGTGGACTTCCCTTCAAATAGCTGGTCCCAATCCGCATTTCCCAGCTCCTGCCTAATTTGATACAATTGGCCTTGGCCCAGTTTAGTACTCTTCCCTTAGGACCACTCTAATCTTTGTCGTTGAGTAGTCTAAAACCTCCATAATTGTGGTCACTGTTCCCAAAAAATCCTCCAATGCAACTTCTACCGCTTCGCCTGGATCATTCCCCAACACCAGTTCCAATATGGCCTCTTCACCCATTTGACTATTGACATACTGCTTCAGAAAACTCTCCTAGCCGCTTCTTATAAATTCTATCCTATCCAGACCTCAGACACTAATTGTCTGCCAGTCAATGTTGGGAAAATTAAAATGCCTTACTACCACGACACTGTTGCCTCGACATCTTTCCATAATCTGTTCACCTATTTGTTTTTTACCTTACACTCACTGTTGGGAGGCCTGTAATACAGCCCCAACAATGTAACTGCACCCTTCTTATTTCTCAGTTCCACCCATAATGATTCACTCCTAAAGCCCACCATAATTTCCACCTTTTGCAGAACCGTGATATCATCCCTGACCAGCAATGCAACTCCTCCCCACTCTTTTTACGTCTCTCCCTGCCCTGTCTAAAGCATTTATATTCTGGAACATTTAGTTGCTAATCAGGCCCTCCTTTCAACCAAGTCTCTGTGACTGTTATAACAACATAATTCCAGGCGCCAACACAAGCCCTACATTCATCTGCCTTCCCCACTATACTCCTCGCATGAAAGTATATGCACTTGAGGCTACCATTTCTTTGCGTTCATCTGCTCTCTGCCTACTCTTCCCCTTATTAGTGTTAACTTCGTGATCCTTATCGTCTCCAGTTTCCACCTTGTTGTCTTCTTCTCTGCAATTCTGGTTTCCAGCCCCTGTCACATTAGTTAAAATCCTGCCCAACAGCAGTCGCAAAACTCCCCTAAGGACGTTAGTTCCAGTCTGGTTCAGGTGTAGACCATCCAATTTTAATCGTCCCACTTTCCCCAGAACCGGTCCAAATGTCCAACAAACCTGAACCTCCTACACCATCCCCCAAGCCACGTGTTCATCCTGCGTATTCTTTCATTTGTATGCTGGCGAGCATGTGGTACTGGTAGTAATCCCGAGATCAGTGCCTTTCATAGACTGGGAATTTTTTTCCCTTTTGCATGGCAGGCTGAGTGGTGAACTGGCAAAGTGTTATTATATGAATGGACATGGATAGGGTGAATAGCCAAGGTCTTTCCCCAGAGAAGAGGTGTCCAAAATCAAAGGTACACTTTTAAGGTAAGAGGGGAGAGTCGTAAAACAGATCGAAGAGTTAGTTGTTTCGCACAGACTGCTATGTATATGTAATAAGCTGCCAGAGAAGGCAGTACAGGGAAATACAATTACAACATTTAAAATACAATTCAATGGATACATGAGTAGGTAAGGTTTCGAAGGCTATATGCCAGATGCAGACAAATAGGATTAGTTCACGTTAAGAAACCTGGTGAGCATGGCCACGTTGGGCAGAAGGGTCTCTTCGCATATTGTGTGAATCTAAGACCCTATGACATTATAAATCTCTTTCATCACAAATGCTTTGCTGCTCTCAGCTCATTTCTAGGACAATTATCCACTTCAAAGATAGTGCTCCTCTTACTTTGAAAATAACATTTTTAATATTGATGTATTACCACAAGCCACAGCAGCAGCAGCAAAATGGTATTGAACCACGACCTGAAGCCTTTTGCCCGGTATACTCCCTCAGTCTACCATTACCAACGAGCCGATCTATGATTCAGCGATGAGTGTGTTGCACATGCAACTTAGAAACGTGTGGACTGAAACCTGATCACAATCTGTAAATGTTACTGGACTGGACTGGTTGCAATCCAAACAGCAGGACTAACATCTGAAAGAGAAGGTGAAATGCTTTCAAGACCAACAGATCAGATCGAAACTCTTCAGTCCTGCCCATCCATTCGTAAATGTTGATGGAAAAATAAACAGCTTACTGGAGGAGATGACTCCACAAATATCCTATTCTTAGGAATGGAATAGCCCTGCACATCAGGATAAAAGCAAAGCATGCAGTATTTGAACTATCATCAGCCAGAAGTGTCCAGTCGATGATCCACCTCACCCTCGCCATGATACCTACAGAATCACAGATTTCCGTCTTCCACCAATTTGATTCACTGCACCTGACGTGAAGAAACAGCTGAACATAATAGGTATAACAAAGACAACGGTCCGTGACACCATTCCTGGAATAGGACTCAAAACGTCTGTTGCATGTTGTCTCTGGGGAAACTGTTTCATTCCAGCTCCAACTCTCACAGCTCCCTAACAACGTGGAAAGTTATTTAGCTGTTCCCCGTCCCCTAAGAGGAGAATAATTACAATTTGACCAATACCACCGCTTCAGTCCCATCAAGACAATAACATTGGTGGGAGTTCTTTTTAGCAGAGCTGTCAAGCAGCTCAGAAATAACTTGCTCAGTGTGGTTTCTGATCGGTTCCCATGTTGAGATGGTGCTGTTGTGGAAATGTCATTGGATTACTAATCCAGGCCAGGCTAATGCTCTGACAGCTGATGGAAGTTAAAAACAATTAGTAAAATACTGAGAGCTAAAGTCTAGTGTCAGTAACAGTGACCCTGAATTCAGCGTCGACTGGAAGCACCACTTTATTCCCCAATGTACATTCAGGAAGCAAATCTCGCGCGCTTTCCTGGTCTGGCCTAAACATGACGTCAGACACACAGACATATGCTGAACTCTTCAATAGTCTCTGTAAGGGCCAAGCAAGAACATCAATTGTACTACATTGCTCTGAGGTCTTTAAGGATATACCGGATAGAGCACCCATCACCAGACTCAGAATTGGAAAAAAAAACATCCGAATACACAGTCCTTTAGACCTTCAGAGCCCTCCTTGCGAACATGTGGCTGCTTGTGACAACATTTACCGAGATTTCCCACAGACTGCACAGAAGCATCAGGAAAGGAGTAGGTCATTCAACACATTGAGCCTCCTCCCTTTCTCGTTCATTTGAGAATATCCCATCAATACACTTTACCCACACAATGTGCATAATTCTTAATATGATTAACTATTATAAAAATATAAAAATAGACATTTGATTAATCCCTTTGGTTCATTGAGTTTTCTACCATAATCCAAAAATAATAGTTGATGCTCTATCTCCACAACATACACCTGTTCTCTCCCTCTCGTGTATAGAAATCCTCATTTATATTCAGTGCCTTGACTTCCACAGCCACATATGCGAGAGAGTCCCCCAGGTTCACCAGTCTCTGAGCGCAGACATTTGTTGTCATCTCAATGCAGAGTGACCTGTCTATACCTAATCCTTTGGGCACTTGTTTTAGACGTCCAAGCCAGGGGAATTATCATCCCAGCTTCCAATCGGTCTCACGCTGTCAAAAATTATATATGTCACTGAGATCTCCACTCATTTTCCTAAACACCAAGGAATACAGGCTCATTCGCCCCATACTCTTCTCCCACACAATCCTGTCATCCCAGAGATTAGTCTGGCTGAACATCGCTGCTTTCCCTCAATGTCTGGTGTCGTTTGTTAGTTAAGTAATCCAAAACTTCACACAATCCTCCACAATGTTCAAGATGAGGTATCATCAAGCCCCTGTACAGTTGCTGTGAGATACCATCACTGCTGGACATAAATCCCCCGGAAATGTAGTGCAACACCATATTTCTCTTCTGAACTGCTTTCTGTTCCTGCATATTGCTTTCACTAACTGTCGTGAAAATAGATCCAGATCCTTTTCTGTGCTACAGCTACCCATGTGGGTCTATATACACTGGTCAGCGTGCCAATGCCATTCCCAGTATTGACTTCTGGCTTCAGAACTCACTGTCCTGCATGGTCCTCGGAGGGGTTTGCAGCAGGAAACAGTAAAATGATCATAATTCACCTTATTCTAACAACATTCTTTCACCAATGCCTTTTCAACTGGTATTTTGCCATTCTATGTTTCCCACCAAAGAGCACAACATCAGATCTACACACAATACTCTTCATCTGCCACGTATTTGCCCAGTCACTCACTTGTCTCAATCACCTTGGAGCATTATTACATCCTCCTCACCCACGACCATCCAACATCGGTTAGTGCCATCAGAAGACTCGGAAATATTGCATTTGCTCCTCTCAATCAAATGTTTGAGATGTACTGGCTGTGGCGGAAGTACCACTGTCTGTGGTATCCCATGATGCTTCTGATACAAAAAAAATGGATATGTTTATACCGATACACTGCTTCCTGTCAGCTCGCCCATTCTAAAACCATGTTCATGTATTAGCCCCATTACCACTCGGTTTGATTTTGCACTCTAGGCTTCGGACTTTATGAAAAATATTTCTATAATCTCAAATGCGCTGCATCCATTGTTTCTCTAGACTGCATCGGACAGTCATGTTAACTTTGTCGATAACTATTACTTGCAACACAAAAAGTTTCTCCCAAACCTTCTATTTACAAACATCATTGTGTTGTCGGGAGTGTGTTGCTGGAAATGCACAGCAGGTCAGGGAGCAACCGAGGAGCAGGAGAATCAACGTTTCAGACATCAGCCCTTCAGCAGGAATGAGGCTTGTGGAACAAAGCTGAGAGTTAAATGTGACGGGGTTGGGGCTGGGGGGAAGGTAGTTGAGAAGGCGATATGTGTTTTAAAGTGAAGGAGAAGGTGATAGGTCTGAGGGAGGAGGGATGGACAGTTCTGCTGGGCGGTGTCGAGTTGGAGACTTGGGATTGGAATAAAGTAGGGCGAGAGGAAATGAGGAAGCTGTTAAAATCCACATTGATCCCGTGTGTTTGTAGGGTCCCAAGGCGAAATATGAGGCATTCTTCATCCAGGCGTCGAGTAGCAACGGTTGGCTGGACCTGTATGTCATTGATGTAGAGGGAGCGGGCATTGACGTTTTCAGCAACAGGGCGGTGGGATTGGTGGGTGCGGGTGACCTAGAGATGTTCCGTGAAATGATCCACAAGAAGGGAAGACAGAGCGTCTTGTCTCCCCTTATAGATTGTGCT
The DNA here is from genome assembly GCF_047496795.1 of Chiloscyllium punctatum. Lineage (NCBI taxonomy): Eukaryota > Metazoa > Chordata > Chondrichthyes > Orectolobiformes > Hemiscylliidae > Chiloscyllium > Chiloscyllium punctatum. Next base: position 36,067,593 of record NC_092761.1, on the reverse strand, counting down.
TGTTTCCCTGAATGTCTGAGGCTGCTCACAGTACAACCTCCAACATAACATCCCCAGCACTGCACTAACTTTTTAATAACAGGAAAAAGCCAGAAGTCCCTAAGCTGCAAGATAGATGCTTGACGCTTTCGAATAATACTCGAGGGACTTCCTCGTGTTACTGACAGCACAATCATCTGAGAGGGATAAACCAGCGGTCCGTGGACAGGAACAGACCAAGATTCAAAGACATAAATGAAAGCTGCTGAATGCCCTATGTCCAACATGGAGCACCATATGGGACACACTGGGAAGTGAACAACGACCCGACACACACCATTTCATTTTTTCTGATGTTCAACACTCGACACAATGGGGAGTCAAAAGCCATTGTCAGGGAAAGAGACAGAAAGACAAGTGATTAATTAATGACTGACATGTTGTGAACTTATGGATAAGGAGACAGAAGAATAGAACTAACTGGAGAAGTTAGAGAATGGTTAGCCCAATCACAAGGATTAGAAAATTCAATAAAGACATTGTAAGATCAGTAGAAATGGTTTGGCACATCAAATTCTGAATTTGCCTCATAGAACCGCCCCAGACACCATTAACGGGGCAAGGTACCAGCCAGAATGGAGAGCTGTGCAGACCGTTCTACTGCAGTACCACATAAATTGGGCTATCTGCCCAGCATGGGGAACATTGCAAACCATTGTCATATATCACTCATATGCTTGCATTTGAGAAATGCATTGCGTTGCAAGGGGGGGGGGGGGGGGGGGCGGGATATGCATCGAGTGACAGTAAACGAACTCCCATAAATGTATGGTTCTGTATCTCTTTTGCACCAGTATACGGTAATACATTATGTGCATTTGTGTGGGTGTGTTTTTGGTCATCGATATGAAAACCGTTTTATGAGATAGAATACACATGGAGGAAATCATTTTAAATGTGAACAATTGGCAAAGGTTTGGGTAATCAACATAGAGATACTAAGCACCGATAAACAGACTTTTCAACTTTCTTTTTAAATTATTTTGCGATTTACATATGAAAGAAATAATCTGGATTTTTTTCAATACATAATTTCAATTATATCACACTGTAAACTTTTGCCATAAATTCTGATGGACTATAACTTGGTGATTTTTAACTTTGTACACCCCAGTCCAACACCAGCGTCTTCAAATCATGACTGAACAAATGGGTTCAGTTAACCCCTTCCTTACAGAATATTTATATCATAATAAAAGGGATCATTTACTCGGTCTGGATGGAATGGCCTTATCCTATCCCTCTGTAACAGGCTCAATCGGCTGAATGGTCTTCTCCTAATCGTGTATAGCAGGCCGGTGGCATTAAATGACGCGGCAACCCATGGATGATGAACAGCCAGTAAACAGTATTTGCTGGTGCTCTCACCCTTCTCAGTTACAGAAAAACATACAGCACTATTTACGCCAGGTGTCCTTTCATTAACACCTCGTACAGCTGCAGCACCACTTCTGTACGTTTTGACCCATTCCTTTTGCAAAATGCCAAATTTCAGCTTTCCACCTCTTTCAGTGGTATAAGGCCCGTATGGGCTGAATAAACTCCTCATATCCCTCTGTTACAGGCATATGGTGTCAGATTAGTTTCTACCCGTTCCTGAGAAGCAGTCTCGGAGCTCTGAAAGATGTTTCAATGTTCTGAAAGGCCTTAATAACTGGTCATTAAAATTGGAGCAGCATTGCAAAAAGTCAGCGAACAAGAAACATTTTTACGTTGCTTTGTGGCCTCTAGACATGGCCCCATCAGACATTTTATACAGCTGGTCTGTTGTTTTATCTCTGTCTTGTTTTTATAAACAGGTTGGGACATATACAACCCTGTACTGATCTGGCACTGTTTACAAATGCAAGGATTAAAATGATTGAAAGATTTATGGTCCCTCCCTCAGCAACTGTCATCCATTCTGCTAATGCAACACAGCAGTAAAAGCTTCTGCTAATTAAAGCACGCAGACAGCAAAGCTCATCTTGCCTCGTAATCTGTTAAAGCATGGGTGACAGAGGACGACCCCAAATATCACTGTTTAACGAAAAAAACTTAAAATGCTATTCTTTAACTCCAAAAGTGATCATTAAATAACAAAATATTCCAACTCCGAGCCACCTTTGTATTAAATATTTAGCTAACTTCTACTCTGTAACAATATATTGATCCAATATAGCCCCTATTAAATTTACAGCCTATAATTTTCAAAACCAGCTAGCAGTGTTGATCCTCCTCTGCAGGCCCCGGGTCGTCTTCGGCCTTCTGCTACAGATTTGTTTTATATATATGGGTAAAATGCATTCCTTTTAGAGAGAGTTGCAGTCGTTCAATGGCCGAAGGTGCTCTTCTTATTGCTAACTGTCGGTAATGTTGGCGTTTATACCCCAAAACACTGGATCGTTTCATTGGTTTAATCCTGTCAAAACAGTAAAATTCAAATTCCATTGCCTTTTAGAGTATTGGGACATTATTGGGGCATAATGTAAACAGGTTGGTTGAATTCAAAATGCTGTGAAAACAACAAGGCAACAAGGTTTCTTACACAACAGCTAAAATGTTTCATTTTCAAATTGTTCAGGACACTTTGTGCCTGCAGTCAGCCACATTGACAGCTTTTAAACTTTCTCTTAAAGGTATTCTTTCAATTTCTTGCTTTCAACTTCATCACTTTATAACTTCTCCAGAGTGGGTCACCAAATGCTCTAAGCTTCTTGAATGTACACAGCAGCTTAAAACACAACTTCCATGGAAACAATCCCCAGCATTTCTAGTAAATTTTCAATAACCAAATTAAATTAGATGTCACTGAATGACAAGTTAGAATCCTAGTCTGAATCAAACACAGTTGAAGGGATTCCTCATGCAACTGAGCAAATGATCAACAATAGTGGTTATCACGGGCTTTCAGTGAATAGGCTCAGCACAAGTTACAAAGACGTTTCTGGAAGCTGCTGAAATCCCACTGTCCAACATGAAGCACCGTGTAGAGCAAATAAACCGCAAGCTATGCTTTTAAAAAATAAACTTTTCCTCAGATTCTTAATAGTGGAATCACGAGGGTAAGCATCACTAAAGTCCATGGAATGCTACAGGACAGTTATTTACTTTAAAACTGAATGTCAGTTTGATTAACAACAAATGTGAGGGTTTGGAAAGTAGACAGTGGGAGAGACACTTTGAGAGAGCATTGTCGGAGGATGTGTTCACAGGTTTCAGTATGCTGAAAATAAGACATTTCAACAGAATTTTGCAGTATTTCCAGTAATAGTGCATAAACAGAATTTTGGTGTGAACTCAGACAGAGTCAGAGAGTCATGGAGATGTGTAACATTGAAATAAACCCTTCTATCCAACTGATCCCTGCTGAACAAATATCCTAAAACAATCTAGTGACACTTACCAGCATTTTACCAATATCGCACTAAACCGTTTGTAGTCATATACCTATCCAAATGCGTTTTAATTGTTGTAGTTTTACCCGCCTCCACCACGTCCTGTGGCAATTCATTCCAAACATACACCACCCACTGCATGAAAAAGTTGCTCCTTAGGTACCTTTTAATTGTTTTCCCCTCTCACCTTAGATTGTAACCCTATGGTTTTGGGGAAAAGACCTTTGATATTCACCCTGTCCATGCCCCTTACTGTCCATGCAACGTAGCCCCAAACTAATTAACCTCTCTCTAAAGCTCAAGTCCCAGCAACATTCTTGTAAATATTTTCTAACCTCTTCAAGTTTCACAGTTCTTTCCCACAGGAGGAGAGCTAGAATTGAATGCAGTATTTGAAAAGTGATGGAACTACTGTCCTTTACATGACGTCCCGATTCCTATAGTCAAAGCCCTGACCAATAACGACAAACATACCAAAGCCTTTTCACAATCCTGTCTAACTGTGACTGCATTTTCAAGGAGCCATGAACCTGCACTCCCATGTCTCTTTGTTTATCGACGCAGGACCTGCTCATTGAGTGGATAAGTCTTGCAATGATTTGCCTCTCCAAATACAGCACTTCACATTTGTCTATAGTAAACACCATCTGCCACTCCTAAGCCTATTGGCCTATGTAATCAAAATTCCGTTGTATTCTGAGGTAACCTTCTTCCCTATCCACTACACAATAAATTTTGGTGATATCTTCAAACCTACCAACTGGTCCTCCTATGCTCACATCGAATATATTCATATAAGCAATGAAAACTAGTGGAACCAGCACCAATCCTTGTGGCACACCTCTGGTCACGGTCTAGCAGTTCAAAAACAACTCTACACCACAACCTTCAACTCCTACTTTCAAGTCAATTTTCTAATTAAATAGCTAGTTCTCCTTGTATTCCATATTAATCTTGTTAACCGGTCTACCATGTGGAAAGTTGTGAAATCTCTTACTGAGGTCCATTTCAACAATGTACATTTCTCTGCCTCAATGAAGCATCTTAGTCACTTGTTCAGAAATCTCAGTCAAGTTAGCGAGACAGGATTTCCCACGTTAAAATCTACGTTGAATATTCCTAATCAATCCATGCCTTTCAAAATCGATGCAAATCCTGTGCCTCATAATCCTGTCCCAACAGCTTGTCCACCACTGGCGTCAGGCTCACCACTTTTCCTTATCACCCTTCTTAGATTCTTTTAGTAATGACACCAAGTTAGCCAAACTCGAGTCTTCAAACACCTGACCTGTGGCTATCCATGATTCATATATGACAGCATGGGGCCCAGCATTGTGTTGCCTATCTTTTCACGACTTCTAGGGTACATCTGATCAGGTCCTGGAGATTTTTCCAACTTTATACGTTTTAAGAACTCCTCTGTAACCCAGACACTTTCCAAGATGTCATTGATTAGTTCGGAATTCTCTAGCTTCAATATCCTCCTTCACAGTCAATATGATACAAAGTGTTTTTTTAATACCTCCGTCATTTCTTGCAGTTCTGCACATCAGTAACGTTGTAGATCTCCCTAGTTGCTATTTTCTCTTTAACGCATTTCTAGAATGCCTTTGGATTTTCCTTAAATTTACTTGCCATAGCTATCTCATGTACCCTGTTTGCCCTCCTGATTTTCTTCTGAGGTGCATTCCAACTGCCTTTAGACTCCTGTGGCGATTCACTTTAAATCTGGAATTAAGAGTCTAATGAAGATGATTAATCTATTTTCAATTGTTTGGAAAATCCATCAGAAACACGAATGTCCTTTACGGAAGCAAACTGCGATACTTACCTGGTCTGGTCTACATGTGACTCCAGACACACAGCAATTTGCTTAACTCTGAACTGCCCTATGGGAAATTAGAGATGGCCAATAAATTCTGCCTACCCAATGACACCTTCATCCCGTGACTGAACATTGAAAAAAAACTGGATTCCAGCTGTCTATTTCTGACATATGATTCCCACTTATCCAGTGACAGAATCTCAACTTCTCGAGTCATCCGGCATTTCTCACACCTCCCACCTTTACCCTTAGCACTAACAGGAGCATACTGACTCGGAACTCTTGACAGCTCGTTTTTGTAGGCGTCCCTCTTCCCAGCTGGCCACTTACCTGCCACTATAAGGTCCAATCGTATTTTCAAAGTTCGTGCCTAATATCATCAAGTTTGACCTTCCTCCAATTTCGAACTTTACCTTTTAGATCTAGTTCGTCCGTTTCCACCTCTATTTTAAAACTCATAAATTTATGATGACTTGCCACAAATAGTGCCCCCCCAAAGGTAAGTCACGTTTACCTACTTCTCGGTGATAGCGAGTAATGGACAAGCAGCTGCAGCTTTGAAACGGGTGATGGGCTCAGCAAAGTCTGTTTCTTTGGGCAGAATCTAACAATACTTTGTCTCAATCACATTTTCATTGAGTGTTACAGGGAATCGTCTGCAGGAGGCCTCGCTAGTTTCCTTTCAAACTCATTTCAGTAACTACATACCCCACTCCATGGTGTCCTTCTCATTCAATAACAGTTCAATTCTCCCACCCATAATGGCTGGTGATACTTACCATCTCCTAGATGCTCCTAGATATCCCGCAATCCCTGGCACGAGCGTTATCCTTATGGAGGTTTCTCAGTTGGGAGCTATCCTGCACAGTTTACCGTGAGCATTCCAGATAAGCGGTAATTACACAAAGTTTTGTCGACGGAGGCACAGAAATCCTGGTGGATGGGCTAGTATAGAAGAGGACCATTCTCTTCCCAGAGGGGGCCACACCACCAGACCCACCAAGCATGGTCTGAGCTTTCCACCCAACCTAGTGCAGTATCTGCAGTCTGAAGAAATGCCCAGCAATACAAGGCAAGCATCAACGACCTTCACCGTATTCGCTCTGCTCCCTCATGCTCACTGTATATCTGTTATAGCACCTGCCCTGCGAACAACTCATTCTCCACCATCTCCATTGCATACAGCATCTTTCCTATCTCTCTCTCTTTTTCTCTCTTTCTCTTCAATCCCCCAACAACCTTCTGCTATCCTCCCACATTAATAATACTGCATGGATTCAACACTGCGGATTGACTACGTACCGACACTATGCCAATTCATATGCCAACACAAACAGCACGGCCACCCACTCCCACCCTCACTCCCTCCTTTCCTATCTCCCATTCCAGGATAAAAAGCATGGAATCAGACGAAAAGTGCCAAGCCAAGTATAGGAGTGCCAGATATCTGTGTCCTCACCTCCTTCCTGCCACCATGTGGAGGGGACCCTGGTACAATTTGGAGAGGACTAGGATGCCTCGTGTGGAGATTCGGCGATATCCACGATCTACAAGTGAGTCAGAAGCAATGTTCATTGAGGGAGAATTCTCACTTTAAACCTACTGGCAGTTCCGTTTACCCACGGCATACCTCAGAAGGTGTGGCCCTGATGCCATCTACCTTGTGTGTCCAGTTCGTACAAATGGAATCCCCACTGTCTCAGTGGGTACGAGGGCTTGCTCATAAAACATTGTCCCCAACACCTCCCAGGACGGAAGCAAGGCGTAACTCTCTTGGCACCCTACTGTAAACAGCTCAGAAATGGAAACGTATCTGTGGTATGTACTGCTCTCCCTAACTGCCCTGGCAACTCCAATAATCTGTGCTCATATAAACCCAGGACCCTGTGTTCTTGGACCCCGTCGAAAAAGATACAGTTTGTTTTATGTTGTCTTTCAAAGTCATTCCTACCAAAGTGCAACACCTTCCACTGCTCTACTTTGATCCTCATCTGTCACATATCTGCAAGCATGGAAATTGTACTACATCGTGCTCCAAGCAAAACAACAGACAGACTGACAAACTCAAACATCTGAGTAATAGTAATGCTGAGAAACCACGGCACAGCGAGTAAAATAGTGAGAAAATAACCAAAGATCAAAAGATATACTTACAGGTTCCCTACGTCGGTCTCTCAAGGCATTATTGTGTATGCCTGTGTTTCTGTATTACTGTTTGTGCATCTGTATCCCTGTGTTTAAGTGTAGGTAAATTTATATGTGTATTTGTCTCTGCATGAGTCTGTGTGTGGATGCAGGTCTGGCAGTCTCAGTGATGCTAAAAGAGATTCAACGTCGCACACAGCGACAGGGGCAGAGGGTGATATGCCTCAATGATTCAGTCTGGGGTGCAGACAGGGAGGATTGCAGGTCACAGCACCATCCAACCTGACAGCACGTGCGCGTGCACAAACACACGCACATACGGAAGAATTGCAAATAGACTTGGGTCTGTCAGAATAGAACTGTGCACCTCCGACTGAACCATTTTTTCAGGGGATGAGATAATTTATTGCACACTCAGTAACTTGCAATGTTTTCTCATGCTTAAACATTGTACGAGAAAGAATTGAAAAGTCTGAAAAAAGGCTCAATAGTGGTCAGAATATCGCAGGAACAACAACGCTTACTATCGGCAAAACTGCTCTGTGCTTCCAAATATACTATTTGGAAAGCCAAACAACTGTTCAACGTTCGAGATTCACTTCATTTGGTGTCTTCTCGAAGAAAATACTGCCACTCATGCAATCGTGTGGGGTCGCCAGCAGAGTGTACTGTTGTATGAATATATTAAAAAATGGACAGATAGAGAGACAGGTGGGAGACTTTGATTCCAATTTTAATGGAATTACTCGGAAAACAAGATTGCAGAGATGCAGACAGAAGTACATACTAGCAGATACACTGACACGAATACACAGAACACATGCACAAAGAGATACACACAAATATGGGCGCAGACACACATACACATGAATTCCCCACCCCCATTACGCACCCCCAAACACACCGGGTATTTGTATGTATATATAAATATAGATAGAAATATATTTCTCTCTCTCTCTCTCTCTATATATATATATATATAATTCCAATAGGTAGAGAAATAATTTAGTTCAGTTGGCTGAATTGTTGTTTTAAGAGCAGAATGACGCCAACAGTATGGGATCAATTCCCATTTCCGTTTTGAGTTCCACATGAAGGACCCTCCTTCGCCTCCGTTTCCCTCACCTGCAGTCTGGTGGCCCTCAGGTTAAATCACCATCAGTCGTTTCTTGCTAATAAAAGAGTAGACCCTATGATCTGGTAAGACTAAGAGTACACAACAATTAATAGGCAATCAATGATCAGTCGGAGAAGGCAGGTGAATAACTTGGAGAAACACTTCAGCAATGATGAATCGAATAGTCTAATTCTGCTCCAGTTTCTCATTCGCATACAAACTTATGGTGTACAGAATTGTCTTTCTGCGAATTAAGTGGAGGCTAATTTTGGAAATTTTTGAGTGAAGAGCATGAATGGGAGTGTGGTCAAGTTTAAGGGGCTGAATGGTCTATATCTGTTCCTAATTGTATTGTTTCAAAAGGGCAGTGTATGGTTTGAAGGGAACAATCTTTGAGAATAAGGCATTCCCATTTCAGACTGGGATAGAGATACTGCTTTCTCTTCAGGATTGTGCAATCTGTGGTGTTCTCATTTTCAATATGCTGTGAGGATTGGGTGACTGACAATATTCAAGGTTGGATTCCAGAGGGCTTTGATGAACAAGAAGACAAGCACAAATGGGATGTTCAGCCACATTCACATCAACAAAGAGCATTCTGAATGATGCAACAGGCTCGACGGACTGAAGGGATAACTGCTTCTAACCCATGTGCATTTATCATGGCTGTTGAAGTGGTAGGTAACGGTCCATTTATCCATTCTACCCTCGACGGATTTACACAGGAATAGATTGAAATAATTCAGCCCTCTAATTGAATTACACAGTATCGTGGGGCGGGGGGGAACCAAAGTTTCTACTCAGCTGCCCTGCAACAGGGGAGCCCTGGTGAACACTAAGGGAAGAAATATTCACGATAAATGTTTATTTTTGTGATGTGAAGTGGTGACGTAGTGGAGTGCCTCAGGAATCAGTGTGAGGCTATCAACTATTTGTAATCTATACCAATGAGGTAGATGAGGGGATTTATTGGATTAGAGTTCAATTAGTTCATTCACTAGGATAGTCATTTAATTGGATATGGAGACTCTGCAATGGGCAAAAAAAGACAGGGGAGGTTACTGAGAAAATCTTCGGAAGTAAAGGTATAACGACGATTCGTGCTGTGACGGACGTGCAAAATTATATTAAAATGCTTAAACGGAGAAAAAGAAAACGTAATATTCTGTGGTACTCAGGGATTTGTATGTTGTAGTACAAGAATCACTTAAACTTAGTCAGGAGATTTAGGAAGTGATTAAGAAAGTATATGCAATGATGCAGTTTCATAAAAAGGCAATCAGGAATAATCTTGGGGATGTTTTATTGCATTTGTATATGGTAATGCTTAGATTATATACTGATGCATTGTGTGTAGTTCTGAACCCCTATACTGTTCGAAAAATATGCAATTGATTTACAAGCTTTTCAAAGATGTTGCACTTTACCCGTTACTAAAATGAAGGCCTGATGGATGCATAGAGTCATACAGCTAGTAAATAGTCCATTCGGTCCAGCTCATCTGCACAGACCAGATATTTCAATCTGATGTAATTCCATTTGCCGCATTAGGCACATAACCATCTGAACCCTTCGAATTCATATATCCATCCAGATGCCTCATAAAGTTTGTAAAAGTATCCAACGCTACCACTTCCTCTGGCAGCTCTTTCCATATGCACACTACCCTCTGCATGAAAATCTTGCTCCTATCACCTTAATTTATGCCCTCGAGTTTATAGCCTCTGAAAATAACTTTAACTGTTTACTGTATCTACATCCGTCGTGGCCTACACAAGTCGAGGGCAGTTCAGGTAATAAAGTGGAAGATATTCGTATTGAACCATCTAACCTGAGGGGAGTGCATCAGAAGTATAGCCGATGGATGAGAAAATGAAACTAAGGACTCAATTTTAAGAAGACAATACATTAATTTTATGACAGGCACTTTGTAGTCATGCATTTATTGTGAATAAATTCATGCAGTCACATGTAAACATATATTTTCATTTTAAACTATGAATCACTCGTAAATTGAGAAGAGACCAATGATGGAGTCATGCAGTCAGGGGAACTTTCAACGAGACTGTACATGGTTCAGATTGATTTTCAATTAACACCAACATATGAGAGACGAAATCCCATCAGACATCTTTTTCACTTATGTAGGATCCCTGTTGAGGATTCAATGGAATATCTCTACTGCATGCAGCAAAGGAAATTTAGCTAAATCAGACTATTCCAGGAAGACACCCCAATGCTAGCAGCTTGTGTGAACAGAATAACAACTGAGACAATCGCAATTTTCTTTTTGTCATGGAATTTATTATTATTTGGAGGAAGCTCTTCTGAACTATTATTTTGCAGGATTGTGCACATTTCTGTGTCTCAGAAAAATAAATATTGATGTACATATTATTGATGTCCAAACTGTTTCTCATTTATCTTTCCATCGTAGCTCGAGTAACTTTGTTTTAGAACTTATTTTTTTTAAAAATTAACAATCTGCATGACTTGCTAGTGACATTGAACCTGACCCAGTCTGAGACTGATATCAACTGCCACAAGACACATTTGTTCACATATCGAATTTGTTGGGATCTATGGAGAATTGGGATTAGAAAAAGAAACAGTGACTCTCCAACTACAGTAGGAAGAGGAATCAGGAGAAATTCTCAAAAGGCCGTTTGATGGGAATTCTCTTCTCCACAAGTCTATGGTACCTGTGTGTGTACATTTATTCAAAGCTGTGCGTTAGTTAAATGTTTTTCGGAGAAGTGACTCGATGATATAATGAACCACAGATGGGAAAGTGAAGCCCCAATTTGATCAGCCACAATCTTTGTGACAGATGGAACATAGAACAACTCCTGCTCCTCAGTTCTACGTCACCTCATTTCAGTCACTCCTCAACATTGCAAGACAGGAGCGGTTGAAGACCACTTTCTCCTTGTAACTGATGCACAGAAAAAAAGCGGAGAAAATTCAACCCCTGCTCACAGTAAAGCATGGTTTGATATGGATTGGAAAACGTTCTTGAGGGAAGAGCAGGTGTTACAGTGAAACATTCCCCTCATTTCGTTTCTTCTTGCAGAAGTTCCATGTTGTACACCCAGATTCACTATGAATACATGCCTGATGCCGCACCCAGATAGTGCTCGTAAAATCGTTCGGTCTTTCTGACTGCAAAATTCCTTCACAGGACTTCTGGGAAAATAAAAGCAGTGAAACCACTAATAACAGAATGAAAGAACATGAGAAGCAGGTGTAGGTTACTCAGCTCCTAAAGCCTAACTTTACCTTCAGTCAGACCATGGCTGATCTGCTTTCGGCCCCAACTCCTGAATTGCCTGACATGTCAAACATCTATCAATACCTATCTTCCGAAATTGTTAGTGATCGATCTCCCTTAACTCTCTGGAGGGGAGATGTCCCGTCCGTCACTACCCTCTGTAAAAACGAAGCACTCACTGCACGTACACCGTGACCTATTTACATGAATAAAATATATGCACACAAGGGTAGAGTGTCAGGTTCTTATATCAAGCAAGAGTTAACTGAGATTGGTATCAAGAAACTTGAAGAAAATTGAACTTAATGGCAACCAGGAATAATCTTCCCACTGGTTGGAGTGATTTAGAGCACGAAGGAAATGTTTGAGGTTCGTGGACATCTGCCATCTCAGTCATGGGACATTTCTGCAGGCGATCCTCAGGATTGATTACTCACCATAAACATCTTCAGCTGCTTCATCAATATGTTACGCCCATCATAAGATCAGAAGTGCGGATGGCCACTGAAGATTACACAATGTTCACAACAATGTGGCCCCCTCATCTCCTGAAGTGGTGTATGTTCATGTGCGGCAAGATTGGACAACATTCAGGCTTGTGCTGTTAAAGTGTGAATAAAATGCATGTAATTGTACTGGTAGACAGTGCATATTTCCCCAGAAAAATTAAGGAGATCATTGAGCACCTCAAGATTGAAGCTAATCAGCCTCCCAAAATATTAGAGAAGAGGGATAGCCCATTCTCTCCCTCCTGCTATTTAAACAGGAAGAGAAAGAAACTAGTCAAAATGTTGAGCTGTTAAACAGGAACCAGCGGTAGCCAAATCATGTCCTTAAGCTTCCTAAATTAGATCAGTAGGCTTCAGTCTTTCAGGACCTCAAATGGGAGGATGTTATTATTGTGGTTCTGTTCACCGAGCTGGGAATTTGTGTTGCAAACGTTTCGTCCCCTGTCTAGGTGGCATCCTCAGTGCTTGGGAGCCTCCTGTGAAGCGCTTCTGTGATATTTCCTCTGGCATTTATAGTGGCTTGTCTCTGCAGCTTCCAGCTGTCAGTTCCAGCTGTCCGCTGTCGTGGCCGGTTTTTTGGGTCCAGATCAATGTGTTTGTTGATAGAGTCTGTGGATGAGCACCATGCCTCGAGGAATTCCCTGGCTGTTCTCTGTTTGGCTTGCCCTATATCAGTAGCGTTGTCCCAGTCGAATTCATGTTGCTTGTCATCTGCATGTGTGGCTACTAAGGATAGCCACACACGGAGATGACAAGCAACATGAATTCGACTGGGACAACACTACTGACATAGGGCAAACCAAACAGAGAACGGCCAGGGAATTCCTAGAGGCATGGCACTCACCCACAGACTCTATCAACAAAAACATCGATCTGGACCCAATATACTGGCCACGACAGCGGACAGCTGGAACTGACAACCGGAAGCGGCAGAGACAGGCCACTATAAATGCCAGAGGAAACATCACAGAAGCGCTTCACAGGAGGCTCCCAAGCACTGAGGATGTCACCTGGACAGGGGACGAAACGTTTGCAAGACAAATTCCCAGCTCGGCGAACAGAACCACAACAACGAGCACCCGAGCTACAAATCTTCTCCCAAACTTTGAGGAGGATGATATCAACGCCTCAACATGACAAACCACGAAGCAAAGACTAGAGGGACAGACTGCTCCACGTTGTTCCTCCTGGCTCCAGTATTAATGGTACACACGTGGTACTTTATAGTGGTTTGCTGATGGTGAGTTAGTGTTATGTGCAGAGTCTTCAAGTAGGCAATTTCCATCTCCAATATGACAGGCTAGTGCTCTGTTTGGAGGTCAGAAGCTGGTGGGACTTGCTACCTCTTTCAGCAATAAGGCATTTTGCCAGCTGACAGATTTATGAACAAGATGATGTTCAATGAAGGGTCACAAGCCAACTGCACATTGAGATAATGAGAATGTATTCAGAGCCTGGAGCTCTGTCTCACCTAATATGGGGGCCCCACAGAGATACTTAAACTATCAGGCAAGGCATTATCGCGAAATGCAACTTCTTATGCTATCAATGTCTTTCACTCGACATAATGAGTGTTAGTCCATAATCTTCAACATTTAATACCATCACCTCTTATTTTGTCAGAGTGCTACAAATTGAACACTTATTTCCTTCACATTCTCTTGATAGTACCATCAACCCATGGATTAGTCTGGTGAAAATACTTTGCACTGTCTCTGTGATGTGGAGACTTTTGCTTATAAAGGAGAGAACCTCTGTCCAGAATACCCAAAATACTGCTTCAAGAACTCTCTACAGCTGTACGAAGGTGTCTTTACTCCTACCTCGATTAATTTTGTAATGAAAGATAGCATACAATTCACTGTACTGATTCATGGATGGTCTGCATGAATTCTGTTAGTGACTTATAATCAAGGGCATCAAGGTCCGTTTCGAGAAAAACGCTTCCCTACTTCTCACCTTCGAAGAAATACAAAATGAAAAGGACTGTATACTATGGTCACATTATTTGTTGTTCAAGTTTGAGTTTTGAGTTTTGAATAGTGGCATTTCAACGACTCATATATGCAATACCAATGAGTAGTAGCCTTCAGAACAGAACAGGGCCCTGCTCTCGGTATTCTCTCCATCATTCAATTCTAAATGCATTTAGTATATTCCCCCTTACCCGACAGTGTTACTTCCTTCACTCACCTGTGCGCAACCATGTGAAAATATCTTCTCAGATTAAAATGCACAACTCCCACTGCTTCTCATTCGTCGATGATACAACCAACATCCTCTATAAACTCCAGTATTTTTAGCAAAAATAATTTCCTGGTCATGAATCTCGACTGACTCTGCTAAAACATATCATTATTCCCCAAGGGTCTGGATATCGTTAATTACAAAAAAAAAAGCGAATATTTTCCTCATACCCGACGTCAAGTTATCGATCTGTTGTTTTTCTGTTTTTCCACTTTGCGTTCAGACAGGTTACTTTGCAGTCTGCAGGATGCTTTTCCATCATCTAAAGTGTTTTGATGAACTTTTTCCTCCCTCATAGAATTAAGGAATTGACAGTGCAGAAGGAGATCATTGAGCACCCTCAAGATTGAAGCTAATGAGCCTATCAAAATATTAGATAAAAGGGACTCCACCAGGTCCAAAAAGTGTTATCCATCGAGCTCAACTCTCCAACACTATCTCTGTATCCCTCTAAATTCATCACTCATCTTGTCCAGCAGCTTACCTACCTTCATTACCATGAACTTTTCCAATACATAAACTTTCATATCTCTAGTTTTTTGAAGTTCCTCACTTTCGCCAGTCACCCTGTTCTCTAAAATTTCCAAAAGACTAGAACAAACAGCCCTACCAACCATCAAACCAAAAATCTGGATCCGCTACGTAGATGACACTTCGTCATCACAAAAGGAAACACGATAGAAGAGACATGTAGAATCATCAACACCCTCACAGGCATAAAGTTCACTCAGGAGGAATAAACTGACAGCAAACTCGCATTCTTGGAAGTCACAGTCAAACGAAAGGACAACGGAGAACTACAAACCTGCGTGTACAGAAAACCGATAAACACTGACCAACGACTTAACTACACCAGAAACCATCCCAACACACACAAACAAAGCTGTATCAGAACACTATTCCAATGAGCCACGACACACTGCAGCACAGACAAACTTCGGAAAACAGAGGAGAACCACCTATACAACATATTCAAAAAGAACGGATACTCAAAAAATACAGTCCGCAGATTCCTCAGGAACAAACCACGACAAGCAGACGTAACACAGCCAGAAACCCTAACCACCTTACCATACATCAAAGAAGTCTCAGAAATGACAGCCAGACTACTAAGACCTCTCAGAATCCTGATAGAACAAAAACGCACCAACGCTCTCAAACAAAAGCTAACAAACTTAAAAGACTCAGTGCAACCCATGGACAAAACAAACATCATCTACAAAATTCCATGCAAAAACTGCCACAAACACTACGTAGGACAAACAGGAAGAAAGTTAGCCACCAGGATACACGAACACCAGCTAGCCACAAAACGACACGACGCTCTCTCCGTCTTAGCCCTACACACAGATCAAACAAAACGCTATTTCGACTGAGACAACACATCTATCCTGGGACAGGTTAAGCAAAGACATGCCAGAGAATTCCTAAAGGCCTGGCACTCCAACCACAACGCCATAAACAAACGCATAGATCTAAATACCATCTATCAACTCCTCAGAAAACGAACAGGAAATGACATCACCACAAACCACAGGAACCCCATCCAGGACAAACATGTAAAGAGAAAGCAGGAAACAATAGCTTTGCTTCACTTGGCAGTCGCCAATGATGATGTTACCTAGCCAGGTAATGAAACGTCTGGATACCAAACCTACAGCTCAGCGAGCAAACATACAACCCATTTCCAAAAGATTTTCTGTTGCTTCCTCTGTGGAGATACAACCAACATTTTACCTCGAACAGAGATGGCCTATGTCACGTAGCAAACACGTGAGAGGATGACACTGTGGCATATTGGATACATCACCCCCACATGTTCGGATTGTTCTAGAATCAAAACATTTGTTGGGTATTGTCACCACAGTCTTCTATGTGGTATGGAACTACAGGTTGTGCTGAATGACGTTATAAAGCTCTGTGACCTCCACTTTGGACCTGGATAGGACACAACATTGGGAAAAAGCTAAAATGAGAGTGGAGTGCCTTGGCCCTCCCTGTGCGGTCTCTGCAGACCCAGACAATTTGTAATTTCAGTACCTACACCTTGTTCATTGTGGGGATACAAGACCCTCAGATCACCCTGAACAATCAGAGCAACTGACAACACAAATCCAAGATTACCATCCAGTGAACTTCCTCAGAATTTCCAATAAAGGGAACAAGTAAAATCTTCATGTACATGGTACACCCGCTCATGTTAGAAATGCCATCCTCTCATTAGTTTGCATTTCTGGCTAAGCACTGGCATCCTGCAGTGGTTCAAGAAAGCAGCTCACCAACACCTTATCAAGGGCAACTGCGAAAGGGAAACATATACTGACTCAGAAATAACACTGATGCACCATTAGTGAATAAAAGAAGGTGACCACACTCAAGGAATCGAAGCAGAAGGAACATAACTCACTTTATACAGGGCCATATCCTGACCTGGGCATGATACTCAGGAATTTGGAAAAAAGTGTGAATAAATCTCATGTTTTAATTCCATCCCAGATAATTATCAACAATTCCTTTGCTGATTCCTTTTTCTTTCTCTCTATTTCTTCATATATTAGATCAAACCACCAGCACACATTACAATATTTCCCAAATAATTTCAGACCTGACCCGAGATCAGTGTACTCAAAACTCTGTTTATCTGTCAACAGAGTTTGCCAAACCTGTCCGTTTCCCCAGCACTCTGCATCTTTCTGTTTCAGATCTCCTGTATCTTTCTTTGTTTGGTTTACCCTTTATTTTGTTACTTTACGGGATTTCAGCAAGGGCAGCATTTGATGACCATCACTAATTTCCATTGACTGTGATCGTTCCACATGGCAGTATAGAAACAAACACATTGTTATGGGTATGAAGTCACTCTTAATCCAAACTCGGTAACAATGTCATATTTCATTACCAAAGCATATCAGTAAAACGGATATGTTATTGGACAAAATACTGCTGATTTTATGGTCACAGTTCGTGCAATTTGTTCTTCTTTTAACTTCGGTTCTTATTATTTGAATTTAAGTTCTGCTAACAGCTGTAGTAGGACTTAAAACAGTGTCTTTCGTGAAATGACCTGTAGTTCTGATTTATCCATCCAGCGACTTTCCTACTCTGATACATTGTCCCCATTATGAAGCAAATTTGAAGACACGCACAAGTTTGTGATTGAAATATGTGGAACTGGATCAGTGACCAGAAGAGAACCGGAACTGTAAAGTCTGATGTTCACCTTGGCTTAGATAATGGTTTATTCAGCAACCACACTGACGCAGAGTTGGAGATTCGGGGTAGTATGAAACAGGTAGTGGACAGGTTTGGTGATGGAAGATAATTCAATATATAACTTAGTTCAAGACAAAAACGGTGCTTGCTGTCTTGTTCTCAGATATTTGTAAGGAAATGTTCTGAATTATGCAGATAATGAATGGAGGTTATAATGAAACTAAATACAATAGTTTGTATATTTATGAGATATCCAAAACAGAAAAAAATCAACATGGTTTCTGTAATTAATAAATGAGCAGAATTAGAGGGACTTACCAGGAACACCAATAATAGCGAGGACTGGATAATAGCCTGCCTGAATCATAAAGAGTACACATAGTATCAGTCTTGGTAAATCTGACTTAGATCTGGGGAACCAGTAAAGAGCTTCGGAGAAACGCCTGTGCGTAATTGTAACATTCCAGTCCATTGTTCTCAGATTCGAATCCATTGATTCAACATTCCAGTCCATTGTTCTCAGATTCTGATCGATTGTTGGAGCATTCCAGTCGAATCTTCTCAGATTCTTATCTCTTCTTGCCCTGTCTCTGGAGCTGCTGAACTCTGTTCGTGACGGAGTTGATGCATCTCTTGCTACAATGGCATAACACATTGAATGAAGCCCCGTACTAATAGGAGAGAGAAACCCTCCAGTGACACAGTTAGGATCCATGGAGGCTAACATCAATCACAGTCTCTGAACAAACAGTCCCAGTTAACTCATTAACTACAGAACTTAGAGCTCACATTAACAACTGGACTAGATTGGATGTCAATATCAATAACTATTGAGTTAATCTCCTATCATTCAGAATGTTGTCCATATACAATGCTGTAACCGCTTGCCTCCCTAAAAATCACACATTCAAGTTGTTGTTACTGTGCTGTTCTCTCCTCCGCTGTGACAAATGCCAACCAAAAGATTGTCAAATGGCAGAGTTGCCCTGGCATTTCAGAAGGAGCTTGTATTTGTCTGGACGTTCCTCTCACTGCCCTCAGAAGGCCACGTTGTAATATCAACACAGAGTGCTGGTCAGGATACACTTTTTGAAAAATAAATTCTAAGCATCTTACTGCTGTATTACACGTTGTAAAACTATAATTGACTTTTCTTGACTTCAGACCAAAGTCAAACTTGGCATTAAAAACCATGGATTCATGTGTGAGGGACAGAGTGGATATACCATTAACTAGGAGACAGAAAGAAATGCGAACAGTGGCTGTGGAGATATCGCCCCAGTCATCTTCTCTCTTTCTGCCAGATATGACGTAACGCAATCTGAACCAAACAGGATAAGTTTAAAAGGAGAGAAGAGTATGTTATGTATGAACTTTAATCACTGGATATAGAAATCGATAAGGTTAAGAATATATGCATAGGATATTCGGAATTAAAAACACAGACACAGAGAACACAATGCACAGAGCCATGTGAGAATACAGAACAACAAAGTCAAGAAATAACTTATTCCGAGCTGGTGCAGAGATGATGGTCTCAGTAACTGCCGACTTTGTTGTAATTTTCACGTGGAATCCTAAATTGTGATAGTGAGATATTCGGCTCATCGAGCCTATACTGACCTCTGAGGAGCACTGCACCCAGAACCACCTGCTACCCTATCCACGTATCTCCTATGGCTATCCTGCCACCTCCCTTTCCATCGAAGCTGGACTTGACGGATGGTAACATCAAGGACCCTGACCACATTATGACAAATCCGAATTAGAGAATATTCTGCATTAGTAATGTGAATAGTGAGAAAAAAAAACCAACTTTAGCTCAATACATGTACTGGACTAAGGATACAATTTTACCAAGGCCCATAATGCTATAAGACAGCAGCGCTAACCCTTGATACACCGTGCCACCGTGCATGCTCCCAACTTCTTTACTGTGACAAGGAATACTGGGGAACATGGAAATCTGAAATGCAAACAGAAATGCATCAGATGAGTCAGGATCGAAGAGTGAAGCAGAATTGGCATATTGCGTCTGATGTGACTCTGTTCTGAAAAACTCATATTGGTCTCAAAACGTAAATCGTGTTTCTCGTTGCTCAGATGCTAACAGATGTGCTAAAGTTTTCCTGCGCTTTCAACTGTCTTTTTTCTTTTGGACTGGATATATATATATATATGACCTGAAAGGAGATGGTGAAGCTCTCAAGCATTTGGTTAAGTATTTGAATGTAATTTTTTAAAAAAAATTGTTTTTGACAAATTTCTCAAAATCGATAACGTCATGGACTCTCATAATTCGCCATGAAAATGTTGAAATCAATGGCCCTGATGTCGCATTATCAACCGTCTGAGAGTAATCGATTGAAGTAAAAACCCCGATCCGCATTACCTCAATGTCATGTCTTTTCCTGATGTCACAGGGGTCGCACTCATCTAGCAAGTTCTCAAACTTTATGAAACATAAAATATATTGGCATATTTATACAGGACATATTCATCCATGGGTTTTGAACGCACTAGCATTGGAAGATTGTATTTGACAAACCAGATCATTCTGCAGAAGGTGACAGAGAGCTGTCTGAATGAATCTCTTCTCTCCAAGAGATGCATATACACACATTTCAACATGTTTTTAGGGACATTTCAACATGTTTGTAACAACTGATAGTGAATTAACAACAAATTAGTCCCGAGACATAATGACATGTAACTTGGAAGGTAACTTGCTAAAGTTGTTTTTTTTTTCTCACTATTCCCATTACTAGTGCAGAATATTCTCTAATTCGGATTTGTCATAATGTGGTCAGGGTCCTTGATGTTACCATCCGTCAAGTCCTGCTTCGATGGAAAGGGAGTTTACTCTTAACTCACCTCAAATTCCACTGGAAGATCCATTGAAAGAATAAAGAGCAAAAGATGAGAGAACTGTTTTATTCAATAATGTCCTCAAACTTTTCAAAAGTAAATTGGGCGTGGACTTTTAATTCTGTCTGAAGATTTCTGTCCTATTAGTAATAAGACTCTTTGGTTAAGCTTTGTGAAAGAGGGACGGAAAGAAGCTCCACTTTGTATCAGTATTGACCAAAATCTTCAGTTCACGGTGCAGCAGTAGTTGGAAACATATTATTGTCTGTAGCTGTTGGAGATTGATCATTCCAAACTCATCATTTAATGAAGACCTGCAGTAGCACAGAAACCAGAAACTTTCAGCAGCTAGTTGAGAGCAAAAAGCGAAAGTGATAGTCAGGGAAAGTGGGAGTAATAGGGGTAGTGGAATGACATACAGTGCAGGAAGTGTTCAGGGAAATGGTCAGTGGAAGCGTCTGTAGCAGCTAAAGGCGCGATGCAAGGGAAGTAAATGTTAAAGGAAAGTGTAGGAAGGCGAAGAGGAAGTGTGGCTGTAAAAACATCAGTGGCAAAGAAAAGCCTGGATTTGGAAAAGTGAGATTGATGTACAATCAAATAGCACTGTTCATGAAATCTGGGGTCTTGTTTCCTTTGAAACCTAAGAAAAGATTTCTCCTACTTTTAAAATTAACACGAGATTCTTGTTCATATTGTGCATTCACTCTGCACTTCTGTATGTCTGTCAAGTGCACACCACATTTTCTTTTCTCCTAAATGCATTATTTCAACATGACGTCACTTTTTAAAACAATATTCAGAACCGTCGTTGTTTCTTCTATGAATTTGCTTCCAACTCAACCTAGGAATGAGAACGAGAAAATTGATCTTCTACAGAGTGTTTAACTGTTAAATTTCATGCAACCTTTATTCTCATCGCTCTAGCTCTTTCAAGCAAACTTAACGAAAGAGTCTGTGTCCATCCTGTAGATGAAAAAAGATCTTCAGATCTGACTATTGCAGTGAATGACATAATGAATAAGCTGCAGGTGCGCATAAAACGGAAATGTTACAATGCACAGGGCCAAAAGCTTGTCTAAAAGTAATGATGTACTAGTCTTATGCACAATACATTAGACTATAGATTACTTCCAGTGTGGAAACTGGCCGTTCATCCCAACAAGTGCATAACGACCATCCAAAGAGCAACCCGCCAAGACCCATTCCCCAACATTTTATCCCGTCACCTAACAAAACGGGCAATTTAGCATGGCCAATTTACCTAACCTGTACATTTTTGGACTGTGGGGGGAAACCGGAGCACTCGGAGGAAACCCAAGCAAATGTGGGGAGAATGTGCAAATTCCACACAGACAGTAGCCTGTGATGGTGAATTGAACCCTGGTCTCTGGTGCTGTGAGGCAGCAGTGCTTACTACTGTGCCAACGCAGAGCAGAGTATAAAGGCAGAATTCTGCTCCATGTGCAAAATACTATTTGTGGCTCCCTCACAAAAGACCTCAACGGCAACACGCTACAAATTCAGGAAGGGAGAAAAATAAGGGAGAATGGAATTATGACTTCTTCCTCTCTAACAGCTTGTGTAGAACAGGAAGAAAATCAAGTATTGTTTCTGATATTCATAAATGTTGATGGTTAGAATGTGCGCGATGGAGGGGGTGTTGTCGGATTATAAACAATGCCGTGGATGACACAATGCTTAGCCGGGTCATTCACAGTGAGGAGGGCCGTGTTCGGTTACAGGATGGTAGAAACAGATTGTTCAGATGGCCAGATCAATGACCCACAAAGAACTTAACGCTGGAATATGTGAATGCTGCACTTTGGAAGAAAAAACAAGATAGAGAGTACTCAACCATGAAGATAAGCTAGATTTGCTTTTTGAACAGAGAAGGTTGAAGAATGAACCTGACAGAGATCGTGAGAGGTACGGATCGAGTGAACAGACAGCAGCTGTTCCACTTAATAAATGAGTTGAAAACTAGGGGACACAGGATTAAAGTGAAAAACAAGACATTGTGAAAATATTTGTGGAATCTGCTTTCAACAAAGACGATGGTATGTAGCCAGAATGCATTGCCTGGGAGGGTTGTTGAAGAAGGCAACATTACAAATCCTGTAAAGTACTGATATCATGAGGGACATAAGGAGAAAGGATGTGTTGGGTGCGCTAAATGATAATAAGGTGGACAAATATGTCAGGAGTAAAAGGATGACTAGGGTAGGTATCGGTCCAGTCAAGGATAGTGGTGGGAAGTTGTGCGTGGAGGCAGAGGAGACTGGAGAGACACTAAAACAATACTTTATGTCAGTATTCACTCAGGAACAGGACATTGTTGCTGATGTGAATATTGAGTCACAAGTGATTAGAATGGATGGCTTTGAGGTATGTAGGGAAGAGGTCCGGGGAATACTGGAAAGGGTGAAAATAGATAAGTGCCCTGGGCCTGATGGCATTTATCCTAGGATCCTCTGGGAAGCTAGGGAGGAGATAGCGGAGCCATTGGCCTTGATTTTTATCTCGTCGTTGTCTACAGGAATAGTGCCAGAGGACTGGAGGATAGTGAATGTGGTCCCCTTGTTCAAGAAGGGGAGAAGGGATAGCCCGAGTAACTATAGGCCAGTGAGTCTCACTTCTGTTGTGGGCAAAGTCTTAGAGAGAATTGTAAGGGATAGGATTTATGAACATCTGGATAGGAATAATGTGATCAAGGATAGTGGGTGGCACGGTGGCACAGTGGTTAGCACTGCTGCCACACAGCGCCAGAGACTCGGGTTCAATTCCCGCCTCAGGCGACTGACTGTGTGGAGTTTGCATGTTCTCCCCGTGTCTGCGTGGGTTTCCTCCGGGTCCTCCGGGTGCTCCGGTTTCCTCCCACAGTCCAAAGATGTGCAGGTCAGGTGAATTGGCCATGCTAAATTGCCCGTAGTGTTAGGTAAGGGGTAGATGTAGGGGTATGGGTGGGTTGCGCTTCGGCGGGGCGGTGTGGACTTGTTGGGCCGAAGGGCCTGTTTCCACACTGTAAGTAATCGATAGTCAGCATGGTTTTGTGAAGGGCAGGTCGTGCCTCACAAACCTTATTGAGTTCTTTGAGAAGGTGACCAAGGAAGTGGACGAGGGTAAAGCAGTAGATGTGGTGTATATGGATTTTAGCCAGGCATTCGATAAGGTACCCCATGGCAGGCTAATGCAAAAAGTACGGAGGTATGGCATTGTGGGTGCATTAGAGGTTTGGATTAGGAATCGGCTGGCAGGAAGGAGACAGAGGGTAGTAGTTGATGGTATAGGTTCATCTTGGAGCGCAGTTACTAGCGGTGTTCCACAAGGATCTGTTTTGCGACCATTGCTGTTTGTCATTTTTATAAATGACCTGGAGGAGAGGCTTGAAGGCTGGGTGAGCAAGTTTGCAGATGACACGAAAGTCGGTGGAATTGTGGACAACAAAGAGGGATGTGGCAGGTTGCAGCGGGATACAGATAAGTTGCAGAGCTGGGCAGTAAGGTGGCAAATGGAATTCAATGTAGCTAAGTGTGAAGTCATTCACTTTGGTAGGAGTAACAAGAAGATGGATTACTGGGCTAATCGTAGACTACTTGGAAGTGTGGATGAGCAGAGGGATCTTGGTGTCCATGTACACAGATCTCTGAAGGTTGCCACCCGAGTAAATAGTGCTGTCAAGAAGGCATATAGCGTACTGGGCTTTATTGGTAGAGGAATTGAGTCTGGCATCCTGAGGTCATGTTGCAGTTGTATAAGACTCTGGTGCGGCCTCATCTTGAGTGTTGTGTGCAGTTTTGGTCGCCATACTATAGGAAGGATGTGCAGGCATTGGAAGGAGTGCAGAGGAGGTTTACCAGGATGTTGCCTGGCATGGTAGGAAGATCCTATGAGGAAAGGCTGAGGCACTTGGGGCTGTTCTCATTGGAGAAAAGAAGGTTTAGGGGAGATTTGATAGAGGTGTACAAGATGATTAGGGGTTTAGATAGGGTTGACAGTCAGAACCTTTTTCCGTGAATAGAGTCAGCTGTTACTAGGGGACACAGCTTTAAATTAAGGGGTGGTAGGTTTCGGACAGATGTTAGGCGTAGATCTTTTACTCAGCGGGTTGTGAGTTCATGGAATGCCCTGCCAGTAGCAGTGGTGGACTCTCCCTCTTTATGGGCATTTAAGCGGGCATTGGATAGGCATATGGAGGATAGTGGGCTAGTGTAGGTTAGGTAGGCTTTGGTCGGCGCAATATCGAGGGCCGAAGGGGCTATACTGCGCTGTATTTTTCTATGTTCTATGTTCTATCTTCTATGACCCCACTCAGTCAATGTAATACACTCAGGGAAGAGCAGACTGACCCCACTCTGTCAATGTAACACACCCAGAGAAGAGCAAACTGATCCCACTCCGTCCAACAAACTTACGCACCAGGGCAGACTAACCCCACTCTGTCAAATTAACACACCCAGGGAAGAGCAGACTGACCCCACTCTGTCAATGTAACACACCGAGGGAAGAGCAGACTGACCCCACTCTGTCAATTTAACCCATCCATGGAATAGCAGGTGGACGACATTCTGTTAATGTAACCCAATCAGAAAATAGCAGACTGAGCTCACTCTGTCAATGTCACACAGACAGGGAATAGCAGACTGACCTCACTCTGTCAATGTCACACACACAGGGAATAGCAGACTGACCTCACTCTGTCAATGTAACCCACCCAGGGAAGAGCAGACTGATCTCACTCTGTCAATGTAACACACCCAGGGAAGAGCAGACTGACCCAACTTTGTCAATGTAACACACTCAGTGAAGAGCAGACTGACCCAACTCTTCCAATGTAACACACCTAGGGAAGAGCAGACTGACTGCACTCTGTCAATATAACCCACCCAGGAAAGAGCAGACTGACCCCACTCTGTCAATGTAACACACCCAGGGAAGAGCAGACTGACCTCACTCTGTCAAAGTAACGCACCCAGGGAAGAGCAGACTGACCCCACTCTGTCAATGTAACACACCAAAGGAAGAACAGACTGACCTCACTCTGTCAATGTAACACACCCAGGGAAGAGCAGACTGACCCCACTCTGTCAATGTAACACACCCAGAGAAGAGCAGACTGACCCCACTCGGTCCAACAAACTTACGCACCAGGGCAGACTAACCCCACTCTGTCAAATTAACACACCCAGGGAAGAGCAGACTGACCCCACTCTGTCATGTAACACACCGAGGGAAGAGCAGACTGACCCCACTCTGTCAATTTAACCCATCCATGGAATAGCAGGTCGACTACATTCTGTCAATGTAACCCAATCAGAAAATAGCAGACTGAGCTCACTCTGTCAATGTCACACAGCCAGGGAATAGCAAACTGACCTCACTCTGTCAATGTCACACACACAGGGAATAGCAGACTGACCTCACTCTGTCAATGTAACCCACCCAGGGAAGAGCAGACTGATCTCACTCTGTCAATGTAACACACCCAGGGAAGAGCAGACTGACCCAACTTTGTCAATGTAACACACTCAGTGAAGAGCAGACTGACCCAACTCTTCCAATGTAACACACCTAGGGAAGAGCAGACTGACTGCACTCTGTCAATATAACCCACCCAGGAAAGAGCAGACTGACCCCACTCTGTCAATGTAACACACCCAGGGAAGTGCAGACTGACCTCACTCTGTCAAAGTAACGCACCCAGGGAAGAGCAGACTGACCCCACTCTGTCAATGTAACACACCAAAGGAAGAACAGACTGACCTCACTCTGTCAATGTAACACACCCAGGGAAGAGCAGACTGACCTCACTCTGTCAATGTAACACACCCAGGGAAGAGCAGACTGACCTCACTCTGTCAATGAAACACATCCAGGGAAAGGGAGACTGACCTCACTCTGTCAATGTAACACACCCAGTGAAGAGCAGACTGACCACACTCTGTCAATGTAACTCGCTTAGGGAAGAGCCGACTGACCTCACTCTGTCAATGTAACGCACCCAGGAGAGACCAGACGGTCCCCACTCGGTCCAACAAACTTACGCACCAGGGCAGACTAACCCCACTCTGTCAAATTAACTCACCCAGCGAATAGCAGACTGACCTCACTCTGTCAGTGTAACACACCCAGGGAAGAGCAGACTGACCCCAGTCTGTCAATGTAACCCACCCAGGGAAGAGCAGACTGACCCCATACTGTAAATGTAACACACCCAGGTAAGAGCAGACAGACCTCTCTCTGTTAAACCAACTCACACAGCCAAAAGCAGAGTGGCCCCTCTCTGTCAATGTAACACATCCTGGGAAGAGCAGACTGACCCCACTCTGTCAATGTAACACACCCAGGTAAGGACAGACTGACCCCACTTTGTCAATGTAACCCACCCAGGGAAGAGCAGACTGACCCCACTCTGTCAATGTAACCCACCCAGGGAAGAGCAGACTGACCCCACTCTGTCAATGTAACACACCCAGGGAAGTGCAGACTGACCCCAATCTGTCAGTGTAACACACCCAGGGAAGAGCAGACTGACCCCACTCTGTCAATGTAACCCACCCAGGGAAGAGCAGACTGACCCCACTCTGTCAATGTTACACACCCAGGGAAGTGCAGACTGACCCCACTCTGTTAATGTAACACACCTAGGGAAGACCAGACGGTCCCCACTCGGTCCAACAAACTTACGCACCAGGGCAGACTAACCCCACTCTGTCAAATTAACTCACCCAGCGAATAGCAGAGTGGCCCCTCTCTGTCAGTGTAACACATCCAGGGAAGAGCAGACTGACCCCACTCTGTCAATGTAACCCACCCAGAGAAGAGCAGACTGACCCCACTCTGTCAATGTAACACACCCAGGAAAGTGCAGACTGACCCCAATCTGTCAGTGTAACACACCCAGGGAAGAGCAGACTGACCCCAATCTGTCAGTGTAACACACCCATGGAAGAGCAGACTGACCCCACTCTGTCAATGTAACCCACCCAGGGAAGAGCAGACTGACCCCACTCTGTCAATGTTACACACCCAGGGAAGTGCAGACTGACCCCACTCTGTTAATGTAACACACCCAGGGAAGTGCAGAATGACCACACTCTGTCAATGTAACACACCCAGGGAAGAGCAGACTGACCTCACTCTGTCAATGTTGTATAATTTGTTTGCACGGGCTTCAGCAAAGTGTTTAATATGGTTCCTCACTGTAAACAGGTATTTCACGTGGAATCCAGGGAAAGTTAACCAATTGGATTCAAAACTCTTTGGAAGGTAACGAATTGTTTTCCAGATTTAGGCCAGCAGTGTGCTGAAAGAATCAGTGCTGAGCTCACTGCTTTTCATCATGGATGTAAATGAGAAGGATGTGAATATCAGAGGCATGGTTAGTAATTTTCCAGATAACATCAAAAGGTGGTGCAGCGGACAGGGAAGAAAGATTAAATCAGAGTACAGCGGCATCCTTGACTCCATCAAAGTCCCAGGGACTGGTGGATGGAGTTTAATTTAGATATTTGTGAGGTTTTTGCTTTTTTAGTAAGTTAAACCATGTCGTGCACTGGAGAACGTTGCCGAACAAAGAGGCTTACGGGTACAGGTCACAGTTCCTTGAAAGTGGAGTCACAGATAGACAGGATGGTGAAGAAAATGTTTGACACGCTTGCCTTAATCGGTAAGAACATTGAGTACACGAGTTAATGTGGCACGTTAGCCCTGGACAGGACACTGGTGAAGCCACTTTAAGAATACTGTGCACAATTCGGTTGGCTCTCCTGTTGGGAGGATGTTGAGAGGGCGCAGAAAAGGTTCACAAGGATTTTCCAGTACTGGAGGGTATGAGCTTCATGGAAAAGATGAGCAAGTTGAGGCCTCTTTCCCTGGACTGGCGGGGGGTAAATGGTGACATGAAATTGTTTTTTTAAATTCTGAGGGGCATAGTTAATCTGAATGGCCAATGTATTTTTCCCAGGGTAGGGAGTCCAGAACTGTACGGCATAGGTTGAAGGTTTAGGGGATCGATTTAGTGCGAACCTTAGCAGTTCCATTCTCATGCTGAAGATGGTGCGTGGACGGAAAGTGCTGTCAGAAAAAAATGTTGACAGCGGTCCAATTATACCTTTAAAATACATATGGATGGGTACATAAATAGGAATGGTTCAGAGGGATATGGAGAAAATGATGGCATTTGGGACTAGATAAGTTTGGGTTAACTGGTTGGCATGGGTAAGCTGGAATAAAGGATCTGTTTCCATGCTGTAACTCTCTGATTCTCTCAGAGGGATAGGTAAAATCCTGAAAGGACCTTTGAAGTAGGAATTCTGTTTCCCAGAAGTTTGACATTCCTCTTTGTTTACATTTATTCAAATATGAGTGAGTAGAGAAGTAATAATGGGATACAGACAGGAAGGTGGAGCTGAGACCATAACCTAATCAGCCACAATCGTAGTGTCTGGTGGAGAAGCCTCAATGTGTCTAATGAACCACTCCTGCTCCTCAGTTTCATGTCTCTGTGTTCCATTCAGCCCCTCAAACCTGCTAGACAGGAACAGTTGGTGTCCACCTACTGCTATAACCTAGTACACAGGAACAAGTAAGACCATTCAGTCCCTGAAGACTGCCCCACACGGTGTGGGAGATTGGGAAAATTGGATTGGAAAACTCAGACTGGCTATGAAAGATGCTCCTCGTCTCTCTTTACAGAGCTTCCCCTCTCTGCAACTTGTGTTCCATTAGTTGTTCATGTTGTAAACCCAGATTCACTGTGAATACAGCCCCCAGACCTCACCTAGATTTGGCTCACAGAATCCTTGGTCTCCCTGACTGCAATATTCAATAACAGACCTTCCAGGAAAATAACAACCACTAACCTTCCAAGAACAGAATGGGAGTAAATCGTCAACAGGAGCAAATCATTCAAACCTAATCCTGACTTGACCTTCACTAAGATCATGGCTGATCTGCTCTAGGTCGCAAACCCTCTTTAATATCCGATTCCTCATAGCCCTCACCTCTCTGACAGGTGAAAATTCATCTACCCCACTCTTTGAATAGTTGATAGAAGATAGAACATAGGGACAACTTGTTGATAGAATAGCACAGTGCAGGCTCCTCTGCCCTCGATGTTGCATCGACCTTTTATCCTACTCTCCGATCAGACTAGCCTACATACACTACGTTGTACTATCCTCCCATGTGCCCATGTAAGAGTCGCTTACATGTCCCTAATATACCTGACTAAATCCCACTGCTGGCAGTACATTTCACGCACCCATCGCTCTCTGTGTAAGGAAACGACCTCTGAGATCTCCTTGAAACTTAGCTCCGAATGCCTCCTCCTGACAGCCATTTCTGCCTTGGGAAAAAGTCTCTGGCTAATATATATATATATAATATATATATATATATATATGTATATATATATATATATATATATATATATATATATATATAAACATATATGCCTCTCACCATCTTGTTTATCTCTATCAACTCACTTCTCATCCTTCTTAACGCCACTGATAAAAGCCCTGGTTCTGTCAACCTTTCTTCATAAGACCTGCAGATCTGCCCTCAGTCCAGACAGCATTCTGGTAAATTTCCTCTGCACCCATTCTAGATTTTCTGTATCCTTCCTATAATTGGGTGACTAGAATTGGATACAACATGTCAAGTGTGGTCTAACCAGGGCTCTGTAGAGCTGCAGCATAACCTCGTGTCTCTTAAAAACAATCCCCCTGTTAATGAAAGCTAACACACCATTCGCTTTCTTAACAACCCGGTCAATTAGAATCGCAACTTTGAAGGATCTAAGGATATGGAATCCAAGATCACCCAATTTCAAATTGGAAAAGTGTGGCGTTCAAATTGGAAAAGTGAATTTGAATGCAAAATACAGAGTTAAAGGCAGGATTCTTGGCAGTGTGGAGGAA
The DNA here is from genome assembly GCF_047496795.1 of Chiloscyllium punctatum. Taxonomy (NCBI): domain Eukaryota; kingdom Metazoa; phylum Chordata; class Chondrichthyes; order Orectolobiformes; family Hemiscylliidae; genus Chiloscyllium; species Chiloscyllium punctatum. Next base: position 36,037,059 of record NC_092761.1, on the reverse strand, counting down.
TAAGATCACTCTATTCCTCCACACTGCCAAGAATCCTGCCTATAACTCTATATTCTGCATTCAAATTTACTTTTCCAATTTGAACTCCACACTTTTCCAATTTGAACTCCTTCTTCCGCTTCTTAACCAGCTCGGCATTATTCAATGTCCCATTACAACTTACAACAGCCCTCCACACTATGTACCACTCGAAAACCTGCGTGTTATCAGCAAACTTGCTGACACACCCTTCGACTTCCTCATCCAAATCATTTATAAAAGTCACAACCAGCAGAGGTCCCAGAACTGATCCCTGCACAACACCACTGGACCATTTCAGTGAGCTAGGTCCCTAACTGTCTGTGTAAGGGAATTCCTGACATTCACTACCCTCTGTTTGAAGGAAACATTCTCTCCTTCTACACCATGACCTATTGATATGAACAAAAGAGGGAACAAGTTGGCTCAGGTAGAGAGACTGGCCCTGACCTCAAGGCAGTATTAGACTGAGGATGACATCAAGGAGCCTGATCAAAATCGCACTTAATAAGAATCGATTGTGACCTCTCCACTGTTTTGAGTTATTCACAGCACAAGGGAAGATGGTTATCACCGCCGGACAGCAATCATCTCACCCATGGGACACATTTGTAGAAGATACTCAGGATAGCTCCCTCAACCCAGGCATCTCCAGTCGGTCATTATAGAATACCTACAGTATGGGAGGAACCCATTCAGCCCATTGAGTCCAAACTGAGCAGAAGTGATGATATTCACAGATGTTTGCATCATGTTCAGAAAAAGTTGTCCCTACTCAGCTCTTGAAGTAATCAGTGTCCATGTGCAATTAGAACTGGACACCATTCAAGATCATGCTTCTAAATCCAGGGTAACATTCATGTAACAGCAATGGCAAACACTGCACATTTTCACAGTAAACGGAGGTGCTCATTCAGCACCACAATCTGAGCTCACAAAAATACGGGGAAGTTATTTAGCTCATGAAACTATTGGACAGGATGTGTGGTAGCTCATTCAGTCCCTCCTGCCTATTACACAGGTAGAGAAGGAATCTGCTCACTCCCACACGTCACTTAACGGGATCAGAAAGAGACGATTTCACACCCGGAGTCGCTTACAAAGGAACAGGAAGACGTCATTCAGCTTCTCAAGTCACTAATGCAGGAACAGGAAGGTGTCAGAGATGCTCCAACATCACAAACAAATTGAGCAGTGAATGAACAGATGGACTGTTCCAACCTGGCCCACATGGCTTAATTACTCATACTACTTATGTTCTACTTTAACATGGATTTCTGGTAGTAGGAATGACGCCAACTTTATTAACCAATCGCCAAGATATCTTCGAACTTCAAGAAAGCAACCGCATGGTCTCTATAGAGGTCAGAAGCTGGTGCAGAATTGTTAACTATTTCAGAATTAAGGGACTGCTGACAGGATTGTGTACAAAGTGACATTCAATGCAGTGTCACACAGTAACTGTACATTCAAGTGTCCAGAATTCATTCAGAGCCTGTACCTTTCTGTCAATCGAAATGGGGGCTCTGCAGAGGCATATAAACTTTTGGGAATCAAACATCAAATGAATAGTGTGGAATTTTGACCCTATTCAGCTGTTTGGGATGTAATGAGTGTGCGTCCATAATCATCAAGTTTCAACTTCTTATTCTCTCACAGCGCTACAAATTAAACACATAGATCCTGCACTCTCTCCTCATGATACCATCATGCCAGGGTTTAGTCTGGTGAAAATCCTTTGCACTCTCTCTGTGACAAAGAGACCATTATTTATAAAACAGACCAAATCCGTACACAATGCACCAAATACTCTCTCAACAAAACACTTCCATTGAGAAAGATATACCAACTCTGGGACTTCAATCATTTTGCATGAAGAGCCACATACCACTTACTCGCTGCAACGTTGGTGACTTATGACCAAGGTCACCCCGGTCCTTTTCAACAACTGCACTTCCCGATCTCTCACCATTGAAAAAATACATTAATGTGAATGAAGGTATTTGTTCACATCTGACTCAGTTTTTATACCTTGTGAACAGCAATTGCCCAAACACTGATCCTTCTGATACCCAACAAGTCTTCAGTCCAGAGAAAGATCCTACTCCCTTCATTATCTCCAATGTCCAATTTTTAATACGTGTGGTACATATTTCACACCTACATACCCAAGGAACTTAACATTTCCCACTCAACTGCATTCAACAATGTCAAACGTCTGCTGCAAATTTAAATACTCCATTCCCATTGGTTCTCAATTGTAGATGTCACAGCGGACAATCTCCACAAATTCCAGCAGGTGAATCAAAGATCATTTGCTGTTTCCTGAATCTAGGCCGACTCTACCAAATCGGATCACTGTTCTCCAAGTGTCTAGTTTTCACATTCCTTATAAAAGGTTACAATATTTTTTTCTCACAGCTGACATCAAGCTATTTAGTTTTATGTTTGCCCTCTCCATCTTGCTTTAAATATTTAAGTTTACAACAGTTGGTTTCCAGTCTGCAGGATCCTTTCCAGAATCTAACCAGCTTTGAAAAATAATCTGTAATTATTTCACTAGCTCTATTGCCATCTCCTCAATACTCTGGGATGGAGCTCATCAGATTTAGTAACTCATGAAACTTCAATTCAATTAGTTTTCAAAAACATACTCTTCATTAATTCTAATTTCCTGCAGTTTCTCAATTTTACTAGTCCCCCGTTCCTTAGATTTTTATGGAAGTTTTTTTCTATACCTTCTCTGTGGAGATGGAACCAATGAATTCCTCTCATCAGGCAGGTGGCTTCTGTCAGCTCGTGAATACATCAGAGGACTGCACTTCAGAGATGGTGGATGTACTACCCATTCCTACCTGGGAAGTTCCAGAATCAATCCAACTCACTCCATGGTGACAGTAAGTAAAGTCCTATCAATGGTGTGAGGCTACACGTTACAGTGAAGGAGGGGACACAGTTCAGTGATCACCTCATTTTGAAAAAAGCTGGTTTTGCACTTTACACTTGGAATGGGTACAGCTTAGACAAATGTCCCTGGACGTCCCAGGGAGGAATGTGCAGTATCCTGCCCCACCCTGTTTACACAGCTTCCCTTCTCTGTCGTCTCAGATCCAGTTGTCAACCATAGACCCATGTACACTGAAAATGCAGTGTCCAGAGTGGGGTCAACATGCCCTCGGGTCTTCCTGAATGAACGCAGCAAATGACAATACATACATGAGAACACCATCCACAGAAACTCCACTGACCTTGCAATGACAGCAACAAGTCAATTTCCCACACCCATGGTGCACCCATTCTGTGTTGAAAATGCCTCTGTCTCCTCAGTTTCTCTTCCTAGTTGAAAAACCCGTTGCATCTATGCACAGTCCCACAGTAACAGTTCCAGTTTCCAAAGAAGCAGTTGGCAATGTAATATTGTGTTTCTCTGTATCTCAGCACTAGTGTTGCTGATGGAGTTGATCACCACACTCAGAGAATAGAGACACAGGGAACCTTACTCAATTCAAGCAGGGACATCCCGAAATGGATGTGATATTCAGGCATATGGGAAAAGGGGAAATGTTCGAATAACTTCCCATCCTATTTTCCTTCTAGTCCATCATCAGCAATCCTTTTGTTTGCTTTTCCTTTCTCTTTCTCTCCCTCTTTCTCTCTCTCTCGCTCTCGCTTCTCTCTCTCTCTCTCTCTCCATCTTGCTGGACATTTCTTCACTCATTCAACACAAACCTCCGATTCAGCCTTCCAACCTACCTGATATAAATAATATTCTTTATTAGTTGCATTTAGTTTTGATATGTTCAATGAACTCTATACGTTATCTGTTTTTCTCCAGTCTGACAAACTGCCTTACCTGCTGAGAATCTCCAACATTTTTTTCAGATGCTGTAGAATGTTATTCAGATCTCCTGCATCCACATTTCCTTAAGTAATGTCACCTTTAATGTTTTTGTTTCCCGGAATGCCAGCAGCAATGGCAAGGGCAGCATTTGTTGGCCATCAGTAACTGCCCTTGACCACGTGGACATTTGTGAAGGCAATATGGAGCCAACTACATTGTTGTGGGTCTGAAATCACGTTGAGCCCAAACAGGGCAAATATTTTAAGTTTCTTTACCAAAGGTTATCATTAAAATAAGAAAAGAAATCCTGAATGGTTTATGGTTGCCCTGAGTGAAATTAGGTTTCATTCCAACTTTTGTCATTCGAATTTAAGTTTAGACATCGGCTGTGGTAGAATTTCAAACAATGTTTTCAGAGTCATAACCAATGCCTCTGAATTAAACGGTCAGTGACACTACTACTCTGATGCAGAATCCCTGTTGTGAAGTAACTGTAGAGAAAAGAAGACGTTTTTGGTCAAAATATTTCTAATTGGAAGAGTGGTCAGAAGAGAACTGGAGCCCTAAAATCTGTCATGAACGAAGGGGTAAATGATAGCTAATTCAGCAACAGCACTGAGGCATAGCTGGAGACTGGGGTATCGGCAGATTTGATGACAGAGAGAATATAGAGACATAAAACAGTTCAGGGCAAAAAGGAGAATCATGTTTCCGAACAGTCTTGTTCCTTCTTATATGTTTGTGAGTAAAGAGTTTGGAAATGCATGCAAAGGAAGTGGAATTTGTGACTGAAAGTTCATATATTTGTTAAATATAATTAACTGGAAGAGCAATAGCCTTCACTATCGTTTATAGAATTGACAGAGATAGGCTTACTAGGAACACCAATAGTAGCGAGGATGGAATAGTACCCAGTTTGAATAATCATCAGTACGGCTTGTATCCCCAACTCTAACTTTGCCCAGTGCCGTGAAAGATAGTAAAGTTCCAACTATAAACGCTGGTCCATTGTTGGGACATTCCAGTCTAATGTTCTCAGACTCTGATCCATTGTTGGACCATTCCAACATTTGCAGATTCTGATTTCTCCCTCTCTCTGTAGCTGCTGATCCCAATCATGTTGAGGATGATGCTGCCCCAAATGCTATGGCATAACAACTTGAAAGAAGCCCCTACATATGGAAGGGAGAAACCCTCCAGTGACCCAGTTAGATCCAGGAAGACTGATATTAATCACAGTCACTGAAAAAACAACTCCAGTTAACCCTTTTACGATAACTCTGTTATAACACAATGATACTTGGCGTGGGTGGATGTTGACATCGCTGACTATTGGGTTATTGGCACATCTCCAGTTGTAAAAATAGAGCTGAGGGAGAGATATTATGCTTTCTCTTCACAAGCTTGATGATTGTACTGTGTTTTGGCAACACTGTGTATTGCTGGGGTCCCGAGGCCGTCTGTGTCTGATCACCAGGCCAGCTGCATCCTTTCGTTTGATTTATTTCTGTTTAATTTGACATTTATCTTGCCATAATATAACGGCTTAGGTTGGGTTAGGTATTTTTGAGAGGTTCCTACAGTGCCATAGACAGTGTAGATACGCCCCATTCCTTGTGGTCCTTGCAGCCAAACAGCGTTTGAATAAATTGTGTTTTGCTTAATTTGATTTTTTTTTGACCAAGCGAATTGTATCTGAAACATAACACGTCATATTTAGCTTTAAAATATTTTTTAAAAAACTTGTTCGGTCCAAGGTCATCTTCTCCATGTCCATAACAAGAGCAACAGATATTCACGTTATACTTGGGTAATTACTTAATGGACAATATGTTGCAGAAATATGGGGTTAAATAGCGGAATGGACGAGCTGGAGGAGTGATAGTTAAATCATGAATTATATCGGATTCTCAATCCACCTCACAGATCATGCCCACACACGTATAAGACCCGATGAGATATCTGCTCATCATTAAGAGTAAACCAGGCCAAAGTATTGCTCAGCAATACGTCCAGGATTGAACAATGTTCAGAGCTCACCAGTCCACTTCTTATCCGTCCAACCTTACATTGATATCTCAACCTGCCGAGCACACAAATTCATTGTTCTATAAACATGGACTGGGTGTCTTTCCAGCATGTGGAACTGTGCAGTGAATAACAATGAGGTTTTCTGTTAATCTGGAACAGTCATCTTCCCAGCGTGTACAGCTGTCCACACCAACCACTGCACTGCTGAGTAACACTGTGTTCGATCATTGCTCTACGTGGGGAAACTTGCAGACCATGCTGGAAATGGCAGGATGTGCAACTCCCATCCATTTCCAGATCCATAATCTCCATGTGCCATGACAAGGGGGTGCTGTGGGTGTGAAACTCACCGCCAAAAAGTAGCCATGAATCAGATGAAATGCCGCCAGATGGGAGGATCTTGGTCAAAGAGAGGGAGAGATTGAGAGAGAATTTCAGAGAAGTATCTGATCTTAGATTTAAAAACTGTGAAATGAAAACATTTCGACAACATCTTGCAATATGGGCCGTTTCCATGAATGATGGGTGAACAGGATATTGGTGTTAGTTAAGATTCTGGAGAGTTTGGGGTGAGTATTTGTTCTGCAGCTTTAAAACTGGGAGCGGGATCAGCACAGAATTTGACTCTTTGGGCTAAATCTAATAATAGTTTGTCTCAGTGCCATTTTCATTGAGTCTGACAGAGGGATTGTCCGCACGAGGCTGAGCTACTTTCCTGGTGCTATCTTATCGAACTCACCTCATTAACCACCCACCCCACTCCATGGTGTCCCTCTCATTCAATACCAACCCGATTCTACCACCCATCACGACTGGAGGTACACATCATCGGCCAGATGTCCCTGGATATTCTATGGTCCCTGGCACTGGTTCCAACTTTAAAAGGCCAAGGGGCACACAGTTGAGCTTTCTCAATTTGCTGCTGCCTTGTGCAGTTTGTCCAGAGCATGGCAGGTAAGGGGCAATTACACCGCGGTTTGTAGACAAGGGCACGGAGGCCTTGGTGGATGGGCTAGTACTGAGGGGTGCCATTCTCTTCCCAATGGGGGGCCACACCACCAGACCCATCGAGCATGGTCTGAGCTCCACACCCAGCTCAGTGCAGTATCTGTGGTTGAAGAAATGTCCAGCAATACAGGACAAGCATCAATAACCTTCCCCGCTCTGGCAGGAATAGGGTCAGCATATTCTCTCTGCTCCCTCACACTCACCGTGTATCTGGTAAAGCATCTTCCCCCGAACAAGGCTCCAACACTCTCACTACTGCATGCAGCACCTTCTCTCTCTCTCTCTCTCTCTCTCTCTCTCTCTCTCTCTCTCTCTCACTCTCACTTACGAATAACCCTACATGTTTAGAAAATGTTCTGTAGAATGCTGTTTCTACAATACTCTGGATGATGTCGTTCCAGATAATTTTCAAAATAATCACCAACTTCAGCAAAATGTTCGTCCCTCAGTGTGTAACACATCAGGGGAAGGAGCAGAGTTGTTTTTTATTTAATACTCAGGATGAAAGTGCATCATGAGGCCATTAAGCCTCTCAGATACGCTCCATTATTCAGATAAAGGGAGCACGCAAACATTTGAAGGCTCTCTCTCTTCTTGAAGACAGACGCCACTTTGGAGGTTCTCCCGCTTTGCTGGAACACACCAGTAATCCTGAGAGTTATAGAATATTTCATACCGTGCCAGCAGTCACTCTGTAACCACTTCTATTAAAACCAGCTAATAATCGCTGATGACCTGTTTACCCTTGGTCTTCTCTGTTTGTGAAAAGCCTTGTTCGCTTTGTTAGACACAGTGCAAGCACTTCCATTCCACTACAATTTTGTTTATAGTATTGAAACTCATATTGGCATCATTAAGACTGTATTTCCTAGCTCAAAGTTCAAAAAACAGATGGGATGAACAGTGAAGTATATTCTGCAGGTGTTGATCGCTAAAATTAAAAATGGTCAGGATATGGTGTCAATGATCAGCTCGTGGCTAAAGGGATCACAATAGATGTGACTCACCTGTTTCAGCCTCAGGAATTGGCCAGGGGTGAGATGGAGTCAGAGGAAGGAAATGGAATTTGTAACCAGAAGAGAAGAAAGTGTCCTGCAAGTTTTCAATGTTTAAGTAGCAAGGGCAGTGATACAATGAATCCTGGTTCATAGCTGAAACTGAGTAGTTCACCCCACAAGGCGCTGTGTAAGAACTAAAGAAGGAGAGAAAGAATGAATCAAGCTCACTGTTGTTGCTCCTGGTGGTTTGGAGAGTGAATGTTTACAGAGTAGAGTAATTGAAAATAACAGTAATGCAGTTGCACATGGTTAATGCAAATAATAAATGGACAGTGAAACATACCGGGGACTCCAACAATAGCCACGATAGGATAATAAAAATATTGAATATGTAAAGTGCATATTTGATCCGCGGTGATAATGGCCACCAATAATATGTAGAAAGAATTGATACATAACCAGATAAACTCCTGTCCATTATTGGAACATTCCAGTTTATTGTTTTCAGATTCTAATCCATTGTTGGAACATTCCAGTTTAATGTTCTCAGATTCTGATCTCTCTTCCCCTTCTCTCTAGAGATGGTGATCCCTGTTAATGCTGTCCCTGTTGCTCCCACTCATACTGCGGGATGACATATTGAACACAGCCCATTTAACATTCAAAGATGGACACCCTCCACTGGAATAATTATAATTCACGGAGACTGACATTAATCACAATCGCCAAACAAACAGATTCAGTTAACCAATTCCATACATCATGTTACATATCACAATAAACGGGAGAATCTACTCAGTTTGAATACAATGGATAAGGTTTGCTGAGGTATCGATTATAAATCTTTTAATCTTATTAATCTTTCTTTTCTGTATATGGGAGCATTGCTGGAACACTGCTGGGTTGGATATGTTTTGCCCTGTTTCTTTAGAGGTCAGGAATAAAATAACAGACGGCTGCAAAATATGTCTGGTGGAGAAGTTTCTAGATATCTTTCGGTAATGCTGCACCTAGTTTGAAATGCCTTGTTATCAAGTTATACATAACCTTGAGACATCATTCAGAGCATTGAACCTGCTACTCAGAAATAGGGAAAAACAGGAAGCAGTCACTCAACTGCTCGAGACTGGCACACAGAGACAGGAGAGAGTAACTCAATTGCTCGATCCTGGGACACAGTAACAGGCGGGAGTATCTCAACTGCTCGAGACTGGGACACAGGAACAGGAGGGAGTCACTCAACTGCTCGAGACTGGGGCATAGGGACAGGAGGCAGTCATTCAACTTCTTGAGGCTGGGACAGGAACAGGAGAGAGTCATTCAATTGCTCGATACTGGTACACAGGAACAGGAGGGAGTCACTCAACTGCTCGATACTGGGACACAAGAACAGGAGGGGGTCACTCCACTGTTCGAGACCGGGACACAGGAACATGAGGCAGTCATTCAACTGTTCGAGACTGGGACACAGGGGCAGGAGGGAGTCACTCAACTGCTGGAGACTGGGACAGGGGGAAATCAGGGGGCGAGTGAGGCCCCAGCATCCTGTTACACAGGAGCACAAGGAGGTGACTCACTCCCCATCAGCATGGGTCACTGGGAGAGAAGGGGAATTGTCTTGTTTCTGACTGAAATATCTGAATACGTTGCATGAGCGAGCCATTCGATCCTGCTCCAACCTTCTCTAAGACCACGGCTGATCTGATTGTGATTTCCTCATTCCATTTTACAAAGATCACTCTCTCTGCAGCCTCTGTTCCATTCGTTGTTCATGTTGCAGACCCAGATGCTCTAACTGCAGCCCCCAAGAACCATCCAGAGTAGGTCACCAAAGCCTCTGGTCTTCCTGAATGTCCCACAGCAGCTTAAAGCACAGTCTCCAGGAAAACATCCCCAACATTTCCACGAATGTACCAAAATTAGAATTAAGTTAAATGTCACTCAAATGCAAGTAGGAAGCCTGGTATGAATCAGTAGCAGTTGAGGGGATTCCTCATGTTACTGAGCACACGATCAGCAGAGAATGATTAACACAGGCGTTCAATAGATTGGCACAGAGCAAGTTACAAAGATGTGCCTGAAAACTGCTGAAACCCCACTGTCCAACATCGAGCCCAGGGCAGGATACTGTTAAGTCAAAGAAAATGCAAGCTATGCATTTTGAACATTGTTTCTGAGCTTCTTAATGTTAGAAGCTGATGCTCACGGGTGAGCAACATTCAAGGCAAGAGGAAGATATGGAACAGTTATTCACATTAAAACGGGACAATTAAAACTGGATGTCAGGGTTTAAATACCAACAGTTTAAATAGCAACAAATGGGAGGGATTTGGGAAATAGACAGAGGGAGAGACTCAGATACAGTGTTATGGGAGGATGTGTCCACAGCTTTCAGAATGCTAAAGTGAAGGTATTTGGATGGCATCTCACAACATAAACTGCTATTTCCAGGAATGAATAATTAATGGAATATTGGTGTGAGGTCAGACAGAGTCATAGAGTCTTGGAGATATGCAGCACGGAAACAGACCTTTCAGTCCATCTCGTCCAAGCCGATCAAATATCCCAAATTAAACGAGTCATATTTACCAAATTTGGCCCATTTCAATGTAAACCATTCCTCTTCATGTACCCATTAAAATGTCTTTTTACAGTTGTAAGTGTAGTAGCCTCCACCATCTACACTGGCAGCTCATTCCACACATGCACCAACCCCTGTTGGAAAAACGTTGCTACTTAGGTCATTTTTAAATCTTACCCCTCTCACCAGAAATCCATGCCCTCTCGTATTGGGGAAAAGACATTGGCGATTCATCCTATACATGCCCCTCAGGCTCCAGGAAAGATTACCCAACGTACTCAACCTCTCGCGATAGCTCAAATCCTGGCAACATCCTTGTAAATCTTTCCTGACTCCCATCAAGATTCACAATATCTTTCCGATAGGAGGGAAACACGAATTGAATGCAGTACTGCAAAAGTGGTCAAACTAGGTACTGTAAAGCAGCAACTTGACCTCCCAATTCATACAGTCAAAGCACTAGCCAGTAAACGCAAGCATACCAAATGCCTTCTTCACTATCCTACCTAACTGTGATTCTACTTTCAATGAATTATGAAACTGGAATCCATGGTCTCTTTGATCAGGAACACCCTGCAGGACCTTACCATTAATTGTATACGTCCTGCCCTGATTTGCATTTCCACAATACAGCACCACACATTTATCTAGACTAAACACCATTTGCCATGTCTCAGCCCATCAGCTCATCTGCCCATCTGATCAAGATCCCATTGTACTCTGAGATAAACCTTCTTTACTGTCCACTAAACCATCAATTTTGGTGTGATCAGCAAACTTACCAACTATCACTGTTATGTTCACATCAAATGATTTATATAAATCGTGAAAAGCAGTGGACCCAGCACTGATCTTTGTAAAACACCATTGGTCATAGACGTCCTGTTGAAAAAGCAACCCTTCGCCACCACCTTCGTCTCCTACCTTCGAGCCAATGTTGTATCCACATGGCTAGTTCTCCCTGTATTCCATGTGAACTAAACTTGTGAACCAGTCTGCCATGTGGAAATTTGTCAAATGTCTGACGAATGTCCACATCGACAATGTGCACCTCACGGCCTCAATGATTCCTCTTAGTCACTTCTTTAAAAAATCAGTCAATTTAGTGAGACACGATTCCTCATGCTTCAAGCCATTTTGCCTATCCCTTGTCAGTCCTTGCCATTCAAAATACATGCAATCCTTGTGTCTCATAATCCTCACCAACAACTTGCACTCCACTGACGTCAGGCTCACTGGCTTTTCCTTACCATCCTTCTTAAATGGTTTTAGTAATAGCACCAAGTTAGCAAATCTCCTATCTTCCAGCATCTCAATGTGAAAATTGACAATGCAAATATCTCAGCAAAGAGTCCAAGAATCACTTCCCTCGCTTGCACAGAGTTCTAGAGTACACCTGATCAGATCCTGGGGATTTTCCCACCTTTATAGGCTTTGCGAAGTCCAGCATCTCCTCCTCTGTAATACAGACACTTTTCACGATATCACTGTTTATTTCCAAAGTTCTCTGGATTCCATTTCCTTCTGCACAGTCAAAATGCTTGGTTAGTGCCGCCTCCATCTCCTGTGGTTTCGCACATCGGCAGCTTTGCTGATCTTTAAATGGGTCAAAACTCTCCTGAGGTACTCTTTTGTCCTTAATGTATGTGTGGAGTACATTTGGATTATCCTTAACCCTATTTGCCAAAACTATCTCATGTCCCCAGCATGGCCTCCTTATTTCCTGCTTACGTATACTTCTACTGGCTTTAGACTCACTAGACATTGACTTTAAATATGGAATTAAAAGGCTAATGACGATGATGAATCCATTTTCGACTTTTGGAAAAAATCCATCTGGTTTGCTGATGTCCATGAAGGAATTAAACTGCCACCCTCACCTATCATTGGTTACATGTGACTCCAGACGAACGATAATGTGTTTGACTCTTAACTCCCCTCTGGGCAATTAGTGATGGGCAATAAATGCAGGTGCAACCAGTGATACCCTCATCCCGTGAATGAAGACTGAAAAAACCTGGATGCCTGCTCTCTCTACCTGACATATGCTTCCCTCTTATCCGTGACGAGAACCTTAATTTCTCCAGTCCTCCAGCATTCCTTACACCTACCAGCCTTATCCTAAATCCAAACAGTGATATACAGTCTCTGTGCTCTTGATATCTCATTTTTGAAGGCTTCCCTCTTCTCAGCTGGCCCCTTATCTGCGAATATCTGTCCGAATCCTGCTGGAAGTTCTTGCTAATATCATCAAAATCGGCCTTCCTCCAATTTAGAACATTATCTTTTAGACCTAGTTCATTCTTTCCATCTCTATTTTAAAACTACTCGAATTAGGATTATTTGTCCCAAAGTGCTTCCCCACTCATACCTCAGTCACCTGCCGTGCCTTATTTCCCAAGCTTAGGTCATGTTTAGCTCGTTCTCTATGATGGAGAGTATTGGATAAGCAACTGCCACTTTGTAAATGGGAGTGGGGTCAGCAATGTATTCGACTCATTGGATTGAATCTAACAACAATTTGTCTCCTCGCCATTTTCACTGACTGTGACAGAGGGATCGACTGCACAAAGCCGAGCTAGTTTCCTGATGCTATCTTATTGAACTCATCTAATTAACGACCCACCCCAGCCCATGGTGTCCCTTTAATTCAATACCAGCCCGATTCTCCCACCCATCTTAGCTGGAGGTACTCACCATCGCCCCCGGATACCCCTGGATATTCTGTTATCCCTAGCACTGGTGCCATCTTTAAAAGCCCAATGGGCACATGGTTGAGCTTTCTCCGTTTGGAACTGCCGTGCACAGTTTACCCCGAGCATGGCAGATAAGGGGCAATTACAGCACGGTTTGTCCATAGGGGCACGGAGGACCTGGTGGATTGATTAGTATAGCGGGGGACCATTCCCTTCCCAAAGGAGGCCACGCCACCAGACCCAGCGAGCATGGTTTGAGCTCACCACCCAGCTCCATGCAGTATCTGCGGTGTGAAGAAATGTCCAGCAATACAGGACAAACATCAATAACATTCCCCGCTCTGTTAGGATAAGGGTCACTGTATTCTCTCTGATCCCTCACACTCACTGTATATCTGTTGTAGCAGCGACCCCCGAACTAGGCTCATGCTTCACAACTCTCACTGCTGCATGCAGTACCTTCCCCCGCCTCTCTCTCGTCCCCTCTCTCTCCTCCCACAATCCCCCCAACACTAATAACACTGAATGAATACAGCATTGTGGACTGACTCCCTCCAGGCACCTCACCATATCTCCCCCAACCTACACCAGCACTTACAGCAGAGCCACCCACTCTTACCATCACTCCCTCCCCTGCTCTATTGCAGGAGAAACAGCCTGGAATAGGACAGAAATGACCAAGTCATGTGGTGGAGTGCCTGACATCCATTGCCCAGCATCCCCTTTCCCCTGCCATTTGGGAAGTACCCTGGTACGAGCCGGAGAGGACTGGAATGCCGCGTAAGGCGATTCTGAACCATCCACCTCCCATTAACCAATAAAGGAGCAATGTTCAGTGAAGGGCAATTCTCACTTTAAACCCACTATCAGTTCCGTTTCCCCTCGGCACAACTTAGAAGCCGTGGTCCTGATGCCATCTCCCTTTTGTGTTGAGCTGGTACAAATGGAATCCCCATCGTCTTGGTGAGCAGGAGTGTGGGGTCACAACACACCATCTCCACCATCTCCCACCTCCCTCCTCCTGTAAACAGCTCAGATACTGAAACTAATCTGTGAGATTTGCTGCTACCCCGACTTGTCCTGACACATTCAATAATCTGTGCTCATATACATTCAGCACCCTCTGCTCTTGCACCTCCATTATAATGGTACCGCCTGTTTAATATTGTCTTCTTAACAAAGAGCATCACCTCACACTGTTCTGCTTTGATCGGCATCTGCCATACACCTGAACACTACACCAAAATATAACTTTCCTGTTGGAGTTCCACACCATCCTCAACGAACTTTACAATTCTTCCTGGTTTGATATCTGCAAACATTGTAATTGTCCTACAGTCACACTCCACATGGAAATACTGACACACACCAGGCAGAACAACTGAAATATTGACAAGATTACCACGGAGCGAGAGAAACACTGGCACACTCTCCATGTCTGTGTTCTTGTCAATGTATAACGAGTGCCTCTATGTGCTTGTATTCGTGTGTGTATCTGTGTGGGGCGGGTCTAGCAGACTCTGTGGTGCTTTGAGTAATGAAATATCCCCCGATATGGGTTCTGAGTAAGGATCACTCGATCCAAAACGTCAACTTTCATTTCTGTCCAAAGATACTTCCAGAGCTGCTGGGCTTTCTGTTGTTGTCAATCTCTGTTGCACTAGAAGAAAGTGAGGACTGCAGATGCTGGAGCTCAGAGCTGAAAAATGTGTTGCTGGAAAAGCGTAGCAGGTCAGGCAGCATCCAAGAAGCAGGAGAATCAACGTTTTGGGCATAAGCCTGATTTCTGAAGAAATCTCTGTTGCACCCCAAACCCCATCCCTCACCCCCCACGCCACTGTAATCGTGGTGGTAAAGTATGTAAACCATCAGGGATTCAGTTTGGGAGGGAGAGAGGGAGAGCAGCAGCTCACAGCCCATCCAATCTACATTTTGATTGCAACAGACACACACACACAAACACACACGAGAGTATTGTCATTGTACGGAAACCCTCAGAGTGGAACATGTTCATGTGCAGAAATGTCTGCGCTCCTTCTGCAATGTGGAAATGGTTTGTCAGTTGGTAGTATTTCCAACGCACAGTATACTCATTAAAGCATATTTCCATTGCAATTATATCCAAGCAAATCCGAGTAAGCCACATTGCAAGGTGATGAGCTTAATTTTAATGCACTTACTCTAACTTGGAATTTTTAATGTTTTACTCTTACAAGTAAACTTATATGTGAGAAAGGATTAAAAAGACCTAAACCAGACCAGCAGAGTGTGGGCTTTTATCACTTCATACAAAAGAGGGAAAGGGAGAGGAAAAGAGAGTGGTTTTGACCCCGTTTCAGTGATTGACACCAAAAAGAACAAGAGTTCCCATTGCGCAGAGATCCACACACTAATGCAGGAACACATGTAACAAGCACAGAGAGATAGACATGCAAACAGTGGTACACAGCGACATATATAGACACACGCGAATAGACAAACACCAACAGAAACGTGCAGATACATACTTGGTTGTGAAAATAAACATAGACTCATCGAGATTTATAGGGTATTTGCAAACAGACCTATCGGTCCATACAGTCCATGCAGACAATAATTCCAAACTAAACCAGTCCCATCTGCCTGCGCTTGGCCCAGATTTGTCCAAACGTTCACTTATTCTTATACTTAGTCAAATGCATTTTAAATGCTTTAACTTTACCCATAATGCATCACTTCCTCAGGTAGTTCACTCTCTACACGAACCACATGCAGTGTAAAAAAATCCTTACGGGTCTTAATCAGGTGGACCCAATAACTCTGTAGGAAGCTAAGGATGTGATTGCAGGCCCCTTGCTGAGATGCTTTTTTTTTCATCAATAGCCACAGGTGAAATGCTGGAAGTCATGAGTTTAACTAAAGTTGTGCTATTAAACAAAATGGAAAGGAAGAGCTAGGGAACTATAAATTGGTGAGACTGATATCAGTGGTAGGCACGTTGCTGGAGGGAATCATGAGGTGCATGATTTAGATGTATTTGGAAAGACAAGGACTGATTAGGGACAGGCAGATGTGAGGACTGCAGATGCTGGAGTTGAGAGTCTCGATTAGAGTGGGGCTAGAAAACCACAGCAGGACAGGCAGCATCTGAGGAGCAGGAAAATCGACGTTTTGGGCAAAAGCGCTTTATCAGGATAGTCAAATGGGGTTGTGCCTGGATAAGCATGTCTCACTAACTTGATTATTTTTTGTTGAGAAGTAACGGAGAGGATTGATGAGTGCTGAACACTGGATGTGATCTATATTGAATTCAATTAGGCATTTGACAAGGTTCCGCATGGGAGACTAGTTTGCAAAGTTATGTCACATGAAATACAGGGGGAATTAGCCAGTTGGATACAGAATTGGCTTAAAAGTAGAGGACAGAGGGTTGTGGTGGAGGGTTGTTTTTAAGACTGGAGGCCTGTGACCAGTGGAGTGCCACAAGTATCGGTGCTGGTTCTGCTACTTTTCATCATATATATAAATGGTTTGGATATGAACATCGGAGGTATAGTTTGTAAGTTTGCTGATTGGAGGTATAATGGCCAACAAATAAGGTTACCTCAGATTACGACGGGATATTGATCAGATGGGCCAATGGACTGAGGAGTGGCAGACAGAGTTTAATTTAGATAAATGTGAGATGCTGCAAATGGGAAAGGCAAATCAGGGCAGGACTTATACACTTAATGGTAAAGTCATGGGGAATGGTGCTGAACAAAGTGACCTCAGAGTACAGGTTTATAGTTCATTGAAAGTTGATTTGCAGGCAGATAGAATAGTGAAGAAAGTATTTGGTATATTATTGGTCTGTGCATTGTGTATATGAGTTAGGAGACTGGATTACATCTGTACAGAACATTGTTTAGACCACTTTTAGAATACTGTATGCAATTCTAATCTACCTGCTGTAGGAAAGATGTTGTGAAACCTGAAAGGTTTCAGAAAGGGTTTACAACGATGTTGTCAGGATTGGAGTGTTTGAGCTACAGGGAGAGGCTGAACAGGCTGAGGCTGCTTTCCCTGGAGCACCAGAGGATGAGGATTGACGTTAGATGTTATTAAAATCATGGGTGAAATGGTTAGAGTGAATAGCCAAGGTATTTTCCCTACGGTAATGCAGTTGAAAACAAGACGCAAAAGGTTTAAGGTGAGATGGGAAAGATATAAAAGGATCCAATGGGTATCATCTTCATGTAGCTGGTGGTTGTGTGTAATGAGCTGCCAGAGGAAGGTGTGGAGGCTGGCGCAATTGCAACATTTAAAATACATCTGGATGGGCAGATGAATACGAAGGGTTCAGGTAGAAAGGGGCCAAATGCTGGCAAATGGGAGGAGATTAATTTTGGCTATCTCGTCTGCATGGATGCATTGGACCAAAGGGCAAGTTTCCATGCTATACAGCTCTATGACGCAATGTCTTTTTAGAAACGTGCACCTCTTATCTTAAAACAATCCCTCCCTCGAGGGAAAAGTAACCTACCATTCAACATTCGATACCCCTCATGAAATTATAAACATCTATAAATTACCTCTCAACCTCCTACGCTCCAGTAGATAATGTCCGACTTTATCGAGCCTGTCCTTATAACTCAAACACTCCATTCCCAGTAGCATCCTGATAAATCTTTTCCGAACTCTCCCGAACTTGATAATATCCTTTATATAATAGGGCGACCAGAACTGCACACAATCCTCCAGGACATGCCTCACGAATGTCCTGTGCAACCTGAACATACCGTCCCAACTCCTGCACTCAAAGGACTGTCCACTGCTATTTGTCACGTATATAAATGATTTGGATGTGAACATAGGAGATTTCATTAGTAAATTTGCAGGTGACACCAAAATTGAAAATGTAGTGGACAATACAGGAAGTTACCTCAGAGTAAAATGGTATATTGATCAGATGGGCCAATGGAATGAGGAATGGCAGATGGAGGTATATTTAGATAAATGCGAGGTGCTGCATTTTGGAAAAAACAAATCAGAGCAGGAAGCATACACTCAATGGTAAAGTTCCGGGGAATGTTGCTGAACAAAGAGACCTTGGATACATGTTGATAGTTCCTTTAAAGTAGAGTCGCTGGTAGATAGGATAGTGAAGGTGTTTGGTATGCTTCCCTTTATTGTTCAGACCACTGAGTACAGCAGTTGGGAGGTCATGTTGTGCCTGTAAAGGATATTGGCTAGGCCACTTTTGGAATATTGTGTGCAATTCTGGTCTCATTCCAATTGGAAAGATGTTGTGAAACTTGGAAGAGTTCAGAAAAGATTTACAAGGACGTTGCCAGGACTGGAGGATTTGAGCTGCAGGGAGAGCCTAAATAGGCTGGGGCTGCTTTCTCTGCTGGTGAATTATAGAGGTTCATAAAATCATGAGAGGTATGCATTGGGTAAATAGACAATGCCTTTTACCTAGGAAAGCCGAGTCCACAACTAGGTGGCATAGGTTTAGGGTGAGAGGGGAAAGATTTAAAAGGGACCTCAGGAGCATTTGTTTTTGCACAGAGAATGGTGCGTGTATGGAATGAGTTGCCAGAGGAAGTAGTGGAGGCTGGTAAAATTAAAGTATTTAAAAGATATCGGAATGGATATATGAATAGGAAGGGTTCAGAGGGATATGGGCAACGTGTTGGCAAATTTAACGAGATTAGGTTAGGATATCTGGTTGTCATGGACGAGTAGGCCCAGAGGGTCTGTTTCTTCACAGTACATCTCTATGACTCTATGTGTCTGTAATGAAATCCAGCAAGCGAAACACCTTCATAACCACTCAGTCTACACATGATGCAAACTTCAAAGAGTTATGCCTGAAACCCGAGGTCGTTCTGTTCTGCAACACTACCATTGGCTCGACTTTTCATTGTACATGTGTTTTACCAAAGTACAATACCTTGCATTTATCAACATTATACTCCATCTGCCATTCTTTCGCCCAGTGAGTGACAGTAATGGGGAAGAAAAGCTGTAAAGTAATCAGCTGTCTGTATCATTTAATGGTTTTAGGAAGAGGGCAACCACATGTTAGAGGTGGGATACAGTGATCGGTGTTTGAGGCCAGAAAGTATGTGCTTTCTTTGTCTCTGGTGTTCAGTATTGATATCTATTCGAGATCCTTCATAGAGCAGAGAGTGTCTGCAGGATTTCAATCCCTCATATTGCAGACTACAGATAATAGTCATTTAAACTGGAAATAATAGCCAAGTACTTAATGATGTTCAAACTTTATTTCGAAGGCAGAGCACATAAACTCGACATCCTACAATTGAGGCAAGTTCCTTGCATTTTTTAAACAATGTTATTATTCTAACTGTGTTATTCAGTAAAGTGAACCAGATTTCAATGAATCCATTCCGAACTGAAAGCTGGCACATAAAATTAAAAATTTGGGCATGGTTTAGGTCTTGTGTAGTCAGTAGTGTCCCTACCTCTGATGCAGAGCTCTGGATTCTCTTCCAATTCCTAAACTTGTCTGGACGTGTCCCGAGATCGAGACCAGACAGTCTGGATTCAGGTGCAGAGATATGTCACAGCATGTCAGAACAGGCTGATGAACAAACACACGGTAGAATAATGTTGCAAGTTTAGGGACTATTATGGAGTAGTGGTACGGTCCCTACCTCTGGCCGCAAAGCTCTAGGTTCAAATTGTCCGAGAGGTGTTTTTAATATGTTTGAATACGTTGGCTAAAATGAGTTTAGAATTGTGATTTGATCGAGATGGAAGGGGTTTCAGTATTCAATTTAAGAATTTAAGCCCCCGATGACTGAAACCACAGGCCCTGAGTTGGAGTCACATTTGCACTTTCTAGAGGTTTATAAATTCATGAAGGGCATGGATAGGGTGAGTAGTCAAGATCTTTTCCCCACGTTTGGAAGCCAAAATTAGAAGGCATAGATTTAATATGAGATGGGAAAGATTTTAAGTGGAGCTCAGGGGCAACTTTTTCACTCAGAAAGTGGAGCGTGCATATGATGAAATGCCGGAGGAAGTGGTGAAGCTTGGTATAATTACAACATTTAAAAGGCATCCAGATGGTATATTAATAGGAAGGCTTTAGAAGGATATGGGCAAATTGCTGGAAAATAGATCAGATTTCCTAGTGTAGAAACAGGCCTTTTTGCCCAACAAGTCAATACCAACCCTCTGAAGAGTTACCCAACTAGAGCCATCTACCCACATTTACCCTTGACGAATGCACCTGACATTATGTGCAACTTAGCATGGCCAATTCACCCAATCTGCACATCTTTGGACTGTGGGAGGAAACCAATGCAGACACAGGGAGAATGTGCAAACTCCACACTGTCAGTCACCCTGGTACTATGAGGCAACAGTGAGCTGTTCAGTCTAGAAACAATTTGGAGTTCAGCTGTGTGGACAGTGCCTTTCTCTCTCTCTGTCTCTATCTCTCTCTGTCTCTCTCTCTCTGTCTCTCTCTCTCTCTCTCTCTCTGTCTCTCTCTGCTTGTGCCCTTCTAACTTTTACAGTTTTTTGAAGAGGGGTTTATTTATTGGGACTGTTGTGTACATTCAGAACAGCTAATTAAGTCTAGCTTGAATAGATTGAGTTCTGTAGGGTTCTTTATTCTGTTCTTTGTCTTTCATTCTGCAAGTTTGTGAATTAATTTTTGTCTATTTTAAAACCTGATAGTCAACCTAGCTGGCTTAATCTGGGTAATTTTCACTGTGCACTTACTGAAACAAATTGCAAAGCTATGGTCTCCGCTGCCCGCTTAAGAATGGTTTGAGTGAGCTGGCCTAGTCCATAACAACAAGCCTCCAGTCTGAAAAACAGCTCTCCTTAATAATGCTGTCTTCTGCTATTAGGCAAACACACACACACATGTACACAGACCCACATGCACAAACACACAGAGATACAGACACATACTCAGAGACACACATAGGCACACAGACACACATACACAGATACACACGCACAAAGACACGCACACAGTGTCACACAGACACATGCACACGCACAGAGACAACACATGCATGAAGACACGCACAGACGCACAAAGTGACACACACAATGACATATACACACACACGTACAGACACATTAGCGTATTTAGGACATAACTAGATTAGTTGTGCTTAAAGATGGGATCAAGGCTTGTTGTGAGAAGGCAGGTGAATGGCCTGAAAAACATGTCAGCCATGATCAATAGCTCAGTAGACTGGATGGGCCAAATGGCCTTGTTTCTGCTCTAATTTTTTATGGTCTACGGTACATGCATTTGTCTGCATTTGTGTGTATACTTGTATGTGCATGTGTCTGTGTGTGTGTCTGTGTTTTTGTGTCTGTGTTTGAGTGTGTCTGTGTGTACATATCTGTGTGTGTGTTTGAGTGTGTCTGAGCGTGTGTGTTTGAGTGTGTCTGTATTTGAGTGTGCCTGTGTGTGCTTGTCTGTGTATGTATCTGTGTGTGTGTCTGTGTATGTTTGTGTTCCTCAGTATTTTTATAAATGGAAATATCAATGTACATTTTTATAATTTCTATTCTGTTTGATATTCACCTTTCCTTCATAGTTTGAGGACCTTGTTTTCGTCATGATTTTGTTTTTTTAACAAATAACGGAAATCAACCTGACCTCTTCCGATGTCGACCCTGACCCAATATGAGACCTATATCATTGGCCATATCATCAACCTGGTTTCACCGGTAAATTGCTGTGATCAATGGAGGAGTGGTATTAAAAATGATAACAGTTACCCAACAACCCAAAGAACTCCGGACCAGTGAGCCTGTCATCAGTGGTGGGTGAGTTGTTGGAGGGGTTTCTGAGGGATAGCCAATTGCATGCATTTTCAAAGGCAAGGATTGATTGGGGATAGTCACCATGGCTTTTTGCATGAGAAATCGTGTCACACTGATTTGACTGAGTTTGTTAACGAGGTGACAAATCAGATTGATGAAGGCAGTGTTGTAGATGTTTTCCATACACACTGGAACAAGTTGTTCGACAAGATTCTGCATATTAGGCAAGTTAGTAAGGTTAGGTCACGTGGGAACCAGCGCACCCAAGCCAATCGAATAAAAAATTAGAATGAAGGGAGGAGACAGAGGTTGGTAGACGATTGCTTTTCAGACTGGAGGCCTGTTTTAAGGTACGAGGGGAAATAATTTAGAGGGAAATTAGACGCATTGTTTTCATACAGAGGGAGGTGTCCTTATTGAATTATGGAAGTGTTGGAGTGTGGCATCTTGATGGGTATCTGAATAAGGAGGTTTAGAGGAATATGAGCAAAATGCACTCAAATCAGACTCGATGATCCTGGGATGTCTGGTCAGCACTTACACAATTGCATGCTATGTGACTTGATAAGAGGGATGAGCAGAAATTCTAAACAGGCATTTCAAGTGGGAATTCTCTTGCCCACAAGTTTGAGATGTCTCTTTGTTTATATTTATTCAACGCTGAGTTAGTTAAATATTGGACAGAGAAGTGGCACACAGACAGGAAAGTGACCACATCCTGATCGGCCACAATCTTAGTCCCTGGTAGAGAAAACTCAAAGTGTCTAATGAGCAACTCCTGCTCCTCAATCCCATATTTCTGTGTTCCATTATGCCCATCAAACCTGCTATACAGGAGCAGTTAGAGGCTACATACTGCTATACCCTGGCACACAGAAATAGAGGAGACCATTTAGCCCCTGAAAACTGTCAAACCCAGTTTGGGCTGGTTTGGAAAGTGCAATAGTAGCACCCAGACAGTGGTATGAAAGAGGCTTCTCATCACTCCTAACAGCTTCCCCTTTGTGCAACTTGTGCTTCGTTTGTTGGTTAAGTTGTAGACCCAGTTTCACTGTGAATACAGTCCCCATTTCTCACCCAGAGATGGTCCAGCTAATCTGGTAATATTCTATAATAGTGCTTCCAGGAGAATAACAGCGTCTACTTTCCAATAACAGAATGTGAGAACATCACAAACAGGAGTATGTCATTCATCCACACCATCCTCACTCCTCGACCACCCCCACCCCACCCCACCCATGCCCCACACCCCTCCCCCGTAAGCCTGCCTTGCCCCACAATAAGATCATAAGTTCCAACATCCGCTTTCATGTCCAATTCTTCACAGCCCTCAATGCTCTGACCGATCAAAAAGCACTCCCTAACCTCACACCGTGGCCTGTTGATATGACCAAACGATGTGAATACAAGAGTTCAGGAAAGAGTGACCAGCCCTGACATTAAGGCAGCATTTAACTGAGGTCGGTCTCAATGAGACTGAGCAGGATTTCACTGAATGGGAATGAGTTGTAAACTTCCCTGGTTAGAGTGATTTAAAGCATAAAGCACAATGATTGTGGTTTGTGTACAAAAATCCATGCAGTCCTGGACATGTCTGCCAAAGATACTCAAGGTAACTTCCTCAGCACAAATATCTTCAGCTGTTTCACAAATGTCTTGCCCTCACCATAAGATTACAAGTGGGGGTGTTTACTGAAGGTCATGCAATATTCAGAGAAAAATACCCCTTCAGCTCCTGAACCAGTCTGTGTCCATGTGCAGCAAGACCTGGACAACATTCAGGCTTGTGCTGTTGAAGTGTCGGTAAAATTCAGGTAACAATGCTGCTGAACACTGCACATTTCCACAGTTAAAAGGAGGAGCGCATTCAGCTCCTCACGTTAGTTTCACAGGAATATGAGGAAGTCATTCTGCTCCATGAAATGATTGGAGAAGAGTAGAGATAGCCCATTTAGTGCCTCCATACAATTCCACAAGAAGGGATGAGTCACGTATTTCGGACCACACCAGAGCCACTCAAAAAGAATTGAAGGCGGTAGTCTAGACTCCAAAGTTTTCTTATTTTAAAGTAAATGTAAGGTGTCTGTTCCAGATGCAATGTGACTGGTCAAGCGACATGACGATCAGAAAAAACACAATTTATTTAAACACTACAGTTAAAATACAGGCAAACAAACAGGAATTCAGAAAAGTATGTGGCTCCCAGAACTGCACACAGTATTCTATCTATGGCCTAACCAATGGCACGTTTAGCTCATATTATTTCGCCTCAATGAGTAAACTCTGTGCCTACAGTCCCGTGTGCTTTTTTAACTAGCTATTACACTGTCCAGTCACATTTAGAGATATGTAGCAAAACACCCTCTGAGCTTCCTCGTGTGCTGCCATTCATTGAGTACTCCCCGATGTGGTTCCTTCTTCCACACTGCATCACCTCATATTTATCAGGTTTGCATTCCATCTGCCATTGATCTGACCATCTGACCATTCAATTTGTATCTTCCTGTAAAATAACGCCTTCCTCCTCACTGCCAACCACCTGGCCAATCTTTGTATCAAACACAAACTTACTTATTACACTCGACCCGCACCTCCCACTCTCCCCTCCACATTCACATCTACATCATTTATGAATATCACAAAAAGTGAGATACACTGCACTGCTCGCTGTGGTACACCACCAGACACTGATCTGTCTCCACCACCTTTCCAGTAACTTGGGAACACATCGCTGACCTCTAGTCCTCTGGCCTCTCCTTCGCGGTCAGATTCGACTTAAACATTGAGGTCAGATCATTTCGTCTCTTGTCTCCAACAGCATCCTGAGATACAACTCATCTGGACTTTACATCATCCAAAACAATCAATCCCAACATACATATTATATCAATCTGTTTGAGAGCTTCACAATGCATCTTCTTGAATTCTGTATATGCCTCCTTCTTCTCCCAAGTAAAACAGATGTGAAGCTCTTGTGTCACAATCGATCAATGTTCACCAGCTTCACACACAGATAGCCCCCTTGGTTTTGAAATTGTTCCCTGGTTATTCTGTTCTGATCGATGTTTTTGTAGAATATCTTGGGATTCCCCCGAACCTTGTCTGCTGCACTTCTCCATGCCCCTGTATTAGTCAATCTGCTGTGAGTGAATTTTCTAAGATCTCCTGACATCACGTCTCATTCTTTGTAACAGCACAGAACACAGGTATAATCTCATCCGCACTGCATGCAGTCTCTGCAGAACACCTTTACTTCGATATTCCAATTTCCTTTAAATGAAGGCCAACTTTACTTTTACCTTTCCATTTCCAAATGTCCCTCCTGAACAGCGTTGGTTTAATTTTATTTACTATTCACGTTCTGAACTCTTAAACATCCACCTTGCATCCAAAGTTTCTTCATTGCCTCCATCTCCAAGAAACATCTTCAAACCATTTCAAAAAGTTTGTTAACAGTGATTATTCGGGGAGATCCAAGATGGCAGCAATCCAGAAGGTCTGCCCTGCTGAGCTCTACACCAAAACCCAGACAGAGTGGTGCGGTCATCCTCTATTTCTTCCCTATTGTGGTAAACATCGGTCGCTTTTGATCCCCTTTATTGCTCAATGCCATTTTAAGTGAGTAAGGAAAATGTCAAAGGGAAAATGACCACGAGGATCACAACCAGCAGAGCACTGCAGCAATGGATACACCCGCAGCTGTGATGTCGGCCTCCGTGAGCACACCAGTGAACTTATTTGTGGAGCAGAGCCTGGTCTCGGAGTGCAGGAGCCTGCGAGACAATATTTATTCAGCAATGGAGGAAACCTGAACCATGGTGAACTGATCTCAGCCATGCTGCAGAAGCAATACCACGAGGTCCAGCGTCTCGGACCAGACGTCGTGGAGGTGGAAGAGCGGACCGTGGCTTCGGAAACCATGGCAGGATCCTCAGCGGGTCAGGGCCAAGTCCAAGAATGTTAGGTACAGGCCTTAGTAGAGCAGGTCGAGGACCTCGAAAACCAGAGTCACCAGAAGAACATCAGCTTGGTCGGGCTGCTGGAATGAGAACAAGACGGTCAGCTCGTCAGCTTCTTGGAACAATGGCTCACACAATTCTTGAAGCTGCATGTCAGGGCAGGCAGGGTGCGGGTCGAGCGGACCCACCGGGTTGCAGTGTCCAGGCCCTGATCGGACCAGAATCCCTGCCTGGTCCCAGTGTAACTCCAACACGATAGAGAAAAACAGGTCCTGGAAGCTGCTCGAGCTCTGCGGAAGGATACATAGGTTTTGATCTACAAAGGATCACAAATTATGTTTTTTTCCAAGACCTTTCTACGGCTGTGATCCGCAAGAGGCAAGCCTTTGATAAGGCAAAAGGAGGCTGGGGGACATTAATATTCTGTACTAAGTAAGATATCCAGCAATATTGCGTTTCAGCCATGGAGCGTCTGTATTTAATTTTGACTCACTAGAAAACGCAAAGGACTTCCTGCACACATTAAAACAGACTGGCTGGTTCAAATAATATGGACAAATGTGTTCCCTTTGTTTTCTCAAGGGGTTTGCCTGGTTTACCTCGTTTTAGGTTTTTTTTAGTATGTGGAGGTCCCATTTTTCCTTTTTCTCTCTCCTCCTTTCTTCCTCCCCTCCCATTATCCTTTGTTTTTTCTCTATCATTTGCTTTTCGTTTTTCTCTCTTAGTATGGAATGGGAAAGGGGGTTGGGGAGGTGAGGGTGGTTACATTTTGTTTCATGAGGACTGCCTCGGGTGAAGGTATGAATGGGACGGGGTTGAATGCCCACTTTTAATTTTCTTGTAGGACCCGAGTAACGTTTTTAAACTTTGTTTTGTCTGGGTTGGGAGCGGCTTCAGCTAGGAAGAGCCATGGGGGATTAGTGGGTAGGATGAGCGTCCCCTGTGGGCAAGGGGGAAGGTCTCTTATGACTTGTGTTGTCTGTTGGTTCATGGTCGAAGTAGTTGTTAGAAGTTTTAATTTGGTTGTTATTGCAGTT
This sequence comes from Chiloscyllium punctatum, assembly GCF_047496795.1. Taxonomy (NCBI): domain Eukaryota; kingdom Metazoa; phylum Chordata; class Chondrichthyes; order Orectolobiformes; family Hemiscylliidae; genus Chiloscyllium; species Chiloscyllium punctatum. The sequence goes on along the minus strand of NC_092761.1, from coordinate 36,010,100 downwards.
ATATTTTCAAGTTTATACGAACTGATTACAGCTTTCCCTCGGCGCGCTATAAATGGGCTTCTTCTCCCAGTGGGTCATGGGCTGCTTCTGATGGTTACGGCTAACCGCTCGTTTAAATGGTGCACCTGGAATGTTAAAGGGAGCCACTCACTGATTAAGAGAACAAGAAATATACGTTCAAGCCTTAAAAAGGAAATGGTTGATGAAACACATCTGACAGGTAAGAAGCATTTAAAGTTACAGCAGGGATGGTTCAGCTGGGTGTTTTTTCATCCGTTAATTCAACAAGTAGGCCTATGGAGTATTATCGTTCATTAGCAGAGGGATTGAAAAAAAGAGTCGTGAAGTGATGTTGCAGCTGTACAGGACTTTGGTTAGGCCACAGTTGGAGTACTGTGTGCAGTTCTGGTCGCCTCACTTTAGGAAAGATGTGGAAGCTTTGGAGAGGGTGCAGAGAAGATTTACCAGGATGTTGCCTGGAATGGAGAATAGGTCGTACGTGGATAGGTTGAGAGTTCTCGGCCTTTTCTCTTTGGAACGGCGAAGGATGAGGGGTGACTTGATAGAGGTTTATAAGATGATCAGAGGAATAGATAGAGTAGACAGTCAGAAACTTTTTCCCCGGGTACAACAGAGTGTTACAAGGGGACATAAAATTAAGGTGAAGGGTGGAAGGTATAGGGGAGATGTCAGGGGTGGGTTCTTTACCCAGAGAGTGGTGGGGGCATGGAATGCGCTGCCCGTGGGAGTGGTAGAGTCAGAATTATTGGCGACCTTTAAGCGGCATTTGGATAGGTACATGGATGGCTGCTTAATCTAGGTTAGAAGTTCGGCACAACATCGTGGGCCGAAGGGCCTGTTCTGTGCTGTATTGTTCTATGTTCTAAGTAGAGGATTAGCTATACTCATTCATAAGAACCTTCTACTTCAGTTGTTTGACCAAATTAAGAATGAATGTGAGTGGTCTTTGATCCTTAAATCTTTAATACGTGGAGAGGAATATGGGACCTTGATTAATAATGCCCCCAGCACATCCCCTCAAATTTCAAATAGATCCGCTCTCCTAGTTGATGATCTTTGGGGCAAGTCATACAATTAAGGGGAGACTTTAACTGACGTATAGACAACGAGGTGGATAGGATGTCGAGGGGTTTTGCGGGTATCTCCCCGCCACCCACAGCTGGTGGACCTGAACAGGTGGCTGGCTTGGTGGATGTGTGAGATGTCTTCACCCTGAAGATAGGGACGTCTCCTTTTTTTCTAACCCACATAAATTCTACACGAGGATTGACATGTTGTTTGCCCCATTGGTCTTTTTAAATTCGGTGATGTCCTGTAGAATTGGGAACATAGCCATTTCTAATCATGTGGCAGTGTACATGGAGGTCAAGGATGGTGGTGATGGGACAGGCTCACAGCTCTGGCACGTGGATCCTTTCCTCCTGAAGGATAGCAAATTCATTGAGTATTTTTGGGGGAATTTACATTTTTTTGTGACATTAACTTGAGTACAGCCAGTAATCCGACGGTGCTATGGGAGATTACCAAATCCTATACAAGGGATTTGATTATTTCTTACTCAGCGAGTCAGAAGCAGCAGAAGGGAGAGCAGCAGCGTATGCTTGACGCTCGGCTAAAGAGAGCTGAGACACCATATTATGTCAGACTGTTAGTAACTTAATCGCAGAAGATTACACCCCTCCGGACTGCTCTGAATGCTGCACTCGGCCAGACAGCAAAGAGAGAGATTTCCTTTGCGAAACAGAAGTTATTCGAGCAGGGTGATAACCATGTAGATATTAGGCATACTTGGCCAGAAAGAAGATTGCTGCTATTATCACTCACGATCCCAAAAATATTAATGCAGAGTTCAGGAAGTTCTACTCTGGGTTGTTCCAGTCAGCAGGCTGGTAGGACTGATTGGCGACGATGGTTCCTTTATTAAGTTCTTGGACCTTCCAGGTGTAAGTTCAGAGCAGGCGTCTCTTTAGAATGCCCCTCTGACAATCGGAGAGATACAGGAGACAGTGAGGCAGCTCCAGAGTGATAAAGCCCGCGGCCCAGATGGATTTTCAGAAAAAGATTTAGAAGGAGTTCATAGACATACTGGCTGGGCCAATGTTGGTTATGTACAATTATTTGTGCAGTCAGGACTGCCTCCCATCCTCTCTGCGAGAAGGAAATATTTATCTTATCCTCAAGAGAGGGAAAGACCCAGAGGATTGCACTTTGTATATGTCTATATCATTATTAAACATGGACTTTAAAATTTTGTCGAAAATGCTGGTTTTGAAGGCCCATTGTGAAAGAGGACCTTTTTATTAGGGGTCGTAGGTCCTCTGATAATATTAGAAGAGTGCTAAATATTGTTCCAGTCTGCCAGCAAGGTTCGATTCCAGGATCGGTAGCCTCCCTGGTTGCAGAGAAAGCATTTGATCAGATGGAGTAGATGTGCACCTTTTATGTCCTTGAATGGTTTGGACCTGGAGGGGTCTTCGCCAGGTGGGTGGCAGTTTTATATAGTGACCTGAAAGCAGCGGATTTCACTAATGGTATGAGGTCTAATAATTATACTACTGACAGTGGTAGCCAACAAAGTTGCCCCCTTTCTCTGTTACCATTTACATTAATGATTGAGCCATTGGCTGAAGCCATCCGAAGGGATGCCAATATCACTGCCATGGAGGTAGGATCAGGAAGGAATAAGATCACTCTTTAAGCAGATGGCATTCCTCTCTTTCTAAGTAACCCAATGATATCTGTGTCCTGTTTAATATGAATGATTAATTTATTTGGATCTTTCTCAGGGTATAAAATCAATTTTATGTAATTGGAGGCCATCCCTGTTGGGGGTCTTATTGGAGTACCCGATCTTGGGGTGGACTCTGATTGCATTCCAGATGGTCACAAGGACGTTTAGGTATTTTTATCATACAAGCCTTCGATTAATTATATTAAGCTAACTTCGTGCAGTTGCGAAAGAAGATAAGACAGAATCTTCCAATATCCTGTTTGGGTTAGCTCTGGTTAAAATGAATGTCCTTCCTTGTTTATGATACCTCATGCCAATGTTCCCTTTGACGCTGCCCAGGCAGGCGCTACGGAGGCTTAACAGTTGGCTTTGATCTCTCATCTGGCCTCACAGATGGCCTCTTATTAAGTTGGGCAAATTGCAGCTTCCAAAGTGAATTGGGGCGTGTCGATTTTCCAGACTTTAAGAAATACAAACTAAGTTCCTTGCTTTCTAATGTGGCTGAGTGGGCTTGTCAGGACCCATGGTCAATTTGGCTCGACATCGAGGCCTTTCATGCAAATTGTCCCCTCATTAATCTGTTGTTCATGGATAAGATGAAGACTGTTATGGAGAATTGCAGAAACCGATTGTCCTTAACACAGTGAAAGCATGGAGAATGATGTGCCAAGTTGAGGGCACTTTACAAAACAATAACTTCGGCTTTCATTCCCATTGTAGGATTGGTAGTATTCCAGGCGGAATTTATGGATTCTGGCTTTACGTTCTGTGAGACAAACGAGTTTCCTGTTGGGAGAATTTTTTGACGGGGCGGTCATGATGAATTTTGAGCAGCTGAGCAAGGAAAATGAGGTATCTGGGAGGGACCTCTTTTGTTACTTACAGCTTCAGGACTTTATTCAGAAAAAAGACTATATTAATGGTTCGTTTCTGTAAGTCAGATATGTAGACGAGAGTGCTTCAGAGTACGGGCACTCTCTCGTTCAGCGCCTTCTGACATTTATTAAAGGTAGTGTCTTGAAGGACATTGACCCTGTTACACCAACAGGAAGAGGCTATTCAGCCCCAGGAGCCTGATATACAGTTACAGGAGGAGGCCAGTCAGCTCCTCGAGTCGATAACACTGGACCCAGAGTAGGTCATGCAGCACCAGTATCCTGTTATGCAGCAATAGGATCAGTCTATTCAGCCTCCTCAAGTCTGTAACATAGGAACTGGAACAGATCACACAGGGACTGGAGATTGGTGCACTGAGATACCAGGAGGATATTCATACCATCGACCCTGTTGCACGGGAATTGGAGAACGATGCAAACTATGAGATTTTTTATGGGAAAGGAGGAAGAAGTTTACCTGTCGTCCCTGGTGTATGGGAACAGAAAAAGGCAAATCATTCGCTTAGTCCGATATCAGTGATTCAGGAGAGACCGTTCAGTATCTCCAGCCTGTGATGGAGGATTATGAGAAGGTTTTTATCAGCCCCTCAAACTGTTATACAGCAACAGGAACATTGCATAAGCCCTCACGATTCTTATGCATCAACAGGAGGAGGACAAGCAGACCATCGAGACTGTGATGTGGAACACCAGAAAGACATCAGCCCACCGACTTTGTGCACAAGGAAGAGAATGAGTCCATTCAGCGACTCAGACCTCTTACAGAGCAATCAGAGCAGGTCATTTCACGCCATGTGCCAATTATACAGAATTAGAGTGAACAAAGAGATTATAGAGCGGTAAGAATTTAGAATTATCACCTTCACGATGGAATATACAGTAGTGAGAATACTGTTCAAATTTAAGAAATATTGTTAAAGTCGATTATTCAGGAATTAATGACAAGAAATTTGCAAAATCAAACCACAACCATCAGAATCAACATGATTTGGATCAATGGGGATCTAAGAGATGAAATATTTGGACTTTCAGGAGGCATTGAATAGCTGTGCACAAATGATTAATCTGCAGAATAAGATAGTTTACGATTAAAAGTAAGTTTTCAGCTTGGATACAGTCTTAGTGAAGCAACAAAATGCAGTGAGATGGAAAAAATATCAGTCATTTTCTGTTTGGCAAAATTCAACTTTTAGGAAACCATATGTCTTGGTCTCCAGGCCCCAACTATTTACAATCTATAGTCTTACGTACTTGAGAGGAGAGAACATGTTACAACCAAATTAACATATGACTCTAACTCAGATGAGAAATTGCAATGAAGATGGAAGAAATTAGAAAATATATATGGATAGGTTGGGGCAACATTTGACAAAGAAACTGAACAACAAAAAGTATGGGTGTATCCTTTTGGATCAGTGCAGCAGAAATGCCAATTATTATCCAAATGGAGAGAGACTTCAGAATGATTCGGTCAGAGGGATGTGGCTGTCTGCGTCGATACTACAGAATACTCCGATGTCGGTACAGCAGATAATAAGAAAGGCAAGTGCAACTTTGGCATTTATTTCTAAAAAGGTGGATTATAAAGGGAGGGAGGTGTGAAATCGCAACTGATTACTGTGTGCAGTCTTGGTGTCCTGACTGTAGGAGGGATTTTTTTGCCATGGAGGCAGTTCAGAAGTGGTTTACTCGATTTACTCCAGAGATGAGGAGATTTTCCTCTGAAGAGAGATTGAGCAGTTCAGGCCAACACTGCCTGGAGTACAGAAAAATGAGAGGAGATGTGGGAGGTCTGGACGATGTTAAAGGTGATTTACAATGTAGATGTGAATTAATATTTCCTCATGTGGGACAATCTCGAACGATCCTAACACCATAGTTTTAGGATGAGGTGGGGGAGAATTGAATTAGTGGTGAGGAGAACATACTTCTGTCACAGGGTTGGGAATCAGTGTAATTCACTGCTCCAGAGTACATTAGGTGCTGGGATATTGAGTAAGTGAAGGAATATGGAGAGCGGACAGGAACGTGGAACTGAAGCCGCAATGACATCAGCTATGGTTGTATTCAATGTTGGAAGAGGCCTGAGGTGCTGGATTGCCGAACTGATGCTCCTCGTTCTTATTCAGCGCTTCGAATGTGTTACATATAAATGGGAGAGGACTGGTTATCAGACAGGAAGCAGACACTCTGGAAAAATTTACCTTAGTCAGTTTGACAGAACGTCACCAGTGGAGTCACACAGTGACCAGTGCTAGGTCCACAGCTCTTTCCAATCTGTATCAATGATCAGGAGGAGTGGAACAAATGTCCTGAAACTATGTATGCCGATTTAACTAAGATAAACAGGAAACTAAATTATCAAGGGAAGGTGGAGAGTCTGTATTTGGATATGGACAGGTGAAGTCAATGGATAAAAGTTTAGCAAATGGGATTAAAGATAATATATAATCTATCATTTTCTTCAGGAAGAATGGTAGGTAGTATGTTACTGAAGCGGAAAAATACAACAGGACATAGTGATGCAGTGTGTACTGGAGGGTTCATTCTGACCCGAACAGACACGGGAAGTGTTTCTCCATCTTCCTGATGTTCCCAGGGACCCCACTGCTCTCAACCACCATATATGTATCCTCCGTCTCCAAATGGTGATGTTGATGTCGGCATACTGGGAGATGATGGATCTGTCACCCACTCCTGCCTGGAAAGATCAGGATCATAGAAGCTGAGTGAAACAGCGACCCTAACAGCCACTGGCAGCACCATCCTTCCCCTGGTGTGATGCTGCAGGTCGTGTTGAAGGAGGTGACACCGCTCTGTGACCAGCCCCTTCTCCAGTCAGGGTAATCTTACACTCTGGTCCTGATTTAAATGTAACTTGGGAAGCTGTTCCTGGAAAACCCGGTGTGGATACAGCAGATCCCTTTCCCCAAGAACACTCACTCCGTGGTTTCAGATCTTCCTCTCTATACAGCCTCTGCTCCATTTGTTGTTCAACTTACAGATGCAGGTGTTGTAACTACAGTCCTGATGGTCCATCCAGAGTTGGGTCACCAATTCCTCAGGACTCCCTGAATGTCTGAGCACAACCTCTAGCAAACCATCCACTAACTTTTCAACAACAGGAATCAGTCAGAAGCCCCTCAGCTACAAGTTAGATGCCTGCTCTTTTACAATTATACTCGAGAGGTTTCCTCCTGTTACTGACGACAAAATCATCTGAGAGGGACAAGCGCAGGTGTTCAGTGGACACGCACAGTCCAAGGTTCAAAGCGTGTCTAAAGCTGCCTGAACCCCTGTCCATGGATCACAACATGGGGCCCACCGGGTAGTGAACAATAGCCCAGGACACACACACACCTGTCCATGGATCACCACATGGGGCACACTGGGAAGTGAACAGCAGCCCAGCACACTCACACCTCCCTGTCCATGGATCACCATATGGGACACACCGGGAAGTGAACAATAGCCCAGCACACACACACCTCCCTGTCCATGGATCACCACATGGGGCACACTGGGAAGTGATCAACAGCCAAACACACACCCCCCCTGCCCATGGATCACCATATGGGGCACACCACGAAGTGAACAACAGCCCAGCACTCACCTCCCTGTCTATGGACTACCACATGGAACACATCTGGAAGTGAACAACAGCCCAGCACACACACCCCTGTCTATGGAGCACCACATGGAACACACTGGGAAGTGAACAGCAGTCTGACACATACCATTTCATTGTTTCTGAGCTTCGCAATGCCAGCTCTCGATACACTAGGGATCCAAATGGGACCCACAGCCGGGACGTACAGGAGACCACGAGCCATATGTTTTGCGCATTGTTTCTGAGCTTCATAATGATTTCCCCGGAATTCCAGTTATATGAGCACCAACGGCCAGTTTAAGGTACAGAAGGACGATTATATTCATATTATAATCGGATGATTACTTGATCGACAAGTTCAGTAAACGTGGCTCTTCTAAGACAAATGGGATTTACTGGATGAGTAGAACTTTCTCATATCCAATAAAAAAAATAAGAATATAAAGTAAATGTAGTGACAAATCAGCTGAAATCCACGTCACAGAATCAGACACCATAATCCAGATGATATATCTGTGCAGCATGTAGCAGTGTTCAGACCAGGCTAGTGTACTGCTCAATACAACCCAGCAATCTGTGCAGACCACACCAGTCCATGAACTGACTCTCCAGCACTGGGAGCTATGCATTGAACAGCAGTGAATTGTTATTTAAACTAGGAGCATTTACCCTCCCAGCATGTAGTGCAGTGTACGCCACCCCAGGCATGGATCTGTAAACAAGGAGCATTTACCCTCCCAGCACGTAGAGCAGTGTACGCCACCCCAGGACATGGATCTGTAAACCGGGAGTAATTACCCTCCCAACATGTAGAGCTGTGTACACCACCGCAGTGCATTGTTCAGTAACACTGTGTTAGATCACTGTCCAGCGTGGGGAAACCTGCAGCCCATGCTGGAAGTGACAGGATGTGCAGCTCCAATCCATTTGCAGCTCCATATCTCAATTGTATCAATGGATGCAGAATATCTCAAGAGGAAGGAGGAAAATGACTTAGGGTTAAGTAGGCAAGGATCAGACAAGGCTCTAGAGGGTTACAAGGTAGTCAGGAAGGAAGTGAAGAATAATCTCAGGAGAGCGAGAAGCGGGCATGAAAAAGACTTGGCGAGTAGGATTAAGTTAAACTTAAGTTGTTCTATACATTTGTGAGGAACAAGATGATTGCTTTTGTGAGGTTAGAGGTAATCAGGATAGTGGAGGGAACTTGTGCCAGGAGTCGGAGGAGATAGGGGAACATAGAACATAGAAAACTACGGCGCAGTACAGGCCCTTCGGCCCTCGTTGTTGCGTCAACCTGTCATACCAATCTGAAGCCTATCTAACTTACACTATTCCATGTACGTCCATATGTTTGTCCAATGACGACTTAAATGTGCTTAAAGTTGGCGAATCAACTACTGTTGCAGGCAAAGCATTCCAAAGCTCTCTGTTTAGGTCTTTCCTGGATACCTTGTAACCCTCAAGTGCCCCAACTGAATTTTCAAATCCCATCCGAACATAAGTCACCGTCTTCCTTCTGACCAGAGATTCCACTTAATTCGTAAACCACCGCTCCCGCACTCTACAGCTTCCTCCCTGCCTGACAGGCACATACATATCAAGGACACACAGGAGCTTTTCCTTGAATAAGCTCCACATTTCTAATGTGCCCATCCCCAGCAGTTTCCTTCCCCATCACATGCTTCCTAAATCTTGCCTAATGGCATCTTAATTGCCTTTCCCCCAGCTGTAACTCTTACCCAGTGGTATACACCTATCCCTTTCTACCACTAAAGTAAACGTAACAGAATTGTGATTGCTATCACCAAAGTGCTCATCTACTTCCAAGTCTAAAACCTGACCAGGCTCATTACCCAGTATCAAAACTAACGTGGCTTCACCCCTTGTTGGCCTGTCTATATACTGTGTCAGGAAGACCTCCTGCATACACTGGACAAAATCTGACCACTCTATAGTACTCGTACTATAGTGTTCCCGTTCAATATGTCAAAAGTTGAAGTTCCCCATTACATCTACCCTGTCTCTGTCACTCCTATCGAGAATCATCTTTGCTATCCTTTCTTCTACATCTCTGGAACTATTCGGAGGCCTATAGAAAACTCCCAACGGGGTGACCTCTCCTTTCCTGTTTCTAACTTCAGCCCATACCACCTCAGTTGACGAGTCCTCAACATCCTTTCTACAACTGCAATACTGTCCTTGACCAACAATGTTACACCTCCCCCTCTTTTACCATCTTCTCTGTTCTTACTGAAACATCTATATCCTGGAACCTGCAACAAAAATTACTGTCACTGCTCTAACCATGTCTCCAAAATGGCCACAACATTGAAGTCCCAGGTACCAACCCATGCTGCAAGTTTACCACCTTATTCCGGATGCTCCTGGCGTTGACGTAGACACACTTCAAACCAACCTCTTGCTTGCCGGTGCCATCTTGTGTCCCTGAAACTTGATTTTGGACCTCCCTATTCTCAACCCTTTCTATACTTGAACTACAATTTTGGTTCCCATCCCCCTGCTGGATTAATTTAAACCCACCTCAATAGCCTTAGCGAATTCCACTCCCCCCCCCTAGGATATTGGTACCCCTCTAGTTCAGGTGAAGCCCATCCTGCTTGTAGAGGTCCCACCTACACCAGAAAGAGCCCCAATTATCCAAGAATCCAAAACCCTCCCTCCTGCACCATCTCTGCAGCCACGTGTTCACCTTCTCTCTCTCCCTATTCCTTGCCTCACTGCACGTGGCACGGGCAAGAAACCACAGCCAACAACTCTGTATGTCCTAGCTCTAAGCTTCCATCCTAGCTCCCCGACTTTCTGCATTTAATCCCCATCTCTCTTCCTACCTATGTCGTTAGTGCCTATGTGGACCACGACTTGGGGCTGCTCCCTCTCCCCCTTCAGGATCCCCAAAACACGATCAGTGATATCATGGACTCTGGCACCACGGAGGCAACACACCAACCGTGAGTCTCTCTCGTTCCCACAGACCCTTCTATCTGTCCTCCAAATTATGGAGTCCCCAATGACTACTGCTTTGCTCCTCTTCCCCTTTCCCTTCTGAGCAGCAGGGACTGACGCTGTGCCAGATCCCTCTACCCCACTGCTTTCCCCTGTTAAGTCCCCTCCCATAGTATCCAAAATGGTATATTTATTGTTGAGGTGAATGGCCACAGGGAATCCCTGCACTGCCTGCCGGTTCCCTTTCTGTCCCCTGATTGTAACCCATTTACCTTTTTCTACTACCTCCCTGTAACTCCTCTCAATAACCCCCTCTGCCTCCCGAATGATCTGAAGTTCTCGCAGCTCCAGCTTCAATTCCCTAACGTGGTTTTCAAGGAGCTGGAGTCAGGTGCACTTCCAGCAGATGTAGTCAGCAGGGAAACTGGTGGTGACCCTTATCTCCCACATTCTGCAGGAGGAACATTCAACTGCCCTAACCTCCATTTCCACTAGTCTAAATTCCCAAAGAGACTGTTGAAAAAAAGTAAGGAATAAAAAGACTCGTTAACTTTCCAAGCTGTGGCACAGGTAGTTTGCTTTTGGTTAGAGGAGGAGGGTGGGCGCTTTAACAGATTATAAGGCAAGATGAGCTATTCTGGGTTTAATTCACAAACGGGTTCATTGCTGTGTCGTAACAGCACACATAGAACATTGTGTTCAGTTCTGGTCGTCTTGTTATAGGAAAGATGTAGAAGCTATAGTGGGGATGCAGAGGAATCCCAAGGGATCAACAGAAATTTTGGCACACACCACACGATCGAGTGAAATATTGAGGAAGACACCACGCGAAAAATAAATACTGGCAGATTCTGCATTTCTGTATAAATGTCAATGCGTCAGTGTTTGTGGTGTGTCTGTACTGATGTCTGTATATCTGCGTGTGCACGTGAATCAGTGTATTGGCATTTCTCTCTGTGTGCTTTAGTATTTGTGTGACTGCACCTATCCCTACGTGTGCCTGTGTAACTATAAGGATATCTTTGTGTATCTGCGTGTCTCTCTGCGTATCCATGTGCACAGCGGATCTGCCAGCCTCTGTGGTGTTTAAAGTTATGCAATGTCCGCCTCTGCTGGCCTTCACACTCTACTGCATTGATGGCAGTGGAGGGAGAAAACCATAAAGGATTCCGTCTAGGAAGTGGGGAGAGGGAGGTAGATCATAGCACCATCCAAACTGACAGCACCATTTGCACACACACACACACACACACACACACACACACACACACACACACACACACACACACACACACACACACACACACACACACAGTTGGTTATAGGGAGAATCATAACTGCTGTGGACACTCAGAGTGGCGAATGCTCCTGAGTAATATCTGTACTCTCTCTGCAATGTGAAAGTGATTTATCTTTGAAGATTATTCATTTACAAAGTGTGTACACCTTAAATAATATTTCCACTGCAACTGCATCCAAGCAACTCTGACCAAGTCATCTGTAAGGTGATGCGATGAATTTATTACATGTTCTTGAAATTGAAATATTTTATAATTCACCCCTACAAGGTGTAAGTGAGAAATGTTTGAAAAGTCCTGAAACTGACCCGGTGGTGATGGTAATATATCTAGGTATCAGACAAAACTGTTCTGTGCATCCAAAGGTATTTGCAAAATCAAACAGCTGTGCAATGTGAGATTCACAGTATTTGATGGACTTTGATAGAAAAAAAACTGACACTTGTGCAGTGGCATGGGGAGACCAGCAGAGGGTGGCATTGTATGACTATAAACTTAACAGGGACAGACGTTGAGGTGGAAGAGGGGAGTAAGTGTTTATCTCAATTTCAATGGATTTATGCCCAAAATCACAGAGCCATCATTTCACAGAGATGTACACAAACATACATAGGCACATTAAACACACAACACACATACATACCAATATGGACACTTACACACAAACACATGCACACGCCCGCACACAGACACCGTGTTTTCTTTAAGATAGAGATAAGTATGTTTTTCATGAATAAAGGAATCAATGGTCAGTTGTTGAAGGCAGGAGAATGTGGCTGAGAAACATTTTAACTGTAATCAAACGACACAGCAGATCCAAGGGGCTAAATGGCCTAATTGTGTTCCAATTTCCTATTTTGTGAAGGGATTCATTTAGGAAGTCGAGTTTGAATGCAGATTACTGGGTGAAATGTAGGATTCGTAGGAGTGTGGAGGAACAAACGGATCTTGGGGTCCATGTTTGAGGGGTCTCAGTTGCCACCGAAGTTGATAGGGTTGTTAAGAAGGCGTATGGTGTGTTGGTTTTCATTAGCAGGTGGACTGAGTTGAAGAGCCGCAAGTTAATGCTGCAGTTCTATAAAGCTCTGGTGAGATCACATTTGAAATGTTCTGGTCGCCTCAGTAAAGAAAGGATATGGAAACTTTAGAGCGGGTGCAGAGGAGATTTATAAGAAATGCTGCCTGTACGAGAGGGCTTGTCTTATGAAGAAAGGTTGAGGGAGCTATGGCTTTTCTCATTGGAGTAAAGAAGGGTGAGAGGTAACTTGATAGAGCTGAACAAGATAGTGAGAGTTACAGACAGAGTAAATAGCCAAAGACTTCCTCCCACGAATGATTGTCACGAGGTAAGCATAATTTTAAGGTGTTTGGAGAAAGGTTTTGGAAGATGACAAAGGCAGTGAGACACCAGCTCCCCCCTCCCTCTCCCCACAAACCGGGTCCCAGGTACAGAGAGACAGCTGTGCTAACCACTGAGATATCATGTCCCTCTCCCCCTCCCCCACAAACGGGGTCCATGGTACTGTGAGACAGCAGTGCTAACCACTGAGACACCATGTCCTCCTCCCCCGACACCAATAAAGGTCCCTGGTACTGTGAGACAGCCGTCCTAACCACTGAGACATCATGCGCCACCCCCCTCCCCCAAACCGTGTCCTTGTTACTGTGAGACAGCCGTGCTAGATACTGAGACACCATGCCACCCCTCCCTATCCCCCCCAAACCGGGTCCCTGGTGCTGTGAGACAGCCATGATAACCACTGAGACAACATGCCCCCCCTCCCCATCCCCCATCGATATCAGGTCCCTGGTACTGTGAGACAACCGTACTAACCAATGAGACACCATGCCCCTCTCCCCCTCCCCCCAAACCGGGTCTCTGGGACTGTGAGACAGCCGTACTAACCACTGACACACCATGCATCCCATCCCCCTCCACCATACCAGGTCCCTAGTAGTGTGAGACAGCCGTGCTAAGCACTGAGACACCAAGGCCCCTTCCCTCTCCCCCCAAACGGGGTCCCTGGTACTGTGGAACAGCCGTACTATCAACTGAGACACCAGCCCCCCCCCCTCCAAAACCAGGTCCCTGGTACTGTGAGACAGCCGTGCTCACCACTGATACACCATGCCCCCCTCCCCTTCCCCCAAACCGATTCCCTGGTACTTTGAGACAGCTGTGTTAACCACTGAGACACCATGTCCCCATTCCCCACCCCCATCCCCCCAACCGGGTCACTGGTACTGTGAGACAGCCGTGCTAGCCACTGATACACTATGCCCCCTCCCCCTCCCCCCAAACCAGGTCCCTGGTACTGGGTGACAGCCGTGCTAACCACTGTGACACCTTGCCCCCCTCCCCCACAAACCGGGTCCCTGGTACTGTGAGACAGTCGTGCTAACTACTGAGACACCATGCCCCCCCTCTCCCTCCCCCCAAACCGGGTCCCTGGTACTGAGATACAGCCGTGCTAACCACTGAGACACCATGCCCCCCTCTCCCTCCTCCCAAACCGGCTCCCTGGTATTGAGAGACTGCCGTGCTCACCACTGAGACACCATGAACCCTCCCCCTCCTCCTGTCCCTCAATCTGGGTCCCCTGTACTGTGAAACAACTATGCTCACCACTGAGACACAATTCCCCATCCCCGCCCCCTCACCCAAAACGGAGTCACTGTGCTCGGTTATATTGGGGAAAAGTAAATAAAAGTGATAAGCTTAGAGCTATTATGTTGTGGCCATAACAGAGACATGGGTTTCTCAGGGGCAGGAATGGTTGCTGGATGTTCCAGGGTTTAGAACATTTAAAAAGAATAGGGAGGAGGTAAAAAGAGGAAGGGGTGTAGCACTGCTAATCAGAGAGGGTATCACACCTACAGAAGTTAACAATATCGAGGAATATCTGCCTACTGAGTCAGTATGGGTGGGAATTAGGAACAGTAAGGCAGCAATCACCTCAGTAGGGGTTAAATACAGGCCCCCCAATAGAAGCAGGGAGATTGAAGAAAGCATAGGTCGGCAGAGTTTGGAAAAGTGTGAATGGAAAAGGGTAGTTGTAATTGGTGACTAACTTTCCCAATATTGATTGGAATCTCCTTCCAGTAGATGATTTGGAAGGAGCTGTTTTTGTCAGGTGCGTTCAAGAGGGTTTCCTAACTCAGTACGTTGACAGGCCGACGAGGGGAGAGACCATTTTGGATTTGGTGCTCGGCAATGAGCTGGGGCAGGAGTCAGATCTTGCGGTGGGAGAACATTTTGCTGATAGTGCCCACAACTGCCTCATCTTCTCCATAGCCATGGAGAAGGAGAGATGCAGGCACAATGGGAGGATAATTAGTTGGGGAAAAGGAAACTATGATACCATCAGACTGTGTTGCGAAGCGTGGACTGGGAGCAATTGTTCCATGGAAAGGGCACTATAGACATGTGGAGACTGTTTAAGGAACAGTTGTTGCGAGTGATGCACAAATGTGTTCCTCTGAGACAGGCAAGAAAGGGTAAGATAAAGGAACCTTGGATGACAAGAGTGGAGGAGCTTCTCGTCAAAAGAAAGACGGCAATTTACTTCAGGTGGAGGAAGCAAGGGTCTTGCTCTGCTCAAGAGGATTACAGGCAGGCGAGGAAGGAGCTCAAAAATGGTCTGAGGAGAGTCAGGAGGGAGCAGGAAAAAGGCTTGGCAGGAATAATCAGGGAGAATCTAAAGGAATTTTGCACAGATGTGAGGAATAAGAGAATGATCAAAGAACGAGTATGGCCGATCAGGGATAGCAAAGGGAACTTGTGGATAGAGTCTGAGGAGGTAGGGGAAGTCATAAATGAGATTTTTGCTTCTGTCTTTATGAAAGAAAAGGACTTTGTAGTGAATGAAACCATTGAGGAAGCTGATGTGTTGAAAATTTTGACAAACTTTAATATTAACAAGTCGCCAGGGCCAGACCAGATTTGGCCTCGGCTGCTATGGGAAGCGAGAAATGTGATTGCTTCGCCGCTGGCGAAGATCTTTGCATCCTCGCTCTCCATCGGATTCGTACCTGAGGACTGGAGAGAGGCAAATGTAATTCCTCTCTTCAAGAAAGGAAATAGGGAAATCCCCGGCAATTACAGACCAGTTAGTCTCCCGTCTGTCATCTGCAAGGTGTTAGAAAGGATTCTGCGAGATAGGATTTATGACCATCTGGAAGAGCATGGCTTGATTAAATGCAGTCAGCACGGCTTTGTGAGGGGCAGGACATGCCTCACGAATCTTATTGAGTTCTTTGAGGATGTTACTAGAAACGTTAATGAGGGTCGAGCGGTGGATGTTGTGTATCTGGACTTCAGCAAGGCATTTGATAAGATTCCCCATGGTAGGCTCGTTCAGAATGTCAGGAGGAATGGGATACAGGGAAATTTAGCTGTCTGGATATAAAATTGGCTGGTCGACAGAAGACAGCGAGTGATTGTGGAAGGAAAATATTCTGCCTGGAAGTCAGTGGTGAATGGTGTTCCACGGGCTCTGGTCGTGGGCCTCTACCCGTTGTAATTTTTATTAATGACTTGGATGAGGAGATTGAAGGATGGGTCAGCAAGTTTGCAGATGACACAAAGATTGGAGGTATCATTGACAGTATACAGCACTGTTGCAGGCTGCAGCACGACATTGCCAGGATGCAGAGATGGGCTGAGAGGTGGTAAATGGAATTCAAACAGGATAACTGCGAGGTGATGCATTTTGGAAGATCGAATATGAAAGTTGTTTCCAGGACTAAAGGCAGCATTGTTGGCAGTGTGGAGGTACAGCGGGATCTTGGTGTGCAGCTACATAGATCTCTTAAAATTTCCACCCAGGTGGACAGGGTTGATAAGAAATCATATGGTGATTTTGGCTTTCATTAACGGGGGATTGGCTTTAAGAGACGTGAGATCTTGTTGCAGCTCCATTTACTCATACCCCTATACTTATTCTCCCATTTCCTCATACTCCGACACTGAATTCTCCTGCTGTTTCATATAACGATACGAATTCTATCATTTCCTCATATCCCAGTACGAGTCTCTCATTTTCGGATGCCTGAGTTCAAATCTCATGTTTAGGAGTGCCCTACTCTAATTCTACATTTTAATGGTGACTTGCACCAAATATCTAATTTAGGTCCACTCCGCACCACGTCTTCCATTAACAATGTAGCTGCAATGATTCTCCCATGTCGTGGTCCACTGCTGTAATTCTCCAATTTTGGCGTTTGCTGCATCAAATTCTCAAATTACCAATTCTGCACTAATCCACCCTTTCGTCATGAACTGAAGAAACTCTCCCACTGAGTATTGCCTTGCCCCAACTCTCCTGTTTTGCTGTTTCCTGACAAACATCCTCCACATAATGGTGTACTGCTTAAAGTATTTTCATTATTGGCGCCCTGCATCGAATGGCCAATTTCCTGCACTTTACAACATTTCTCCGACTTACTGATTCCTGCCCGTGTTCTCCCATTTAACTATGCTCTGTTCCAAATCTGCATGCTTTAATCAAGCCACACCAATTATCGAATTCAATATTGCCCTGAAACAATTCTCATGTTCATTGATACCCAAACCAACTTCTCCCAGTGTGGGGAACGCGACTCTGACTCTCTGACATAGTGGTGCCATACACCAATTCGCTGTTAAAGTTCCACTGTGCAATTTTTCCATTTTGTGGTTCGTGCAACAATTGTCCCAAACGCAGCTTCACTTCCGTGCACCATTCTCTCATTTTCGAATCCTGCACGAATCTTCTTTTCATCAGCAACTGCACCTTCATCACATTTAATTTTATTCAGCACCAGTTCTCTCACGTCTTCCATCAATTCTCTACTTTTGTGACATCGGCACCAACTCTCCCATTATTGATGCCCTGCGTCAATTGTCCCATTGCGTTGTTTCCTGATACACTTCCTCCACGTATTGACTTCCCTGCTCCAACGATTATTTTTCACTTCTTGGTGGGCGGACTCGAATCTCGACTTTACTGTTGCTTGCAAAATTGTTCCTTCTCAATGATTCCCTGCCCCTATTCTTCCATTTAGAGGTGTTCTGCTCAAATTCTTTAATGAATAGGCAATTTGTACTAATTTTCCAATGTAATGGCACTGTGCAACAATTCCCCAATTTACTGATACCCAGCAATTCTCCGACTGCCTGACACCCTGACACCTGTCGTGGAAATTTAATCGACTCGAATCAACTGCGAGCAAGATCAAAGGAAAGGCTTTATTTTTCAACCTCTGCATGCAGAGTGGCCAATATACTTGGCAAAAGTGCCTTATGTAAGGGCTGTGTACAAACTTCACATCTTCGTGTTATATTATTCTTACCACATGCTCAAGGACAAGTGTTGGGAAACATTCGAGCTCATATTTTCTCATTCCCATGCCTTGAACATAATTATCTTTATGTTTTCCGAAGCTTTTTTCTGAACTCGGCTGCTCGCAAGGCCAGGTGAAATGTTGGCAAAGTTCCACAAAGACAAGCTGACTCCTCGACGCAGAATTCAGCAAAGTGTTTGCATATTTCAGCGAAGTATTAAATTTTGCAAAACATTTTCAGACAGATTTCACAGTAAATGTTAATTTTGTAAATTTTCCATTGCATTTTCCAAATTTTTGTCATTTTACAACAAGGACAACAACCAAATAAAAAGCCAGATAGCTAAATATCAAAAATAATTTATGAACACCAGGCATTTCCTCAGACACCACCTAACTCTCACAAAGCTTTGTGGTGATTTTTCCATTTCCCTGATTTGCCCGATACACAGCCCATCTTCACCATCACATTCGTCAATATCGCTGTAGGGTGTGGACAAGCAATCGGATCTTCCTTCTTTGGGGCCACTGATAGTTTAATATTTCGTATCCTACTGCATTCATAAGCAAGTGGTTTAGGCAGGTACACAACTAGGGTCTTATTCAAAGCAGGGTAAAAACAATGACTGCAGATGTTGAAAGTCAAATACTGGATTAGTGGTGCTGGAAGAGCACAGCAGTTCAGGCAGCATCCAACGAGCAGCGAAATCACCGTTTCGGGCAAAAGCCCTTCATCAGAAATAAAGGCAGTGATCCTGCAGCAAGGAGAGATAAGCTAGAGGAGGGTGGGGGTGGGGAGAGAGTAGCATAGAGTACAATGGGTGAGTGGGGGAGGACATGAAGGTGATAGGTCAAGGAGGAGAGGGTGGAGTGGATAGGTGGAAAAGAAGATAGGCAGGTCGGACAAGTCAAGGAGACAGTAACTGAGCTGGAAGTTTGAAACTAGGATGAGGTGGGGGAAGGGGAAATGAGGAAGCTGTTGAAGTCCACATTGATGCCCTGGAGTTGAAGTGTTCCGAGGTGGAAGATGAGGCGTTCTTCCTCCAGGCGTCTGGTGGTGAGGGAGCGGCGGTGAAGGAGGCCCAGGACCTCCATGTCCTCGGCAGAGTGGGAGGGGGAGTTGAAATGTTGGGCCACGGGGCGGTTTGGTTGATTGGTGCGGGTGTCTCGGAGATGTTCCCTAAAGCGCTCTGCTAAACGCATCTCGTCCACATCCCGCACCTCCATCCTCAGACCCCACCCCTCCAACCGTAACAAGGACAGAACGGCCCTAGTGCTCACCTTCCACCCAACAAACCTTCGCATGAACCAAATCATCCACCGACATTTCCGCCACCTCAAAAAAGACCCCACCACCACGGATATATTTCCCTCCCCACCCCTTTCCGCCTTCCGCAAAGACCGTTCCCTCCGTGACTACCTGGTCAGGTCCATACCCCCCTACGACCCACCCTCCCATTCTGGCACTTTCCCCTGCCACCGCAGGAACTGTAAAACCTGTGCCCACACCTCCTCCCTAACCTCTATCCAAGGCCCTAAAGGATCCAAACAAGCCTTCTGTCAAATGGTAGATGAAAAACATGGCTGCATGACATCCGTGTTGTTGCAGGATCATGGGGGAAAATTCAGGCTGGCAACTTATTTTTCGGCTAAGCTAGACCTCGTAGCGGCAGGATTGCGTAAATGCCTGCGAGCTGCGGTTGCTAAAAATCGGCTATGGCGACTTAACCAAACTGATCGCACATCCAGTATCCTTACTGCTTTCCGAGCAAAAGACAGCACATACGTCGGCAGCACGTTGACTCAGATACAATACTGTGTTCTTGGAGAAGCCTAGTAACATTGATAAAGTCGTGTGAACTCATAAGATTTCCCTTTGAATGAAAAAGCGAACCAGAATTGACTATCTGGATGCACCATAACACTAAAGAATGTATTTGCTAAATCCACAGCAGGGAACCATTTACTGTCCGGTGGAAATTGAACTAATACAGTATAGGGTTTGGGAACATTTGATGCACATGGGCCAACACTGTTATCGACTGTCTGCAGGTCTTGAACAAACCTGCATTCCTCCGATTCACTTGAAATTTTTGTTTTTTTGATCAGAAAAATGTGAGTTCTCACCGGTGAGTTTACACAGGGGATTATCTCTCTAACCTTTGGGAAGGACAGAAAGACTGGAGTAACTACGTCCATGGCCTGGGGTTTTAACGGGTATTGTGCTCTGCAAGGACGATACTCCGACTTCGTGGTTGCTCGTATTGGTTCACAACCTCGTATATGCCCCACATCATGTTTGCCTTTTACCCATAATTCAGTTGGAACCGTTATTAATCTTGGGTCTGAGAAGTTTATCTTAGGGAAACGCCAGGCCAGCCTTCTTGGCTCTTCAGGGCTGGAGGGGGTTACCTCGACTTTTCTATTGCCTGAGTTAGACAAATTAATTTCTTCCTATATGTCCGCACATCTGCATTGAACCACATACCACATCGTCCCAGAACACCCAACATTGCGTTCTTTATGCCTTTAGTACCCATGGCCCCAAATCCTGCCACCAGTCACTGGACACCTTCGCCAGTGACACGCGAGGAGCATAGCCTTCCACATCAAAAATATGGAGATAACTTGCCGTCAAAGGTACTTTACACAAGTTCACACTGACTGCACATCTGCCATCCCCTCAATAAAATTCTCAAAATAACAACTGACCTGGTTTAACCAATCTACTGAACCAATACTTCTCTTATGGTTCCTCAGGGCTATCGCGGTGTATGTGTGCTGTGCAGTGCAGCATATTCCCGCAAATAAAAATCGGTGTTAATAGGATTAACATGGTTACCTGCTTCCAGGGTGAGTGAATTGGTCACTGAACTCATTGCTCTCTGGTTTAATCGCCACTCATAGACACACATCCGGGGTCGTGGGTTGTATTTTACAGTTTACACTTGTGAATCTTCCCTTTGAATTACCTTCAAGCCCGTCGGAGTACTGAGCAAATACAACCCCAGTCTAACTATGAGATCCCGAGCCATCAAATGTAAAGGACAGAATTCCGCGAACAAAATTAAGAATTAGAATGGATACACATTACTGATTTCACACAATATGGGTGCGGTAAATCTCTCTCATATCACGACGCCTGATGCCTCCATTGAGTTCAGGAACATTCCACTCATCTTTATTGGTGTCAACTCTCTGAACTGTCTTGATTTCAGGAGTCAATATGCTGGCCATGTATCTACCAAAAAGGTAACAGGTGTACCTTCCACATATAACATAGAGGTACGCATCGACATATACGCATCATTGTTATATTGGACATATAGTCCACACTTCGCAATCTCAATGTTCAATATAGAGTTGGGATTCATCTCAGTGCTCGTTAGGTTAGTAGAAGTGATTTGCATTAGGGATTCTTCGTTGCCAAGTATAAAGGAAAGAGGCTTACCTGTATCTTGTAGCCTGCCCACCTCAACCTCAGTCGTCCCCTGTCAGTCACCATGCTGTCCAGCCTCCAGGACCGATTGAGGGTGTCTGTGCGGGCACTGTCTTGATCAGTGGTCCATTGCTCCGCAAAAAAATCACCAGCCAGATCTATCTCTGCAAGCTCACTTTCGCAATCCCTTCCTCTTTTGCGAACTCCACCTGTGACTCTCTCTTTTCCCGCAGTTCCTCCCTCCAACGGCTGAACGACCATTTGCATCATAATAAGCTGAGGTTCATGTGATTGCTGTTCCATCTTTAATTTACGGTTATGGTTCTCTTGAGCCAGTAGTTTTTCAGTATGTATCACGTATTGTTCTATATAATTCAACTTTCCCGTGTACCAGGTAATACACGTATATTATTACCTATTTTGTTGTTTTGTACTTGATTCCATTGATGAAGCTGCTCCTCAGGTGTGCCTCATATGGTGTGATCTCTGCTGTCGTTATGTCCTTGGCTGGTATCAGTCCACAATAGACGTTATCGACTTTCTTTAGGCGCTTAAGGTACTGGGACATTGTCTTGACTTCTTTAGGGATTCTTGCTTCAATTGATTGTAGTTACGATATGCTATTGGTGATTCAGCCGACCCTGAGGCGGCGACAGTTGCCTTGGAATCTTCGTGAAGTGGATCTCGTAGGGGGGCTGTAGCTCTTCGAGGGCACCCATTAAGGTCAGGATCTGATCCAGTCTTCAGACACTGTCCAGCGTCATTAGGTTGTTTTCCGTGTGTGTGTGTGCATGTGCACTGGTGTTTGTACGTGTACTTGATCTATCTTTATTTCGGGATTTTCTTTCCCTGAAATCAAGCTCAGCCTTCAACATGTGATAAGCACTCCAATTCACAGGTTCTATTTTACCCTTCCGTTTCTCCTTCTCTCTCTCCTCCAACGGTGACCTCAGCATTTGCAACTGAATATTGCTAAAACTTCCTTCCTCCAGAAAAACACATTCCTTGATTTACATTTTTAACTGTTTTACAGAAACTGGGCCATAATTATTTCGCATATATTGTATTTTTTCTTGACCATTCCGAATTATCTGTCGACCCTCTTTTTGTTTGCTCTTGCTGGAGCCGATTTTCATGGATATTGGAAAAGTGTTCATCTCTCTCTGTCTGTCTATCTGTCTATCTCTCTCTCTCTCACGATACCATAATCTTATTTTTGCCAATATAACTTGCTTTTACCTCCGGTGGTTCCCTCTCATGGGCACGACCACCTCATTGCTTTGGTTTTCACAAACCAAGAACCCACGTAACCGGTACAGCTTTGGCGACTCCAACGCTGCCCATGGTGGCTCCAAGTCTCAAACCACCGTTAATCTTGCTGTCTCTTAAACTCTCTAGAGACGGCAATCCTTTCCCTTGAGTTTTACTCGAATACGACATGAGAGTTCACTGGTCCCTCTTCCTGGTTCGTCTATTCTCTTCGAACGAGTCTCTATGGTGGATTACTTTAGCCACAACTCTTACCCTGAACCTATTCGATTCGGAACGCGACTCTGGGGCGATCCACTTATCCCCAGTCCTCTCACTCAAAGGGGCCAATTCAGCGCTCGAGAAGAAGTGAAAGACCTTCAAGGCAGTGGTGCGTACACCTCCTGGGAATCTTCAAAATCTTACCCAGTTGCAGGGTCCCAGGCGAGCCCCCGAGATTACTGACGTGGAATTTCAATCGACTTGACGCAAATGCTACCAAGAACAAAGAAAAAGTTTATTTTTTACATTTGTAGAATGGACCCGACACATTTGCAAGACGCCTCATAACATGGAGCCTGACGGTTTTCACATATTCCCTTTATACTATATATCGCCTTGCCGATAGTCACGCAGTGAGGGGGGTCAGAGTGATAGTGATGCATTAAGTCTGAGGGATCAGACCAACAGTGACGCAGTAAGTGTGAGGTGGTCAGGGTGATAGTGAAGCACTTCGTGTGAGGGGTCAGTGTGACAGTGACGCAGTAAGAGTGAGTGGTCAGGCTGATAGTGATGCAGTAATTGGAAGGAGATCAGGCTGATAGTGATGCAGTAAGTGTTACTGTGTCAGGTTGATCCTGACGCATAAAGTGGGAGGGGGCAGGGTGATAGTGACGTAGTAAGTGTGATGGGGTCAGGCAGAGACTGACGCAGTGAGTGTGAGACAGTCAGGGTGATAGTGAGGGAGTAAGTGTGTGCGTTCAGGCTGGTAGTGACACAGTAAGTTGAGAGCGTCAGGCTGATAGTGTCCAATAAAAGGGAAGTGATAGGGGAATAGTGACGCAGTAAGTGTGAGGTGTCAGGCTGTTAGTGATGCGGTAAGTGTGAGGGGTCAGTCTGATAGTGAAGCAGTAAGTGTGAGGGGGTCAGGCTGATAGTGTCAAAGTACGTGTGAGAGGTCAGGCTCATAGTGATGCAGTAAGTGTCAGTGAGTCAGAGTGATCCTAATGCAGGAAGTGTGTTGGGACCAGAGTGATAGGAACGCAATACGTGTGAGCAGCTTTGGATGATAGTGACAGGTCAGTATGAGGGGGAGGATGGTAATGATCCAGTGAGTGTGAGGTGTCAGGATGACAGTGAAGCAGACTGTGTGAATGTGTCATTGTGATGGTGACATGGCAAGTGTGATGGGGTCAGGGTGACAGTTACGCAGATGCTTTCAGGGGGTAAGGTTGTAGTGATGCAGTAATTGTGAGGGGTCAGGGTGATAGTGACGCAGTGAGTGTGAGATGTCAGTGTGATAGTGACGCAGGTGACAGTGATGTAGATGCACTCTCAGGGCCAGGTTGTATTAAAGCTGTAAGTGTGAGTGTCTCAGGCTCATCGTGATGAAGTAAATGTGAGGGAGTAAGGCGGTTAGGGATGTAGTAAGTGAGCAGGGGTAGTGCTAGAAGTGACGCAGTAAATGTGAGTGTTGAAGCTGATAGTGACGCAGTAAGTGTGACGTTGTCAGGATGATAGTTACGCTGTAAGTGTATGGGGGCACAATGCTCTTGATGCAGTAAGATTGGGGAGTCAGGGTGATAGTGACGCAGTAAGCATGAGTGGGTAAGCCTGATAGTGACGCAGTATATGTGAGGGAGTCAACCTGGTAGTGGCACATTATGTGTGAAATGGTCAGGCTGATATTGATGCAGTTAGTGTGTTGGGGTCAAAGTGATAGTGACGTAATAGGTGTAAGCGGCTCAGGATGATAGTGACACAGTGGGTGTGAGATACCAGTGTGATAGTGACGCAGTAAGTGTAAGGGGTCAGGATGACAGTGACACTAAGTGTACGGCCCTCAGTGTGATAGTGCCACAGCAAGTGTGGGGTGTCAGGGTTTAAATGACGTCGTAAGTGAGAGAGGGGTATTGGGATTGTGAAGCAGTAAGTGTGAGGGATCAGGCTGATAGTGACACAGTCAATGTGACGGGGCAGTGTTTTAGTGACAAGGTAAGTGTGAGGCGTCAGTCTGATACTAACACAATAAATGTGATGGAGTCAGGCTGATAGTGACACAGTAAGTGTGAGGGGTCAGCCTGATAATGACACAATAAGTGTAAGGATTCAGGGTGATAGTAACATGGGAAGTGTGAGGGCGTGACTGAAAGTGACACAATAAGTGTGTGGCGGTTAGGCTGATGGGAACGCAATAAAAATAAGGCCGGCATGGTGAAAATGGCAAAGACTGTGTGAGTGGGTCAGGGTGATAGTGACGCAGTAAATGTGAGGAGATCAGAGTGAGAGTGACACAGTAAGTCTGAGGGGTCAGACTGATATTGACGCAGTAAGTATGAAGGGGTCAGGCTGAGAGTGACACAGTCAGTGTGGGGGGGAGAGTTTTAGTTATACAGTAAGTGCGAGGCGTCAGACTGAAACTGATACAAAAAGTGTGAGTGGGTCAGTGTGATATTGACGCAGTGAAGCGTCAGTCAGGTACTGACACAAAAAGTGTGATGGAGTCAGGCTGACAGTGACGCAGTCGGTTTTAGGAGTGAGCGTGATATTAACATAGGAAGTGCGAGGGCGTCACTGATAGTGACACAATATGTGTGTGGCTGTCAGGCTGATAGTGATGCAGTAAAAATGAGGATGTCAAGGTGAAACTGGTGCAGTAAGTGTGAGGATGGCAGATGGACAGTGATGCAGTAAGTGTGAGGGGTTCACGCTGATATTGAGGCATGCAAGTGTGAGGGGCCAGGTTGATAGTGACGCTGTGTGCTGGCAGGTCCGGCTGATAACGACGCAGAAAGTGTGAGTGTCTCAGTGTGACAGTGACGCATTACGTGTGAGAGGGTCAGGGTGATAATGACAGAGAAAGTGTGAGGGGGTCAGGTTGATAGTGATGCTGTAATTGTGAGCTTGATCAGCGTGATAGTGAGGGGCTCAGGCTAATAGCGACACTGCAATTGTGAGGGGGTCAGGGTAATAGTGACGCAAAACGTGTGAGCGGGTCAGGCAAATAGTGATGTAGTACGTGTGAGGTTTCAGGCCGATAGTGACGCAGTAGAGGTAAGAGTGTTGGTGTGCTAGTGACGCAGTAAGTGTGAGCCGCTCAGGATGATAGTGACGCAATAAGCGTGAGGTTTCAGGTAGACACCCATGCAGTACGTGTGACGTGTTCGGGGTGACAGTGATGCAGACACTTTGAGGGTGTCAGATTGAGAGTGACACAGGAAATATGAGGGGACAGGTTGAGAGTGACACAGTAAGTGTAAGACGTCAGGCTGATAATGACATACTAATTGTTATGGAGTCAGGATAATAGTGATGCAGTGAGTATGAGTTGTCAGGGTGATAGTGACACACACGGTGTGGGTGGGATAGAGTTATAGTGATGCACCAAGTATGAGGAGGTCAGAGTGATAGTGTGCAGGGTCTGGCTGAAGGTGACGCAAGAAGAGTGAAAGGTTCAGTGTGATCTGGACTCACGAAGTTTGGGGGGTCAAGGTGATAGTGATGCTGTAAGTATAAGTGGGTCAATCTGATAGTGACACAGTAGATTTGAAGGGATCAGGCTGGTAATGATGCAGTAAGCGTGAGGGGGTCAGGCTGATATTGATGCACAAAGTGAGAGAGTGTCAAGGTTATGGGGATGCATTAAGTGTGAGCAAGTTAGAGGGAGAGTGACGCCGTTAGTGAGTGGGGTTTGGCTGATAGGGATGCAGTAGGTGCGCATGTGTCAGGGTGTGAGTGATGCAGGAAGTATGAGGGTGCCAGAGGGATAGTGACGCATTAAGTATGAGGGGACAGACTGATTGTGACGCAGTAATTCTGAGGGGATCAGAGAGATACCAACGCAGTAAGTATGAGGGCGTCAGGCTGTTAGTGACGCTGTCAGTGTGAGTGTTGAAGCTCATAGTGAAGCAGTAGGTGTGAGGTGGTCAGTGTGATTGTGGCGCAGTAAATGTGAGAGGGTCAAGGTGATAGTGACATAGTAACTTTGAGGAAGCAGTGTTGTAGTGACACGGTAAGCGTAAGGAGTCAGGGTAATAGTAACATAGGAAGTGTAAGGGCGTGACTGATAGGACAAAGTAAGTGTTTAGCAGTCAGGCTAATAATGACGCAGTCAAAATGAGGGTCTCGAAGTGAAAGTGGCGCAGTAAATGTGAGGGCGCCAGATGGATAGTGATGCAGTAACTTTGAGGGTTTCACGCTGATATTAAGTGGGTAAGTGTGAGGGGTCAGGTCTATAGTGATGCAGTAAGTGTCGGCAGGTCAGGCTGATAGTGATGCATTCAAAGACCAAATATCCAAGGCTCACTGTAGTGCTGAATAGTGAGACTTCTCAAGGCTAAGAAAAAAATCAATAGTTCTCATCCTGGTCATAAATCACAATGCTTCGTTTTAAAATTGTCCTCTCCTGCTTCTAGATTCACCAATGAGGGAACAAAATTTAATTGCACCACCCTGTTTATCTCTTCAAATAGTTTACAACTCTCAATGAAATTGCCTCTGTTGTTTTGAAACTGTTAAAAAAAAGACCGGATTTGCCCAATTTCAATTCACAGGACTAACTTTCATCCATGACATCAAGACTAATTACAATTCGTGGTAGTCCTCATATGGCATTAGTATCTTTCCTAAATTGAGGATTATAATTCCTCATACTGTAGTCCAAGTGCAGTCGAACTGAGCCACAATACATTGGAAATAATGCTTCGTTCTCATTCCCTGAAATCCTTCTGCAGCTTTCACAACAGACTTCAACAGCTGCTACTAGACTTCAATGACTTATTAAAAACTTCTCCAAGATGCAATTCTAAAAATCTGTCCATCAGACTTTTTACTTCTCACCTTCGATAATAATCTCCACACATCTCCCTCCTGACAAGGATGATAAAGTCAAATCGCTGCTATTTATTAAATCATGAGGGACATGGATAGGTTTACTCGTCAAGGTGTTTTCCTGCTGGTGAGGAAGTCAAAATTTAGAAAACATCGGTTTAAAATTAGTGGTTAAAGATTTAAAAGGGACGTCAGGGGCAAGTTTTTCAATCGTGTCCAGAATGAACTGCCAGAGAAATTGTTGGAGACTGGTACAACTGTAACATTTAATGGCATCTGGATGGATATATGAGTAACAAGGTTTAGAGGGATGTGGGCCAAATGTTGGCAAATGGGACCTATTAATATAGGATAACTGTCCACCATGGGCAAGTTGGAAAGAAGGGCCACTTTCCATGTTGTATTGTTCAAGGACTTGATGACTCTAGAACAACTGCAGAAACTTTGCAAATAATTCCGTCAAGACGATTTCAAGTTCCAAATCTTCAGTCACTCTTCCTCTCTTGTATTCACAAGTTCATTACCTGATGTCAGAACTTACGGATGAGTTGCTGGATCCATTCCTGTTAATTGGTTCTGCATTCTTTCTCATTCCGATTTTTCTTTTATGAATATAGCTAGTGTTTATGGACTTAGCATCAGTATTTCTAATACCATATTTTGCTGAATATTTAAAAACAACTTTGGCACCAGAAGATGAGCAATTGAGTCAAAGTCGATCGGACGCAGTGAGACAAAGATCCTCTCTTCATGTGGTGTACATCCGTGATTCTAAAATTCGACGAAGAATCATTCCCAAAACTTCAGCTGTGTCAGGATCTAGTTTGCGGTGAAAGCCTGTCAATCTGCTAAGGTAACGTTCGTCTGGGTCTCTGCAAAGGATTTGGCGAAATCTTTGGGTCTTGACAATTTGTTCTTCAAATTACGCATTTCATTAATTCAGTTCTTTTACTATGAAAATTGGCAAATTTTGCTGCAGCTGTGATGGCCGAGAGGTTACGGCGTTGGATTTGAAAACCAATGGGGTCTTCCTGCGCAGGTTCGAATCCCGCTCACAGCGTTGAATCTTTCAAAAGTCATTTATTCCTTTGCAGAATTTGGATTTCAGTTCCAAAACATTTGTTGAACTATCGTGAAATTTGGATGTTCGGGAGCAGGGGTTTGGAATTAAGCAAAACAAGAAGCAATGCAATACATGTACCTGCAGATGATGATTTTTTTTTAAATCAATTGAAAGTCAAGCTGAGAAAGTTCAACCTAATTTACAACTGACTCTCAAGGCCAATTATCTATTATATCAGCAGTCAATAAATTAGAAAAAGCAACTCCATGTGTGGAAAGGAACTCGACTGATCCAGGTTCCTGGCTTGAGGTGTGATAATGCAAGGCGATATCAGCGGAGTAGAATTTTCTGGAAATATTAGAAATGGAATGTTAACGGTCTTCTGCTGTCCACATTCGTAAGAAACTGTGCATTAAGAACTGAATTTGAAAATTAACGATGAAAATCAGACTTAGCCCTCTGCTTGTGGGGTACCATTGTTCAGAACAATTGGTTGTTGCTGAGACTAAAATTGACCAAAATAATCGATAGGGATCTTATCCACGACCTTCGTTGGAGCAGTTGGTGTGGAGAGCTCAGCTTGAAGAACCAAATGCCAATTATTCATTTTGGCAGTCTGAATTGCTTAGTTAAACATACTCCCAGTTTAATGAAAAAACCTTTGCTGTCAGAGCTAGATGTTTTCATGTCAGCATGTTCCGATATGAGAAGACACTCCATGGAGTAGATCTGACTTAAATTTTGACTCTAACGTCAGAGATGTTGACACATTTCTGCCCCAAAACAGCACTACCATTGGTATCAAATCAAACGAAACAAAGGACTTAGACATTTCCTTTCTGCAAACTCTGCCAATAGACCGTTCAGGCCCGATGTAGGAATAGGGCGTGGTGACATCTGTTCGCAAGTGAATCACTTCATTCTTGCTCACGATCCATAAACCCCAATTCATTTTGAACTTCTTAGCCATCAGCATGATAAATGTTACATAATGCATAGGTTTGCTTCTCGAAAGAAAGAGCGAAATCTTATTCAATGCAGACGCAAATTCAAGTTGTCCCTGGTCGACCAGAAGACAGATATCGCGAAACAAAGTGAATACAGAAAACAATCAATGATTTCTGGGAGTCAAAAATATGTACTGGAAGAACGGAAACATATATTTGGAACTAAAGTCACATACCACTTTCAGACTAAATGTTCTTGAACCGTTATCTTAATTTGACCTTCATCTCCACCATTGCTGCAAAAATTATCTTAACAACTCAGAACTTTATGTTCTTTGATATTGTCTGCTTCATGTTTCTATTGATTTTGAAACTAAAAACGGACAATAGTAATGCACCCTATTTCACTTGCAAAGATCAGAAGAAGATCAATTTATAAGAGAACAGGAATAAAGCTACGTCTGTCTTCTGAGAGAAAACACAGTTACCATTTCGACTCCAAAAAGTCTTCTTCAGAAGTCTGCGCAATGAACTCGAAATAGTAGACCGAAAACGAAAAAAAGAAGCCATAATGCCGCGAATACACCACCCGCAAGCACATCAAGTCCTACTCGAATATGCTGTATTACAACTCTCAACATCAGTGGGGAAGGGAACAAAGCTCATTCTGCAGTTGTCAACCTGTTATGACGTAGATTGTAAAGTCAGAAATATGATTAGGTTAAAAGTGGGATGGAAGCGGGATATCAGAAGTCTGAAAAAAGCAAGTGCGTGCTCTGCTTTGAAGAAGGTTGGCAGTGATGAAAATGGAAATTAACTACAGTGAGGGGGGCTTCATTAATACTCAGAATCGTTGCAACACACAGGGATGCAATTCTGTTTGCTGGGTTTCTGTTCTGCCATTTTATAATCACGACTGCTGTTGGGTTTGGTTTCCATTCCAGGCTTAGGTGACTGCCTGATGGAAGTTTGCACATTCGCCCAATTTCTGTGTGGTAGCTCTGGTTTGCTGCCATATTATAAACGTTTGCAGTTTATTTGGATTCGCCATTGAAAGCACACGGTTACAGAGACAGGGATGTGGAGAGTGTCTGGATAGGACGTACTTCAGAGGATTTTAGTGAACTTAAATAGACAGAGTGGGGTAAGTCTGCTGTTTCCTGGGTGAGCAACATGGACAGAGAGGGGTCAGGCTATTCTTCCCTGAGGGAGATACATTGACAGATTTGGATTAGTTGCTCTTACCTGTGTCAGTCACGCAGATACAGTAGGGTCAGTCTGCCCTTCTCTGGGCGAATTTCTTTCACAGAGTGGTGACAGTCTGCTCTTCCCTGCCTGAGTGAAACAGAAAGAGCCGGGTCAGTATTCTCTTCCCTCGATAATTTATGTTGACAGTCTGGCTTCCGTGTGCTCTTCTCTGGCGAGTTACATTGGTAGAGTGGGGTTAGTGTTCATTCATTGGGTGAGTGCCATAGACAGAATGGGATCAGTCTGCTCTTCCCTGAGTGAATTACATTTATAGAGTGGGGTCAGACTGCTCTTCAGTGAATGACTTGTATTGACCGTGTGGGGTCAGTCTGCTGTGTTGCACTGAGAGTGTGGGGTCAGTCTGCCCTTCCCTCGGTGAGGAGCACTGACTGAGTGGCGTCAGTTTGCTCTTCCCTCAGTGAGTTACATTGACAGAGTGGCATCAGTCTACTCTTTCCTGTTCGAGTCACATGGACAGAGTGGCGTCAGTCTGCTTTTCACGGAGTGAGTTATTTGGACAGTGTGGGATCAGTCTGCTCTTCCCTGGGTGAGTTGCATTGACAGAGGGGCGTCAGTCTGCAATTTCCTAGTTGTGTTAAAGTGATCGCGTGAGGTCAGATTGCTCTTCCCTGGTTGAGTCACATTGACAGATTGGACTTCATCTGCTCTTCCCTGGGAGAGTCATATTAACAGAATGGGGTCAGTCTGCTCCTTTCTAAGTGAGTAATATCACAGAGTGCACTCAGTCTGTTCTTCCCTGGGTGAGCTACGTTAAGAGAGTGGTGTCAGTCTGCTCCTCCACGGGCGTGTTACTTTCTCAGAATCGTGAGAGTCTGCTCTTCTCTGTCTGAGTTTAACAGCATGGATGGTTTTATTACTGTCTTCGCTGGATGATTCACATAGACAGAATGGAATAAGTCTTCTCATCTCTGAGTGAGTTACTTTGACAGAGTGCGGTCAGGCTCGTCTCCCTGCTTGTGTTTCATTGACAGAATCAAATCAGCCTGCTCTTTTCTGGATGAGTGACAGAGACAGAATGGGTAAAGCCTGGTCTTCTCTGAGTGGTGTCAGTCTGCCATTTACTGGGTGAGTTACATATAACGTGTTGGTTCAGTCTCCTCTTCCCTGGATGACTAACATTGACAGAGTGGCGTCAGTCTACTCTTCCCTGGGTAAGTTACATTAACAGAGTGCGGTCAGGCCATAATTTCATCGTTGAGTTACATTGATCGTGTGATGTCAGACTTCTGTCCCCTGGTTGAGTTACATTGACAGAGTGGGGTCCATCTGCTCTTCCCTGGATGTGTTACGTTAGCAATTTGGGGTCTGTCTGCTTTCCGCAATCCAGGAAATCCATCTCTAGCGGTTTCTTATCAGTACCTACATACTAAGGATTTGAGGAGTTAACAAAAGTAACTCGTCCCCGACATCTTTGGGATAATTAGGGGTGGTCAGTGAATCTTATCCCATTGAAAGACAACTGTGTCCCAGAAATGCATTTCTAATAATTGCATGTTCTAATTCGACACTGCAAGCGGTCGGGAATAACTTGAGGAGAGTTGCAGGGTAGAATAATTAAAGTCAAATGCACTGATGCCTAGGAGACATGACACAAGATGTGAGTGTGGAGCTGATGGTGCAAGGCTCAGTGTCAGTGCTATTGGTTCAGCATTTATTGCTCACTCTTCACAATGACTCACACACCACTGCTGTCAATTCACAACAATGATCCTATTCATCTTGGTTTGAAAATCCCTGCGTGTGTTTTAGCGTGGTTAATGGGATGCGAGTGGAGATGAGCACATCCTCTTTATTCTGTCAGTTTTAACAGACAAAAATATCTGTTGGATGCCAATGCAAGAGGATACTGTCTTTTTCTGCGCCTTTTTAGTGGGGCATGCTCAGCATTGAAACGACTGTTTTTGCCTAAGCAGAGTTTGATTGCCATTCATACTGAGCAACATTAATACAGAAAACGCGTTTTCGAATTCCTGTGATCAAGTGGTTCAGGCATTGCACATATGGACGAGAAATCTGGCTTTGAACGTGGCGCCATGGCTTAGCTGGTGAAAGCAGCTCCCATCACACAGGTGCCTGCTCATTGTATTGAAAGCTCGTTATTTCTCTCAAGTATTGTGTTGCTGATCGAGAACCTCAGTGTCCTGTTTGAATTGCTGTATATTCTGATTTCGCATTCCGGCTTCATTTTCCTGTTTAAATCCAGTAGTGTAGGTCGCTCTTTTTAACTACTATTTTAACCTGGAGATTCTTCCCGCAGTTTCACAAGCACTTCTGCTTCTCATCCTCTTATTCTCATTCCTTCATTCCCAGTTTTGTCGAAATTACGTGGTGAGGCAGGAGACACTGCAGAATTCCCGGGAAATGTTGTGGTAATGGCACTGACACCACGACATGATCACCCTCATTCTCTGCTGTCACCATTCATTCGTTGTACACCAACAGTAAATGCATCGTTGTTCTTCTTCAGCTGTCATGTAATTACTTTCTTTTTCTGTTGGATAAGGAATTCAACTTTAACATCGAAAGGGTCTTTAGATTTTGAGGAAGAAATGTCTCCTTGCCTCAGGTCGAAGTATCCAGAGAATACTCCAGAGAATGTGAGACTACTTCGACCGACTCCAGCCAGGCGTCAGAAAGCCTGTCAGCAGTTCGAATCTCAAACTGTTTCTGAATGTCAGGCTTTTCAAGAGCAGAAATGGGTAATGAGGGATACAGACAGCCAGAGAGTCGGAGAATGTGAAAAAGGCCCAGGAGCATACAGAGACAAATATAGAAAAAACAAAGACCCATATTGAGGCAGATACTGAAAGAAACAAATCTCCATTCGGCGTGACTGCTAAATAACAGAAACTAAAAGGAAATGTAGCCATTAAAACATAGCCTTCCACCAGCTCAGGAAAATGAAAGTAGCATGACAGCTGATTAAGTTCTTTTAAGATTGTAAATTCGATGTTTGTAAGATCAAGAGTGATTTTGATAAATATCCTGATTCGACAGGTAAGATTATCATTTTCCCAACAGTATAATCTAGAAATCTATAATAAACCTGTTTCTGTCCATCTTAAGAAACAAAGCCTGTTTCTCTCCATAGATGTTGCCAGGTGTAGCGGGTTTCTCTATCAATTCTCGTTTTTAGTTCATATTTCCAAAACCTGTATCTTTTTGATTTTTGATAACCTGGCACAAAACCAAGCATTACCAGGTTCGGACAAGTGGTAAGAAATACTGGTACCACGAAATATTTGCTCAGTAAAACATGCATTCGCTGTCCGAGAATAGAACCAACACTATTGCGGTTAGAGTTCCAAATCCTAACTACGAGATTACACGGAATGAAGACAGACGCTCTTGCACTTATTCTCAATGAAATGGATTTGCCATTTCATTTCTGATCAGTTTCACTGCAGATTGGTTTCTACTCGTCTTCAAGTTTGCAGAATGGAAAATCCCATTTGGCTCATGGTGCAGTCTGGTTTAAAGACATTCATCGATTCTATTCCCAGTTTCCAGATTTGGTCCATAACCTTGTGTGTTCTGATGTTTCCAGTGCAAATAGCAGTGAGGTTCTTGCTTTGATCTTAGATGACACAACAATGGGATTGAAGTTTGACATAGTCACACTGTGTTATTCCCCACGTCGTGTCTCCCCCAGAAAGAGACACACAGACACATTCCCCGAGAGTGGCAGAGTTCTCAGGATTTGACCAGCACCTTGTGCTTCACTTCAGATGTCCGCTCCAACATACAAGTTCAACCGCCAATAGGCAGCTTTTGGTTAAACCAAAGCCAGTTCTACAGACAATGAGAGACGTTGATCTGAGCTAGAATTTGAATTGGACGAAAGAAACTGTAAATTCGAAAACCCAAACCCTTCCGTTCCTGACAGACAACAGGAATGGACTAGCATGCTGTATCCTCGTGATTTTAAATGCGAACCGACAATCCCCTAATTCGACGTCAGGCGTGTTACCAATTCCATCACTGACCCAAAAACCAGGTCTGACTGTGACAGTTTGTCTATAGGTAATGTAAACGTCCACATCAGGGCAACAGCATTCACAACGTGAAAAATCAGCAAACATGATCACCGTTACAGTTTCACTTGGAATGCCCCACTCTGTGAAACATTTCCTTTCACTGTGCTTTCATACTTGAAGTTTTTTACATTCCAGAGCCTGAACTAATTCAGCGAGAAACCACTGATGATTTCGAGCCCGTCATCCGGAATGAATCGAGTTGAACGTTGCCTTTCTTGCTGCCAACACATCAGCGCAGCTCAAAACGAGCTCGTGTTAGCATCAGTCTTTACTTAACTTGCTGCAGTATATGTGCTGAACAACATCAGATTATCACAGCATTGCCTTCTTCACATTGAAACCAAGGGTGATAATATGAACCGACTTGGAAACTTGGAGAGAGAAACACTGCTGACGAAGACGATTATGGCGTGAAGAGCAGGCACTAGAGTTTGTACAGGTCCCAAAGGCTACTGCAGTATCAATGGACATCCCTGCATACGAGTCTGCGGTTGCATGGCCCAGAACATCCTTTCATTCCCATTCAGGAAATGGAGACGAATTATCCGAAAGAAAACTAAATCATGGTTGCACCCAGAAGTCACATATGGATCCTGCCAGAACAATTCAGTGATCGATCAGCATCTGTCTGGAAGGACAATGGCAGCAAATACAAGTGAAAGCTATCACCGCAATTATCCCTCCAAGGTTCTCGCGTTTCCTAGTTAAAAATATCTTGCTGTTCCTTCAATGTCACTACTTCTAAATCCTTGCCTCATGGCATCATACCTGTACCCCGCTACTGAGGACATCCAGGGTTCTGCAGAGTGACTCACAATCTCAATCTCTCGAGTAATTAGGGATTGACGTTGTATCCCACCACATTGAGCAATGACTTTGTCCCAGTAATACGTTTCCAAAAGCTGCAGTTTCTAAGGGAACACTTGCAAGCTGTTGGGAATAAGTAGTGATTCGGAGATGCAGGTGTTGGACTGGGGTGTACCAAGTCAAAAATCGCACAACACCAGGTTATCGTCCAACAGGTTCAATTGGAAGCACACTAGCTTTCGAAGCGATGCTCCTTCATCAGGTGTTTGTGGAGGGCTCGATTGTAACACAGAATTTATAGCAAAAATTTGCAGTGTGATGTAACTGAAATTATACATTGAAGAATTGATTGTCTGTTAAGCCTTTTGTAGGGGGTAGAGTAATTTTTAAACGGTTAGCTGCCTTTTAGTCTTTTCTACCTTATAGTAAACACAAGCAGACACTCGAAACTGTTGCTGGAACTCTCCCATGTTTATATGAATGAAATAGTTGTAACAGCTTTCCTCGATAGTTGAGATACCGCCCTTAAACACAGTTGTACAACATCATCCATATAAGGGAAGAACGGGAAGCTCGAACACTGATTGGCCAAGTGAATGATAAAATAATCGCAGGCACCAGAACCCAAATAAGGAAAACAGTGGGGAATCCGAGCACTCGTTGGTCAAGGCAGCAGTAGTAGACCCAGCCCACATATACATGTATATAATGCTGGAGATTACAATGCTTGTGTGTGTGTACCTTTGGGAACAACACCCGACTTTGCAAAGTTGAATGAAAAAGTTTTGGACAGACTCCTCCGTGTCTTTGTTCCTGGGAAGGGAAATAAAAGTGCCGTAGATAGGGCCGGACGGCCACTTATCTCGCACAATTGGGGGCTTGTCCGGGATGAAATAATTATTGCCGGGGGGGACAGTCTCTTGGGCTCACATCAAGTCGGATTACAACAAAGACGCGTCTAGTATATATTTATACTTCTCACTGATCACCTTGGTCCATCGGCCGTCGGCCAAGAGAGGATGTGACCTGGCTCATTTAAAAATAATTTTGAATCCTGGAAAATGAACATACGGACGAGTGCTGGGACGACCGGTTAGTGACTATACACGGGGGTACACACATTTAAAAAGGCCAGACAACTCCGTGCACGGATCAAGGTAAGAGATTCCTTTGTTCTTCCTTGTTGGCCGTGTGGTTTTGACGGTCATCTGTGAAAACGCTTTGGGCGTTTAAGACCAGGACCGAAGATATACCATGGGAAATCAGACTTCTAGATTTAATAAGGAAAAGTCAGGGAAGACTGCAAATGGGAAAGAAATACCCCCCGATAGTCCATTAGGTCGGAAGTTAAGTCTATGGACGGACAGTAGTAGAACGAAGGACTTAAAGAAAGAGACCCTTACTCAGAGGGATGTTCCCTATGGGCAGGTTGAACGAATAAATCTCGAGCTGGAACAACGTGAATCCCTCTTGGGCGGGGGTAGTATTAGAGACGGGCAGTTTGATGAACAAGCTCGGGAGTTATGAAATGCTCTGGAGAAGAAACTTATGGTTGAAAAATTACAGGCTGTAAGAAAAGACACGGGGGATTTGTAGGGGGTAGTGTAATTTTTAAATGGTTAGCTGCCTTTTCGTCTTTTCTACCTTATAGTAAACACAAGCAGACACTCGAAACTGTTGCCGG
The DNA here is from genome assembly GCF_047496795.1 of Chiloscyllium punctatum. Lineage (NCBI taxonomy): Eukaryota > Metazoa > Chordata > Chondrichthyes > Orectolobiformes > Hemiscylliidae > Chiloscyllium > Chiloscyllium punctatum. The sequence goes on along the minus strand of NC_092761.1, from coordinate 35,972,713 downwards.
ACCTCCCCCATGTTTATATGAATGAAATAGTTGTAACAGCTTTCCTCGATAGTTGAGAGACCACCCTTAACCACAGTTGTACAACATCATCCATATAAGGGAAGAACGGGGAGCTCGAACACTGATTGGCCAAGTGAATAACAAAATAATCGCAGGCACCAGAACCCAAATAAGGAAAACAGTGGGGAATCCGAGCACTCGTTGGTCAAGGCAGCAGTAGTAGACCCAGCCCACATATACATGTATATAATGCTGGAGATTACAATGCTTGTGTGTGTGTACCTTTGGGAACAACACCCGACTTTGCAAAGTTGAATGAAAAAGTTTTGGACAGACTCCTCCGTGTCTTTGTTCCTGGGAAGGGAAATAAAAGTGCCGGAGATGGGGCTGGACAGCCACTTATCTCGCACACATTGATCCCTCAAAGCTGGTACTCAAGTTTTTAGCTTTATTCAGAAGGCGTATGGTGTATTGGCTTTCATTAGCAGGGGGATTGAGTTTAAGAGTCACGAGGTTATGCTGCTGCTCTATCAAGACCTGGTTAGACAACACTTGGTATATCGTGTTCAATTCTGGTTGCCTCATCATCAAAAATATGTAAAAGGTATAGAGAGGGTGTAGAGGAGATTTATCAGGATGCTGCCTGGACTGGAAGGGAGATCTTATGAAGAAAGGTTGAGGGAATTAGGGCTTGACTTTTTGAAATGAAAAGGGACGAGAGATAACTTATTGGAAGTGAATGAGATGATTTGAGGCTTAGATAGAGAGGATAACTACATACTTTTCCCATTACAAAAATGGAAATAACGAGGGGACATAAATTGACGGTGATCAGAGGAAGGTGTATAAGAGAGAGGTCAGGGGTGGGTTCTTCACATATACTGTAGCAGGTGCGTACATTGCACTGCCAGCAGTGGTAGTAGGGTCCGATACATTAGGGACATTTAAACAACTCTTAGATAGGCATATGGCTGATAGTACAATGTAGGGCCTGTAGGATAAAAGGTCAGCACAACATTGAGGGCCGAAGGGCCTTGCGCTGTGCTGTACTGTACTACGTTCTAAATAGGGAGGGTTACAATGGCACAAAGAGGTTTCAGCAAGCTGGGAAGGATGTGATCTGAATGAAGAGACGCAAATAGGAAGGTGTTCTCGGATTGTCGAGGGTAACACAGACAGCAATGGTCTGATCTGGAGTAGATGACCCAGACTGGGAAGGGTGTGAGGACTGGAGGTGGTTTCACAGGGAGGGAGGACCATAGAACCACAGGGTGTTACAGAAATGTGGATAGCTGTAGGGCCTACAGGTGTTCATGGAGATGGGGAGATTGGAAGGGATGGAGCAGTTTACAGGTAGAAGGATGTTGGTAGGATGGGGTGTTTCATACAGACAGCAGTGGTTTTGGTGAATGGAGCAGATTATGGAAATCAAGACGGTTTTATAGATTAGAAGAACACACAGCTACGTGGAGGGCAGTCGCGACAGAAGATGTTTATAGTTAAAGAAAGAATAAGGTTCTGCAGGTTATTTAGATATAGAGGATGTGGAGTCGGACATTTTTACCAGGAGGAAAGGACAGTAATTTTGGTTAGAGACAGTTTCACGGATAAGGGAGCATTAGTAACCTCCTCAAGTTTGGTCAAATTGGGAAGGGTTGTCGGGGAGGGTGACGTTTCCACAGATAGGGGTGTAACAGCTGGAGAAGGTTATGGAGATGACTGAACAGATGGAGAGACTGGAACAGCTTGAATTGACAGGGTAGGAGATAGCCATGGGAGGATGTTACATATATAGGTGAGTCTTTTCGGAAGTGAATCAGATAGTCACAGGCATTGGAATGAGTTCTACAGATCAGGAGTTCTGCACGGACCTGAGAGGATTGTTCGGTCTCCACAGATTGATTGTATCTTTCGGACTGGAAAGCTACAAATAGCTTAAAGTCAATGTATGCTGCTTACTTTTTCCTGAACAGAGCCTCAAGATCTCTCATCAGCCAGGGATCCCTGAACCTGCCAGATTTTCCCTTTACTCAAACACACAGGCCTTGGATTCTTGAGATCACACTTTTAAAAGCCTCCCATTTGTCAGTCATTTCTTTTCCTTCAAACAGAGTCACCCAATCGATGGTAATCATAATGGGGAGGAGACGTTGTTGGACTGGGGTGGACAATGTTAAAAATCACACAACACCAGGTTCCAGTCCAGCGGGTTTAATTGGAGGCACTAGGTTTCCGAGCGCTGCGTTTTCATCAGGTGGTTGTGGAGCACAATCATTAGGCACCGAATTTATAGCAACAGGACAGCAGTGTCATGGAATGTAATATCAAACACATTTAGTTTCAGCATTTCACCTTTTAGGATGATCACCTGTGCTTCGAAAGCTGGTGCTTCGAAATAAACCTGTTGGACTTAAACCTGCTGTTGTGCGATTTTTAATTCACCCGATCAACCTCGCCTCGATTCTGCCAAATAGTCCCAAAATTGGCCCTGCTCCAGTTTCACACCTTAATCTGTGGACCTGTTTCATCTTTTTCTATAACTATGTTAAAACCAGGACAGTTGTGGTCACTGGACCCAAAGTGCTCTCTGACTGACTATTCAGTCACTTGCCTGACCACATTGTCTGAGGGAGGTCCAGTGTTGCACCCGCCTGAGTAGATTTAGGCCTTATTCGAGTTACATCTCGATTTAAGAAAATTTCTTGGACACATTTGACAAATTGCACTCTGTACGGGCCTTTTAGTCTGTGGATGGCCCAGTCCATCCAGGGGAAGTTAACATCTACAACCAATGCTACATGATTATTTCATTAGGTACGTGCAATCTCTCTACACATCTGCTCCTCTAGTATCCGCTGGCTATTTGGGGATCTTGAACACTGTCACAACAGAGTGCCCATCCCCTTTTTGTTTCTAACGTCTCAACATATGGCCTCATTTGATGACTCTTAAAGCGTATCATCTCGATGCGCTGTTGTTCTGACCTCCCGCATCAAAAGGGCAGCTTCCCCTCCTCACTTACTTGTCCTTCTGACACACCTGTAGCTTCTGTATACTGGAACATTGAGCTGCCAGTCCTGCCCTTCTCTCAGCCATGTTTCTGTTATGGTTATAATATCCCAGTCCCCAGAGCAAATCCATGCTCCGAGCTCGTCCTCCTTACCAGTCATTGAAATAAATGCATGTTAAACCAAAATGCATGTTTCCCTCCCTTGACTGTGCCCCTGGATACCCTGAATAGCAAACTTGTTCTCGATGGCTGATGCATTTTTCCTCTGACTGTTCGATAGGCCCTCCCTTATTCAGAGTCCCTGCCAAACCTTTTTAAACCCTCCCCGAATAACACTAAGAAATCTCCCTGCCGGGATACTGGCGTCCCTCTGGTTCAAGTCAAACCTGTCATCTTGTATAGGTCACCTCTAGCTCAAAAGAGATATCAATGATCCAAACCTTAACCTCGCCAACTCCCCCCCACCCCCACCCCCCAACTCCTCAACCACACATCCATCCGGCCTATCTTTCTATTTCTATCCTCACTGGGGCAGGTGGCACTGGGAGCAATCTGGAGATCACTGCCCTTGAGGTCCTGCTTTTTAACTTCTTACCTAACTCCTGATACTCATTTCACAGGACCCCATCCCATTGTCTACCTCTGTCATGTGGGCCCATGTGCACAATGATCTCTGGCTGTTCACCCTCCCCTTCAGAATGTTCAGTAACCGCTCAGACACATCCTTGACCCTGGTTCCCTGGAGGCAGCACACCACCCGGGGATCTCTTCTGCAGCCACACAGTCTCCTGTCTGTCCCCCTCACAACGGAGTCTCCTATCAGTATCACTATCATTAGAGAGGATCTGGCAAACATATACTGGGAGGACTATCTGCAGTTTGTTTATATTTGGAAAGTGGGAGTATGTTAAAGTGATACAGTGAGAATTCAGGGCCAGTGTGTTCCTGATGAAGGAATAGAAAAGGCAGCAAATCCAGTGAATACTGATCAAGCGACATCGTGAGTTTGATAAAGAAAACACCGTGCAATAAAACCAGGTGAAGCCATTCAAACCTTTAGGGACTGCAAGGATATCCTTAGAAATGAGGGACACACAATTACCATAAAATATCTTTGTCAGATACTATTAAGGAAAAGTCACAAGGTATTTTATCAGTATGTTTAGAATATGAGGATTACTGAGGAAATAGTGAGGTCTGTTAGAAACCAAAGAGACAATCTGTGCATGGAGCCAGAGGAACTAGGTGAGGTCTTCAATGGATAATTCTCACCTGTATTCACACAGGAGAAAGGCATTTTAGCCATGGATTTTATTTGGGATGGTGAGGTTCGAGAATATGTTAAGATCAATACGGAGGAGGTATTATATGTTCTCATAGGCATAAAGCTGGAGAAATCCCCAGTGCCCGATAAAATGTATCCCAGGCTGTTATGGGAGGTAAGGGAGGTGGTTGCTGAGGCCCTGGTGGATATATTTAATAGTTTTCTGGCCACATGTGAAGTGCCGAATGACTGGAGGATAGCTAATGTAGTTCCTCTGTTTAAGAAGGGCAGCAGGGATAGGCCAGGTAATTACAGAGCAGATAGTCTGACATCAGGGGGAGGGAAATTATTGGAAACAATTCTGAGGATGAATCAACACTTACAAAGGTAAGGATCATCTCGGCTCAATCCTCACAGATTTGGGAGAGGAAGGTACTGTCTGAGAAATTCAGTGGAGTTTTTTGAAATGGTGTCTACAAGTATTGATGAGGGGAGTGCAGATGTTAAATGGAATTGAATAAGGCCTTTGACAAGTTCACACACGGAAGGCTGATCCAAAAGTAAAGAGCCATTGGGGTCCAAGGCAAGTTGATAAATTGGATCGACAATTGATGGACAGACTGCTTCGTGTTTGAAATTCCTTCACCAGTGGGTGTACCACAGGGATCTGTGCAGGAATCATTGCTGTTTATGATATGCATTAATAACTGAGATGTGAAAGCAGAATGAACCATTAGTAGGCTCGCAAATGACATGAAAGGTGAGGTTTTGTCCACAGTGAGGCGGATGATCTCAGTCTAGAGTCCAATGTCTTTCAGTAGATAATTTGAACAGGATTTAGTAGTGATCGAAGTGAGATAATACCCTGTGGGAGGAATGATAAGCGACGGACAGACATAATGAACGGTAGGTCCTTGTGGAGTACTGAGGAACACAGGTACCTTGGTGGACAAGTCCATAGATCCCTGAAGGTATCAGCAGAGGGAGACAGGGTGGGGAATGGTCCTGACCTGGGGGTGGGATGAGGACCAACATTCTGGTGGGGCAAATTACTGGAGCAGCTTGAGAGGACATAAACTAGTCTGGCAGGGGTTTGGACCTTAAACTGTCATAAAGACAGAAAGAAGATTGAGCCTGATACACAAGTTAAAGAGAGCAATTTCAACAGACAAGGCAGGCAAGAACATAGGTGGGAATAGGGAACAACTGATGATTAACCTGCATTTATTTCAATAAGGAAGCTTAGGAAGATAGCTAAGGAAGATGATCGCGGGGATGGAAGGAAATATGGGACTGGAAGATTATAGTTATCATTGTGCTACTATCTGTGTGGAATATACACATTCTCCCCGTGTCTGCGTGGGTTTCCTCCGGGTGCTCTGGTTTCCTCCCACAGTCGCAAAGATGTGCAGTTTAGGTGAATTGGCTATGCTAAGTTGCCCGTAGTGTTAGGTGAAGATGTAAATGTAGGGGAATGGGTCTGGGTGGGTTGCTCTTCGGAGGGTCAGTGTAGACTTTTTGGACCAAAGAGCCTGTTTCCACACTAAGTAAACTAATCTAATCAAATCATTACAGAAACACTGCTGAGGGAGGGACAGGACCAACAAATCATTGTTTCAAGGTAGAGACACCACAGGAAGCATAAAAGGGTTGGCAAGAGAAGAAAGACGAGTGGTGGTGGGATTTGATTGCATGAAACATCACACCAATACTTAGAGAGGACAGTCCTATGGGATCGGCTACTGTGTTAGTGGAACTGTGAAATAAGAATGGGTCATCACTTTGATAAGAGTGTCCTGACCCTGAATAATCTGTGGCAGACTGAGGAACAAATACGTTGGGAGATCTCCTGTCTCTACCTGACATATGCTTACTTCTTTTTCTGAACTTTTCTCATCATCCAGCATTCCCTACACCTTACCAGCCTTTCCTTTCACCCTCACAGGAACACTGTATACAGTCTCTGGACTGCCATTATCTCATTTTGGAAGGCTTCCCAATTTCCAATAGTAAAGGTTTCATTCTTTCAAAATGGAAACTCCCCAATTACTGCATCTCGCGAAATTGCCATTTGAAAATAATGAAAAAAAGAACATTCCAAACAAAGGCTTTGATGTGGTGAGCTCTGGTCAGTCATGTAGATATACACGGAGAGTGCTTTCTACCAGAGCAGCACCAGGTCAGTGTCAGGCACACAGACAGAATGGGCAAATAGATTCACATCTGAGCTCACATCTCCGAACCTGGGAATCTGAAGCTGTGCACAGTCATTATGGTAAATATCTGCATAAATAGGACAGCGAGATCAGCCCAATAGTCCGATCAAAAAGAGTCAGTCATTCAAATTGTAATATCCTTCAGGTTCCACAACCCATTCTGGGTCCCATCCTGCAGGTTCTATGAATCCAGCTCTCTCTAGCTTCCTGCAGGATCCATGTCCCTTCATACATTTGTACCATCCTCCAGGTTCTGCGACCCTTCCCACTTCTGTAACATGACCCAGACTCGACAACCCTTCCTTCCTCTGCAATGGTCCCCAGTGGGGACTGGAGGGTGATGGGGGTTACAGAGACAGTGAATGATATCAGGATGGGAGGGTGTTGCAGATAGTAGGAATACTGCTGTGGTTAAAAATAAAGAGGCTTCAGGACTTTTGAGGGTTGATGCGAATAAAGGAGCTTTCAGAGTGAAGGAGGATTGTCGGGACATGAAGAGGCTTCACTGTTTACGAAAGTTGTAGGGATCAGAGAAAGTTACCAAGATAGGGAGGGTTTAAGATTGCAGGATTCCACAGACAACCTTTACAAGGTGAAAGGCAGGATTCTTGACAGTGTGGAGGAACAGAAGAATCTTGAAGTCCACGTCCATACATCCCTCAATGTTGTCAGTCAAGTTGATTGTCTTGTTCAGAGGGTGTATGGTGTGTTGGCTTTCATTAGCAGGGGGATTGAATTTAAGTTCCACGAAGTTATGCTGCAGCTCTATCAAGCCCTGCTTAGAGAACTTTTGGTATATTGTGTTCAGTTCTGGTTGCCTCATTATCAGAAAGATGTGGAAGCTTTAGAGAGGGTGCAGAGGAGATTTATCAGGAGTGGAGGTCCAATGAAGAAAGATTGAGAGAAGTAGAGCTTTTCTCATTGGAATGAAAAAGGATGAGAAGTGACTTGATAGAAGTGAACGAGATGATTTGAGGCCTCAATAGAGAGGATAACCAGATAATTTTCCATTTGCACAAATGGCTATAACGAGGGGAAATAAATGGAAGGTGATTGGAGAAAGTTTTACAGGAAACGTGTGACGGTTTTTTTTTACACAGAGTGACAGATGCATGGAATGCACCGCCAACATTTGTAATGGAGTCCAATACATTAGGGCCATTTAAGCAACGCTTAGTTAGGCACATGGATGATAGTAAAATGTAGGGTCTGTAGTTTAGTTTAATCTGAGAGTAGGATAAAAGGTCAGTGCAACGTCGAGGGCCGAAGGGCCTGCACTGTGCTGTTCTGCTCTATATTCTAAATAAGGAGGCTCACAATGGCACCAAGGGGTTTCAAAAAGCTGGAGAGATGGGATCTGAATGAAGAGACACAAACAGGAAGGTGTGCTCGGATTGTCAGGAGGTAACAGAGACAGCAATGGTCTGATCTGGAGCAGACGACCCAGACTGGGAGGGGTGTGAGGGCTGGAGGTGGTTTCACAGGGATGGAGGACCAGAGAGCCACAAGGTGTTACAGAAATGTGGAGAGCTGTAGGGCCTACAGGAGTTCATGGAGATGGGGAGGTTGGGAGGGATGAAGCAGTTACAGGCATAAGGATGTTGGTAGGATGGGGTGGTTTGCACAGAAAGGAATGTTTTAGGTGAATGGAGCAGATTACAGAAATCTAGACGGTTTCATAAATTAAAAGAACAAGCAGATATGTGGAGGGCAATCGTGACTGAAGATGGTTATAGTTATTCAAAGGCTTAGGTTCTGGGGGTTATTTAGGTATAAAGGGGGTGGTGTCTGACAATTTTATCGGGTGATAAGGACATCCATTTTGGTTGGAGACAGTTTCACAGATAAGGGAGCATTAGTAATATCATGCAGTTTGGTCAAAGTGGAATGTTTGAAGGGAAAGGTGACATTTACACAGATCGGGGTGTAAGAGATGGAGAAGGTTATGGAGATGAGTAGATGATGGACAGACTGGAAGACCTGACATTGACAGGATGGGTGATAGGCAATGGAGGATGTTACACAGATAGTGAGTCTTTTCGGAACTGGATCAGATAGTCACAGGCATTGCAGTGAGTTCTACAGATCAGGAGTGCTGCAGGGACCTGAGATTGATCATGTCTTTAGGACTGGAAGAAGATATGAATAGCTTAAACTCTATGTATTCTTTTCTTTTTCCTGAACAGAGCCTCAATATCCCTCATCAGCCAGGAATCCCTGAACCTGCCAGATTTTCCCTTCACTCTAACAGGGATATACTGGCCCTGGATTCTTGAGATCACATTTTTAAAAGCTTCCCGTTTGCCAGTCATTCATTTTCCCTTAAACAGACTCGCCCAATTGATGGCAGTCATAATGTGGAGGAGCTGGTGTTGGACTGGAGTGTACAACGCTAAAAATCACACAACACCAGCTTACAGTCCAGCGGGTTTATCTGGAGGCACCAGGTTTTGGAGCGCTACTTCATCAGGTGGTTGTGGAGCACGATCATTAGGCTCATAATCTATAGCAACAGGATAGCAGTGTCATGGAATGGAATATCAAACAAATTTTGTTTAATCCTTTCATATTTTTGGATGATCACCTGCGCTTCGAAAGCTAGTGCTTCAAAATAAAACTGTTGAACTATAACCTGGTGTTGTGTGAGTTTTAATTCACACAATCGACCTCGCTCGATCCTGCCTCATGGCCCCAAATCTGGCCCTGCTCCAGTTTCACACCTTAATCTGTGGACCTGTCTGATCTTTTTTCCATAACTATGTTAAAACGAAGACAGTTGTAGTCACTGGACCCAAAGGAAAGGCCAGGTAATTACAGAGCAGATAGTCTGACAGCAGGGGGAGGGAAATTACTGGGAACAATTCTGAGGGACAGTTTGAATCAATAACTGGAAAGGCAGGAAACAATTAGGAATAGTCAGCACGGATTTGGTAAAGCAAGATCCTGTCTGATGAATTCAGCTGAATTTTCTTTGAAATTACGATTGAAAATGTTGATGAGGTCAGTGCAGATGATGTGGGTTCCAGGGAGTTCATTAAGGCCTTTGACAAGGTCCCACATGGAAGGCTGTTCCAAAAGGGAAGAGCCACTGGGCTCCAAGGCAAGTTTGCAAATTGGATCCAAAGCTGGTGGAGGGTTGTTTCTGTGATGAGAAGCCTTTCACCAGCGGATGTACCACAGGGATCTGTGCAGGAACCATCGCTGTTTATTATGTACATTAATGAGTTGGATGTGATAGCAGAAGGTTTACAGCTGACATGAATGGCGAGGGTGTTATCCACAGTGAGGGGGATGGTCTCAGGCTACAGTCTGAAGGTTGAAGATGGGACTGAATTTCAAAGAGTCATTTCAATCGATAAGGCAGACAAGAGCAGAGCAGGCAATGAGGGAAAACCGATCAATTAAACTGCACTTACTTTGATGTAAAAGGCCTGACAGATATGGCAGATGAGTGCATGGCATAGGATGGGAACATGGGACTGAAATATCACAGGTATTATAGAACAACAGCTGAGGGAGGGACATTACCGGCAGCTCAATGTTCCAGGGACAGATGTTATAGGAAGGACAGAACAGGAAGCAAAAGTGGAGGGAGAGTGGAGTTCTTGATTAGTGAAAAAAAATCACTGCAGCATTTAGAGAGGATATGTCTGGGGATCGCCAGTGAAATTTTCTTAGTGGAACTGAGAAAGGAGAATGAATCATCACTTTGATATGACTGTATTACAGGCCCCCAATAGTCAACGGGAAATAGAGCAGTAAATATATCAGGAGATCTCAGATATCTAACAATAATAGGTCTTTAATGGTTGGAGATTTTAACTTTCCATACCCAGACTGGGACTGCCATAACGTATACAGCTTGGATGGGAGGAATTCATTCAGAATGTTCAAGAAAACTGTCTCAGTCAATATGGAAATGGCCTGACTGCAGAAAGGGATAAAACCTGACCTCCCCTTGAGAAACAAAAGTAGGGAAAGGGACTGAAGTGTTTGTAGGGGAGCACTTTGGCAAAATCACCATAATTCTATTAGTTTGAACATAAATGTCACGTCAGAACTTACTGTGGAGAAACTCCGGGGAAGTCAGGGAAATAAACAGTGATGTCTTCACAAGAGTCCCCATTGGCGAACAGGAGGTGCTGAAGGTTTTAAATCACATAAAAAGTAGACAACTTTCTCGGAACTAATCAGGTGGATCCCATGACATTTGTGGGGGGCGGGGGGGGGGGGGGAGGGAAGTTAGGGAAGAAATTGCGGGGTACCTTAGAGAGATATTTCTATCAAAGACAGCTACAGGTAATGAGCTGAGAGTCTGGAGAGTGACTAATGCTGTTCCAGTATTTAAGAAAGGCTGCGAGGGAAAGCCAGGGACCTAAAGACCAATTAGCTTGATGTACGTTGTGCGAATGTTGTTGGAAGCGATTCTGCGGGACAGCAGTTACATGCATTTGGAAAGGTAATGATTGATTAAGGATCGTCAGCACAGCTTTGTGCATACAAGGTAGTGTCTCAAAAACATGACTGAGTTTGTCGAAGAGATGATTAAGAAGATAGACAAAGACAGAGCAGTAGACATTGTCTATCCTGACTTCAGCAAGGCCTTTGACAGGGTTTATCGTGGTGCACTGGTTAGTAAGGTTAGATCACATGGGATCAGGGAGAGCGAGACAAACGGACACAAAATGGGCTTGACAGTAGGAGACAGAGGGTAGTGGGAGAGGTTTGTCGTGTGGACTGGAGGCTCTGACCAGCGGTGTGCCATAAGGATTGGTGCTGGGGCCACATGTGCATTATTTACATAAACGAGAATATAGGAATCATTGTTAGTAAGCTAAATAAGTGTTACAGTGGGGAGTGAAGACAGTTATCGAAGAGGCTCTTGATCAACTGGACAAGTGGGTCAAGGAATGAAAGATGGATTTTAATTAATGGATTTTGTTAAGACAAAACAGGGACGACTAACACTGTTAATGGTAGGGCCCTGTTCAATGCTGTCGAACAGACAGTGAGACCAAGGGGTGCAGTGACATTGTTCCTTGTAAGCGGTGTCACGGGTGGACAGGGGTGGTGAAAGCGGATGAGACACACTTACCATCATGGGTCAGAGCATTGAATACCTGAGTTGGTCCATCATGATACGGCTGGACAAGACATTGCTGGGTCCCCAGTTGGAGCACTGTGGAGAATTCTGATCATCCCGATTTAGGAAGCATTTTCTGAAACTGTACACGGAGCAAAGATTGACGAAGATGTTATTGATACTGGAGGGTTTGACTTACACGGATAAGGTGGATAAGCTGGAATGCACAACAGTGGGAATGAGATAGCTTTGGCAGATAAGGTTAAGGAGAATGCAAGGAAATTCTACAGCATACAAGCACAAAAAAAGCAACGAGAGAGACAATAAGGCCGCTCAGGTGTGGAACCACAGGAGATGGGCGAGACCCTAAATGAATATTTCATGTCAGAACATACTGTGGACAAAGACTAGGAAACAAAGGGAGAGAAACAGTGATGTCTTGTAAAGAGTCCCCATTACAGGAGAGGTGGTGTTGGATGTCGAAGAACTCAAAAGTAGAAAAAGCCTGAAGGTCCTGAACAACTGTATCCCAGAACATTGTAGCAAAGTAGTGGCAGGGAAACGAGCAGAAATATTTATATTATTGTCCTGCGTATTTCCATTTGGCATAGGTGGCTGAGGGGTGACCTTAAAAAGCTTTATAAACCATGAGGGGTACAGGTAACGTGAATAGTGAAGGTCTCTATCCCAGGGTAGGGGATTCCATAACTAGAGGGCAGAAATATGAGGTGGGAGAGGGAAGACTTAAAAGGGATCAGAGAAGGACATTTTTCACAGAGACCATGGTGCACATATTGAATAAGTTGCCAGGGGAAGTGATGGAGAGAAGCACAATGACAACATGGAAAAGACATTTTAGGTAGATACATGGAGAGGAGAAGGCTTGAAGGGATATGAGCCAATTGCAAAGAAAGGTGACCCGTTCAGGAACCATCTTCAGCATCGACTAGTTGGATCAAAGTAAAGGTTCTGTTTCTGTTCTGCATGACTCTGTCATTGGAGGAAGAGACTACAGAGATAAGGCACAGTGTAGACACTGAAGCAAATTACAGTGATAGGGATGATAGTCTGGAATGCAATACATTTCAAATCTGTGGAGGGACAATCGGGAAGAGAGGAGGCTACAGGGACAGGAACTGTTACAGGAGTTAAAAATTATTGAAGACATCGGTCTTCACCATGCCATAGATACAGTGTTGGAGAGGGAAATACAGAACAGAAAGATCCCAGGCAGCATTCCCACTCTCTCTTGGGAAGCCTGCTTTCCCTTCTGTTGTACTGATGCTCACTAAGACAGCACAGGCCTGGATTGATAACTGTGACACCCCGATGCGGTCTCTGTACAACAAAACTTACTGCAGGGGTGGTGATTGAGACTGAGGTGTGTCTGTACTTTGCTCCCCCTCCAGAACTGTATCTATGTCATGTCTTGATAGCCGATGTTTGGAGCCCTCTCATTGCTCTCTGCACTGAGTGATCTTACCTCACTGCAGGATTTATTGAAGGCTCCAGATCTCCCTGCCCTTTGTCTCTCTGGCTGACCAACCATCTTCAATGTGATGATGGACGAGACACCCAGCAGTTGGGAAGTCTATTGAGTCAGGATCTTCCTGAGCACCTACAGGAGACAGACAAATAGACAGAATGGGAATTTATACTGATGTAGTGAGAGTTACACATGGAAAATGGTCCTGAGTAAAACAGAGATCTGTAAAATCCCAGATTCCGTCCCTGGCCTGTGCTGCTGCATCTCTCTGGGGTGGAGAATTCTGTTGATTCAGGATCTGGAGTGGCTATAAGAGCGAGGGGCATTGACAGAGGCAGCAATTAGTCCCATACAGTGAGGGATACCATATGGAGAGATACTGAGTGATATCACCAGAGTGCTGGAAGGTATCAGGCTCAAACAATCATGTCAGAAGGTTTTAGAATCAAACAATTGTGTAGGAAGAAGGGGTTCTGCTTCATGACGGTATAACTGGTCAGGAATGAGCAACCAGTGAGCAGGTGAAGTGATGGCCTAGTGGCATTATTGCTAGAGCATGTATCCAAAACTTCAGCTAATGTTCACGGGAGACAAGTTTGAATCACACCATCAGAAATCAATAATTTTAAAGATAATAATTAATAATCCATAAATAACTATGAGACAATTGCCAATGAACAAAAAATCCAAACATTTGTCATTTCGAGAAGGACATCTGCTATTCTCACGTGGTCTACACGACATACCCACAGCAAAGCGTTTGCCTCTTAATTACCCTCTAAAATGGCCAAGCAAGTTACTCAGCCCAAGGGCAGCTAGGACTGGGCAAGAGAGGCTGGTCAGCCAGAGACACTAACATCCCACGAGTTAATAAAAGCAATCCCGTTACACTGGGCCCCACTGGAACCACGATGGGACCAGTGTCCTGGCCAATCATGTCGGTAGGTTTATGGACAGGGCTGTAAACTGACAGAGAGGATGCAGGGGCAGGGTCCAGGTGAAAGGAGCTTTCCAAATCCAAAGAGAAAAGGTGACGCATCAGAACAGCGTGGGAATGTGACTGAAGACAAGCAGAAAAGGAACGGGAAAGTTTAGTTAAAACTGTACATCAGTGAATCGGGTTGTGACAGGAAATTGTGAGAAAGAGTAAATTATGTTTTGTTTGGAATGGACAAAGTCTCTGCAATAAGGTCGATGGATTTGTGACACAGAGATAAAAGGGATTTAGACAGCAATGAGACATGGTTACAGGGCGAACAGAAGGTGGAGCATAAATATTCAATGGTTCACAAGCTTGTGGAAACTCAGGCAAAATGGGTAACACTAACAATAATGGATACCAAAGGCATTACAGAGAAAGCATTTGGCATCAGATTTTGAAGTAGAGTAAAGTCTGAATGTAAATTCTGGCTACTACTTGCCAAGGACACAAGCAGCAGAACAGTTTTAGCCACCGAACAGCATTTCATTGTTCATCACTGCAATAAACAGGAATCAATTAGAATTTTTAATAAAAGCATTGTGATAACTTAGGGAAACATCAATATTCCCAAAATCTAGGACATTCACACTGACAAGAGTGATATTGGAAGAAGAGTTCAGAGAATTTTTTTTCAGTGTTTCTTTGAATAACACATTGTGCAACTGACTAGGGACGTAACTATTTCAGAGCGACTGTTGTGTGATGTAACTTAGTGAATGAGTAATGTCACCTGGAGAGATCCTCTGGGAATTTGTGAGAAAGTGCAGTTTAAATAAACATAAAGTTTTAGAGTGAATCACAGAAAGGACAAGCTACAACTAGAAACAAAAATAGTCAATTACATGAGTTTGAGAGAACTGACCAAGGTGAACACGCTAAACAGAGTGAAACATGTGTCTGTAAATGGACAGTGGAAAACATTTAAAGGAACAGTATACAACACTCAACAAAAGGACACTCCATTGAAACAGTAAAAACCTCAGCAAGAAATCCCCACTGGTCCCTCACTCAGGACAAAAGGGATCATACTTGATTATGAGGCTGAGAAGATCACCACAAAATACTTAAATCCTGAAGTGAGAGTGCGCTTTAGGAGTAAATGTTAAATGGAGTGCAAAGGGTCTGCTCGCAGGAGGAGGGCTGTGGGAAGAGGAATCATTGTCAAGGTTTAATGACACAATAGGAACAGGGAGAGGTGAAGGTGCTGGAGGTGGTGAGAATGTTACAGAGAGTGCTCAGGGCCTGAATGGTGTTACAAAGCCAGTACGGATTTCTGCAGCTGGAGGGGTTTGCAGAGGTACGGAGGGACATATGTATTTTTTATTTATTCATTCATGGGATGTAGGTGTCACTGATTGCAACAACATTCTTTGACCCCACTGCTAATTACCCAGAGGGTAGCTCAGAGTCAGCCATATTGCTGTGGATCTGGAGTCACATGTCGACCAGACCAGGTTAGAATGTCAGATGTCCTTCACTAAATGAGGCAAGTGAACCAGGTGTGTTCTTCCTACTGAACAACAATGTTTTTATGATAGCCCCACCAATGTCTTTCCTACTCTCAATGCTCTGCTAATGAAGATAACCATCCCAAACTCCTGCTTCACCAGCCTATCTCCCTGGGTCACTGACTGACAACACTACCCAGGGCCCGAACATTAAATGTACAAGTCCCACCCAGGTGTGTTTCACCAAAATGGAACACTTCACCTTTATCTAATTAAACTCCATCTGCTATTCTTCAGCTCACTATCCCAGCAGTACTGTTCATCCTGTTGGATCATATAATCTTCTCCACTAACCACTTTACCACCAATGTCAGTGACACCCAAGAAGCTTACTTACCAGGAAACCAATATTCCCATCCAATCCATTTATCCAAATGACAAACAACAGTGGACCCACTACACCGCTGGTCACATGTCTCCAGTCAGATAAACATGTCTCCCATCACCCTCTGTCTCCTACTATCAAGCCCAATGTTGTATCCAGGTGACTAGCTCCTCCTGAATGCCATATCCTTTTTACATTGATCTGAGCTTATTACCCAGTTTACCAGACAGAACGTAGAACACAGAACAGTACAGAACAAGACCCTTCGGCTATGATGCTATGACAACTTTATATCCGACTGTAAGATCAAACTAACCTACATACCGTTCATTTTACTATTATCCATGTGTCTGTCCAAGAGTCTATGAAATGTCCCAGATGTGTCTAATTTTACCACCACCATTGGCAGTCCATCCGACCACCTACCATTCTCTATCCTCTTATCCATCCTCCATTCACCTTAAAATTACACCCCCTTGTAATAGCCATTTATGCGATAGGAGGAAACGTCTCTCACTATTCACTCACTCTGTGCCTCTCATCACCTTGTTCCCCTCTCCCCAGGTCGCCCCGCCGCCTTCTTCACTCCCAATGAGAAAAGCCTCAGCTCCTCCAACCTTTCTCCATAAGGACTGCCCTCCATTCCAGGCAGCATCCTGGGAAATCTCCTGTGTCCCCTCTCTAAAATTTACATATCCTTCCTGTAAAGAGGGGACCAGAACTGAACACAATATTCCACGGGTGGTCTCACCAGGACGCTATAAAGATGCAGTAAAACCTCATGACTCTTCAAATCAATCCCCTTGCTAAGGAAAGCCAACACAACATATGACGTTTTAACAACCCTATCAACGTGCGTGGCAACTTGAGGGATCTATGGACACGGACACCATGATCTCTCTGTTCCTCCGCACTGCCAAGTACTCTGCTGTTCACCCTGTATTCTGTATTCAAGTTCGACCTTCCAGAATGAATCGCTTCACACTTTTCCAGATTGAACTCCATCTGCCACTTCCAGCCCAGCTCTGCGTCCTGTCAATGTCCCATTGCAATCTACAACAGCCCTCCACATTCCCCACCACTCAACCAACCTTCGCATGATTGGCAAACTTACTAACCCACTCTCCAACATCCACATCCAAGTCATTTACAAAAATCACACAGAGCAGAGTCCCAGAGCTGATTGATACAGAACCCCACTGGTCACTGAGCTCCAGGCTCAATACTGTCCATCTGCTGCCACGCTCTGTCTTCTCTGGGCCATCCAATCCTGTATCCAGACAGACAGATTTCCCTGTATCCCAATCAGCCTTCTTTTCTGAATGAGCCATCAACATATTCTGTCATACCCTCAAAGAATTCAATAAGGTTTGTGGGACATGACCTACACCTCATAGTCATGCTGACTGTCTCTGATTTAACTATGGTTTTCCAAGTAGTCATAAATCCTGTCTTTAGAGTCCTCGCCAATAATCTGCACTTCACAGACATAAGACTACTTCTGTAAATCCCAGAATTCTACCTCCGTAATATGGTCCAGACGCGACAAATCTTCTCTCCTCTGCCATGTTCCCCAGAATGACACTGGAGGATGGTGGGGGTTACAGAGATCGGGAGGGATATCAGGACACGAGGATTTTGTAGACATTAGGAGGGTTGCAGTGCCAAAAGGAGGTTTCAGTAATTGTGAGGTTTCATGGTGATGAAGGCATTTGAGGAGGGAGGGAGGGAGGATTGTAGGGAAATGAGAGGTTTCAAAGTTTCAGTGTTTTGTTAGGACTGCAAGAGGTTACTGAGTTGGGGAGGGTGTAAGCACTGGTGAATATTACATAAACATGTGGTTTTGGTTGCAATTAAGGAAGAGGATTCAGGAAGCTGGAGAGTATGGGGTCTGAACGAGGTTACACAAATGGGAAGAGTTGTCAGGAGTGGAGGTGTTTACAGAGACAACAATGGTCTGATCTGGAGCAGAGCACCCAGATTTGGAGGGACGTGGGGACTGGAGGTCGTTTCACAGGTAGGGAGGACCATAGACCCACAGGAGGTTACAGAAATGTGGAGAGCCGTAGGGCTGTCAGGGGTTCATGGAGATGGGAATGTTGGGAGGGATGGAGAAGTTTACAGGGATAAGGATGTTTGTAGGACAGGGCTGGATCACAGACAGGGACTGTTTTAAGGAACTGAGCAGATTACAGAGATAAAGATGTTTGTATCGACTGGAAGAACAAACTGAGATATGCAGGGGAGTCGTGACTGAAGGTGGTTATCGACATAGGAAGGCTTAGGTTCTGGGGGTTATGGAGGCTGTGGAACCTGGATTTCTTTTCAGAGACTGGGATAACAATTTCGGTCAGAAACAGTTTCACAGGTAAGGGAGCATAGCACAAACAGGAGGAAGTTGTAGGGGAGGGTGACGTTTAAACAGATAGTGGTGTAAGAGCTGGACAAGGTTATGGAGATGGGTAGATGGTGGAGACACAGGAGGAGCTTACATTGACATGGGGGTGATAGTGACAGGATGATGTTAAATAGATAGTGGGTTTTGTAGGGACTGGATTGGGAGAGGCACAGGCATGAAGTGAGTTTGACAGATCAGGATTACTGCAGAGACCTGAGAGATTACACTGATAGGGATGGTGGTCGGGTCTCCACAGACTGTTGGTGTTTAGGGACTGGAAGAGATTTGGTAGATAGGGAGGGATGTAAGAGCTGCAGGAGCTTATGGAGAGTTGAATAGTTGGAGCAATTTGCAGAGGTAGGTTTCTCAGACAGGAGTAGGTTATAGATAGTGAGGGTTGTGTGGTCTAGCAAGTCAAAAAGAGCAGAGTTTTCACGTCTGGAAGACGTTACACTGACAGGGACAGTTGAAGAGACTGAAGCAAAAATGCATGGAGAAGGTTACACAGATAGGGAGGTGAGTAGGGACTGAAGGTGAATACATAGACATGGAGGGTTGTATTGTTAGACGGAGCTGAGAGGGATAGGGACCGGTGTAGGGATTTACACAGATAGGGAAGGTTGTGTTTTTGGAGAAGGTTACACTGATACAGACAGTGTTAGGGAGTGTTTAGTGGACTACAGAGGAGCTCAGACAGAATGTATTATGGGGAGTGGAGGAGATTACAGACACAGAGATGGCTGTCGGGTTGAAAAGACCTTCTCCAGATCCTCAGTGCTGTAAGGCTGGAGGGAGATTATAACAGTGAGTGTTGCCAAGACTTAACTACTTCACTGATATAGATCAGGTCTCAGCATGTAACTGCCAAAGGGAAATTGAGACAGTCCAGATGAGTTTTCAGAGATAAAAATGTTTATGGGAGTTTCAAGAGGGAACAATGATTGGGAGGCCTGTACCAAATGGTAATAGTTATAGGGAGGGTTCTAAAAGCAGGAAGAGGTGACAGACATATCGATCTTTGAAGGACTGGAGAAGGTTACATTGACAAGGAATGTTTTCGAGTCTGGAGGAGATTACAGTGTTAAGGAGAATATTGGGGATAAGGCAAGGTGTAAGAGATGGGGATGGTTGACAGGGCTGGACAATAACCTGAATAGAATCGCCATCGTGTGCAACCAGGCCATACACGCAGACACACAGTGAGGGAAGGACATGCACATACACACACACTGAGGGGGATACACGCAGACACACAGCGAGGGAGGGACACACACAGCGAGGAAGGGACACGCACACACGCAGCGAGGGAGGGACACGCACACACGCAGCGAGGGAGGGACACGCACACACGCAGCGAGGGAGGGACACGCACACACGCAGCGAGGGAGGGACACGCACACATGCAGCGAGGGAGGGACACGCACACACGCAGCGAGGGAGGGACACACACACATACAATGAGGGAGGGACACGGACACACACAGCGAAGGGGGGGACATGCATCCGCACACACACACAGACACAGTGAGGGAAGGACACACACATACAGTGAGGGGAGGACATGCACACACACAGTGAGGGAGGGACACGCACACACACAGACCGGGACACACATGCAGACAGCGAGGAAGGGACAAGCACACACACAGCAAGGGAGGGACTCACACCCACACACAGCGAGGGAGGGACAGACACGCACACACCGAGGGAGGGACACACACGCACACACAGCGAGGGAGGGACAAGCACACTCACAGCGAGGGAGGGACACGCACACACACAGCGAAGGGGGGGACATGCATCCACACACACACACACAGCGAGGGAAGGACACACACACACACACACAGTGAGGGGACGACACGCACACACACAGCAATGGGGGACGCGCACACACACACAAAGCGAGGGAGGGACACACGCACACACCGAGGGAGGGACACACACTTTCACACACAGTGAGGGAGGGACACGCAAAGAGATGCAGCGAAGGGACACACACACACACACACACACACACACACACACACACACACACACACACACAGCAAGAAAGGGATACGCACACACAACGAGGAAGAGACATGCACGCACACAGCGAGAGAGAGGCTCACACACACGCATACACAAAGCGCGGGAGGGACACGCACAGACACGCAGCGAAGGGAGATACACACACAGACACAGTGAGGGAAAGACATGCACACACAGCGAGGGAGGGACACGCGGAGACACGCAGTGAGGGAGGGGACATGCACATACACAGCATGGGAGGGACACGCACACACACAGCAAGGGAGGGACACGCGCACACACAGCGAGGGAGGGACACGCGCACACACAGCGAGGGAGGGACATGCACACACACAGTGAGGGAGGGACACGCACACACACAGTGAGGGAGGGACACACAGCAAAGGAGGGAGGGACACGCAAACACACACACAGTGAGGGGAATACAGACAGACACACGGCGAGGGAGGGACACACACACAGCGAGGGAAGGATGCGCACATACACACAGCGAGGGACGGGGACACACAAACGTAAAGCGAAGGAGGGACACGCACACATACACACACACACACACACCCAGGGAAAGGGAGAGACGCGCACAAACAGCCAGGAAGGGACAAACACACACACTTATGGTGAGGGGAATACACGCAGACACACAGCGAGGGAGGGACAAGCACATACACTGCAAGGGAGGGACATGCACACACCACGAAGGAGGGACAAGCACACACATGTCGAGGGGGAGGGCATGTGCACAGAAATTGAGAGGGGGCACACACAGACATGGCAAGGGTGGGACACATGCACACATCAAGCTGGTCACACACTCACACACAAAGCGAGGGACGGACACGCACACATACACACACACACAAAGCGAGGGAGGGACACGCACAGATACACACACAGAGCAAGGGAGGGACACGTGTACGCACAGCGTGGGAGGGATACACGCACTACACACAGTGAGGGGGTTACCCGCAGACACACAGCAAGGGAGGGACACACACACACACACACACACACACACACACACACACACAGAGCAAGAAAGGGATACGCACACACAACGAGGAAGAGACATGCACACACACAGCGAGGGAGGGACACGCACACAGTGAGAGAGAGGCTCACACACACGCATACACAAAGTGCGGGAGGGACACGCACAGACACGCAGCGAAGGGAGATACACACACAGACACAGTGAGGGAAAGACATGCACACACAGCGAGGGAGGGACACGCGGAGACACGCAGTGAGGGAGGGGACATGCACATACACAGCATGGGAGGGACACGCACACACACAGCAAGGGAGGGACACGCGCACACACAGCGAGGGAGGGACACGCGCACACACAGCGAGGGAGGGACATGCACACACACAGTGAGGGAGGGACACGCACACACACAGTGAGGGAGGGACACACAGCAAAGGAGGGAGGGACACGCAAACACACACACAGTGAGGGGAATACAGACAGACACACGGCGAGGGAGGGACACACACACAGCGAGGGAAGGATGCGCACATACACACAGCGAGGGACGGGGACACACAAACGTAAAGCGAAGGAGGGACACGCACACATACACACACACACACACACCCAGGGAAAGGGAGAGACGCGCACAAACAGCCAGGAAGGGACAAACACACACACTTATGGTGAGGGGAATACACGCAGACACACAGCGAGGGAGGGACAAGCACATACACTGCAAGGGAGGGACATGCACACACCACGAAGGAGGGACAAGCACACACATGTCGAGGGGGAGGGCATGTGCACAGAAATTGAGAGGGGGCACACACAGACATGGCAAGGGTGGGACACATGCACACATCAAGCTGGTCACACACTCACACACAAAGCGAGGGACGGACACGCACACATACACACACACACAAAGCGAGGGAGGGACACGCACAGATACACACACAGAGCAAGGGAGGGACACGTGTACGCACAGCGTGGGAGGGATACACGCACTACACACAGTGAGGGGGTTACCCGCAGACACACAGCAAGGGAGGGACACACACACACACACACACACACACACACACACACACACAGAGCAAGAAAGGGATACGCACACACAACGAGGAAGAGACATGCACACACACAGCGAGGGAGGGACACGCACACAGTGAGAGAGAGGCTCACACACACGCATACACAAAGTGCGGGAGGGACACGCACAGACACGCAGCGAAGGGAGATACACACACAGACACAGTGAGGGAAAGACATGCACACACAGCGAGGGAGGGACACGCGGAGACACGCAGTGAGGGAGGGGACATGCACATACACAGCATGGGAGGGACACGCACACACACAGCAAGGGAGGGACACGCGCACACACAGCGAGGGAGGGACACGCGCACACACAGCGAGGGAGGGACATGCACACACACAGTGAGGGAGGGACACGCACACACACAGTGAGGGAGGGACACACAGCAAAGGAGGGAGGGACACGCAAACACACACACAGTGAGGGGAATACAGACAGACACACGGCGAGGGAGGGACACACACACAGCGAGGGAAGGATGCGCACATACACACAGCGAGGGACGGGGACACACAAACGTAAAGCGAAGGAGGGACACGCACACATACACACACACACACACCCACACACACCCAGAGAAAGGGAGAGACGCGCACAAACAGCCAGGAAGGGACAAACACACACACTTATGGTGAGGGGAATACACGCAGACACACAGCGAGGGAGGGACACGCACATACACTGCAAGGGAGGGACACGCACACACCGCGAAGGAGGGACAAGCACACACATGTCGAGGGGGAGGGCATGTGCACAGAAATTGAGAGGGGGCACACACAGACATGGCAAGGGTGGGACACATGCACACATCAAGCTGGTGACACACTCACACACAAAGCGAGGGACGGACACGCACACATACACACACACACACACACACACACACAAAGCGAGGGAGGGACACGCACAGATACACACACAGAGCAAGGGAGGGACACGTGTACGCACAGCGTGGGAGGGATACACGCACTACACACAGTGAGGGGGTTACCCGCAGACACACAGCAAGGGAGGGACACACACACACACACACACACACACACACACACACACACACACACACACACACAGCAAGGGAGGGACACATACACATACACGCAGCGAGTGAGAGACACACACAAAGCGAGGGAAGGACATGCTCACACAGCGAGGGAAGGACATGCACACACACAGCGAGGGAGGGATATACACAAACACACAGAGCGAGAGAGGAACACGTACATAAACAGCAAGGGAGGGACATGCACACCCACAGGGAAGGATGGACAAGCAGACACACAACGGGGGGAGGGCATGTGCACAGAATTTGAGAGGGGGCACGCACACACAGCGAGAGGGGACACACACAGACACGGCAAGGGAGGGACACATGCACACACAGCAAGGGAGGACAGGCACTCACACGGTGAGGGGTGATGCGGTCACACAATGGTGGGGATATACACAAAGAGCAAGGGAGGGACACACGCACAGAGTGAGGGAGTGACACGTGCACACACAGCAAGAGGCGCACACACACACACGCACGCACAAAGCAAGGGAGGGACACATACACAGACACACACACACATACACAGCCAGTGAGGGACATGGACACACACAAACATACACACAGCAAGAGAGGGACACGTGCACACACAGAGAGGGGGGACACACATGCTTATACAACGAGGGAGGGCCAAACACACACACACACACACACACACACAGAGCAAGGGGGGAAACTCACGCATACACAGCAAGGGAGGGACACGCACACAGTGTGGGATTGACACGCAGACACATACACACACACACGCAGCGAGGGAAGGACACTCACATACACTGTAAAAGGGTCACACATACTCACAGCAAGAGGGGACATGTACATACAGCGAGGGATGGACACGGTCATGCTCAAGCACACAAACACAGACACACAGCGAGAGAGGGGCACGCACACACACAGTGAGGGAGGCCCATACACACACAAACACACACACAGCAAGAGAGGGACACGCGCACAAACAGAGAGGGGGGAGACACATGCACACACTGCGAGGGAGGGCCACAAACACACACACACACATGCACAGCAAGAGGGACACACACACACACACATACAGCAAGGGAGGGACACACTCTCTCACACACACAAACACACACGCACACACACAGAGCAAAGGAGGGACACACACACACCCAGTGAGGAGGGACACACACACACACAGCAAGGGGGGAATGCACGCGCGCGCATACACACACACACACACACACACACACACACAGTGAGGAGGGACACACACACAATGGTGGGGATATGCACAAAGAGCAAGGGAGGGACACGCACAGAGCAAGGGATTGACACGTGCACACACAGCAAGAGGCGCACACACACACACACGCACAAAGCAAGGGAGGGACACCCACACACACAGTAAGGGGGCACGTATACACATGCACAGCGAGGAAGGGACACACACACACAGCAACGGAGGGACACGCAACGAAGTGACACACATACACAGACACAGCCAGGGAAGGACATGCACACACAGTGAGGGAAGGACATGCACGTGCACATACACAGAGAGCGAGGGACAC